>NC_040082.1:18010000-18346250 GCF_003369695.1 Bos indicus x Bos taurus
TTGGTTTCTAAATGTTCTTTACCCAGGACCTAATAAATTGAGAGGCTACTATCAGGGTGAGTAGGGACAGACATCAACTCTTCAGAAGCTCTTTAGAGACTCTCCCTTAGAGCAAGTATTTTGAAAATTAGATCTTTCTGGTATAGAATATAGAGATACATTAAAAGATAGTGCCTAAATGGAGAAGGCAATGGCACCCCACTCCAGTACTCTTGCCTGGAAAATCCCATGGATGGAGGAGCCTGGTAGGCTGCAGTCCATGGGGTCGCTGAGAGTCAGACATGACTGAGCGACTTCACCTTCACTTTTCATTTTCATGCATTGGAGAAAGTAATGGCACCCCACTCCAGTATTCTTGCCTGGAGCATCCCAGGGACGGGGGAGCCTGGTGGGCTGCAGTCCATGGGGTCGCTAAGAGTCGGACTTGACTGAGCGACTTCAATTTCACTTTTCACTTTTCAATTTTATTCATTAGAGAAGGAAATGGCAACCCACTCTAGTGTTCCTGCCTGGAGAATCCCAGGGATGGAGGAGTCTGGTGGGCTGCCGTCTATGGGGTCGCACAGAGTCGGACACGACTGAAGCGACTTAGCAGCAGTAGCAGCAAAGGAAACTAGATCCCAGAGGTCCACAGAGGGTCCCTGAGATAGAATGGGAGCATCTGCAGTCAGGGGCTGACAAGTAAAAGACTAGAACAAATGTGAGCCACTGGAGTGCAAAGGCAACCCTGGAAAGAGAGAGGTGACTGTGCTCTGGACATCAGTCCCATGGGAAGGATGCTACTCAAAGACCTTGAAAGATGGGGCTTCATCGGCTTGGGAGTTTCAGAGACTCTGTCAGGGTCTGCAGCCCATCCTTTTGAATCTGAGTGGAACCAAGTTGAGAATGAGGAAGAAAGCTGCCAAAATATAGCAAATCATGATCTCATAGTTTTAAATAATCTTTGAGTAGATCATTTGCATCATATAGTCCATCCTAGAACTATATGATATTGGAGCTTAAATATGAAGATTGAGCCATATTCAGAGTTTATTTTTTGAATTTTCTAAATTTGAAGTGACTTTTATTTCATCTAAATATATTTCCATTCTTTTATATAGCCGTTCACATGCGATTCATGAGGATGGTACTTGTAATAGTTCTAGGAGGGGTGTCAAGATCACAATTTTTTTTTTTATGCCCAGTTGTTACATGAGGCTTGTTAGCTTGTCCAGCAACATGCAATATATACAGGGGATCTGTAATTAAGCCTAAAATTGCCTCCCTGCTGGCCTATATCTGCAATAATCAGCCCACCATGCCTTAAGTATCTAACAAATATTATCAGTCTGAAAATGCTTTGATGTCACATACGCCAGGCCATTGTTTACCAGAATGAGAGTCTCATTTTAGCATGCCTTTCTCAGGAAATATTTGTGGTGTGTTGGGGAAGCTATGGAAATCCTTTTGTTTGTAAAAATTTTAAAAACCCAATTCATCATGAATAAATAGTTCCTGTAGGGATTTTAAGGGAATACAGGGGCACAGTTTGGCTTTCAAGTCAGAGTGTCAGAAAAATTTTATGGCGATAGAGGGAAAAACATGAATAGAATCGAACAATTGTAAGATAAGTATGCTGACTAAAGGTTAAAGAATTTGAGATCATTAGGCAGTAAGTGAGAGCTAAAAAATAGTTCACCAGTTTACCATTTTTAGTAAGACAAAGAATGAGTAAGTGGTAGAAAGCCCTGACAAGCTTCGTAGCAAACCTCACAGGGACTGTTTAATTGCAGGAGTGATTGGATGGACATAGGTGGCTGAAGATGGTTTTTTTTGTGTGTCTGAGCAGTTGGGAGAGGGGATTCTCCTTATTTTGGTCAAGGGGACAGCTGGAAGCAAAGAGAGAACTTCTGGGCATTCCTGAGCATTCCTCCAGAAATGCTCACAGTGGAGTCTGTAGGTTTCTGGTGAGACAAGAAGCTCATATCTGGTGTGTATATCAGCAGAAGTTTCTAAATCTGCTGGCAGCAGTAATAAAAGTCTCTGTCACTGTGGAATAAGTGTACTTTCCTCCATTGTCTTCCATCCAGGGACCTCAGACAGCAGAGTTAGATACAAACAAGGTTACTTATTTGAAAGAGACGTGAAATGGAAAGTGAAGGAAGCAGAGTCATACTGAATTCTCTTACATGGTTTATCTAAGGTCAACCAATGCATATAGATTGGCTGGAATGTATTTTGCCTCTACCCTCTAATTACAATCCTTTAAGATTTCCCTAGAAAGCTTCCACTGCTAAATTTTATCACCTTAGAATCCCAGGGACAGGGAAACCTGGTGGGCTGCTGTCTATGGGGTCGCACAGAGTCGGACACGACTGAAGCGACTTAGCAGCAGCAGCAGCAGACATGTATCTCCTAATTTCACATGCTGATGTTCCTTGAGTCATCCTTTCCTATGGTCCCTGCTTTGGGACCTTATTTGTTATTCTTCAGTTACCCTCAGCACAATAAAAGTTCAATAAATATTTTTTAATAGGTTAATAAAATTGAATTTTTCTTCCTCAACATATCTCATTTAAAAATAATAATTTTCTTGTTATAAATGTTAATTGTAAAGATTTTTGAGATTAAAAAAAATAAGTTGTCTTATTGAAAGGATAGTTTGTTATTGTGGCTTTTTCATTACATCAAGAAAAATATTTTGGCCAAGAAATGTGTTATATTAAAATAAACATGCACTGTAAAAATTAGTGACTTTTCTATAATGCAAAGATGTTTTTAAAAAATCTAGTTCTTTTGAGAGCCTGTGAATGTATGTTATAGTAGCATAGGAATTAGTAAGTTCAGAATAGTTTTTGTCTCAGTAAAAGGCTTTTCTTCAAAATGCACTTACTTTTAAGTTGCATATTTTCTCATTTTTATAAGATAAGGATAATAATACTTTTTGCACTGACCTCTTGTGTATAGTGACATTTGAATAATAGATTTAATTCATTTGTAAAGTATCAAGCCCTCTATGAGTGTAAGAATACAAGGAATCTTCATTCATTCATTTATTTATTCAAGCATTTTCAAGCCCCGTGTGTATGAATGCCAGGGAAGGTACTACAGAGGATTGCCCTCCTCTTCAAATAAATGCCTTTTAAATTTACAACATCCAAAATTGTTGTAAGCTCTGGGCTTTGGTGATGGACAGGGGAGCCTGGCGTGCTGCAGTCCACGGGGTTGCAAGGAGTCAGACACGACTGAGCGACTGAACTGCACTGAAAATTGTTGTAGACAATCCAAACATGTAGAAAATCTTACAGGTTAGCTAATCATCCAAATAAGAGAGGACAAATTTTAAAAATCCAGAGACAAGATAAATCTGACTTAATGACATACATCTCTGAAAAGAGGAAGACTTCAGGAAGTTTGGAGAACTTTCAGTAGTAGTATTTATTATAATTATAAAGCTGCAGACTGAGCCAACAAAGGATTCAAAGGGAACTACCTCTCAATATTTGAAGGTCTATACTCAGAAACATTACATTCATTCCATGCAGTTGGCTCAGAGAGGCGGTGTAGGACCAACAAGAGAAAATTACAGGGGCACAGATTTCCAAATATTACAATGGAGAGACGTACAATATTGCAAACTATCCAAAGCTATAATGAGATGCCTGAGAGGTGATGGTTCTTCCATCACTGGAAGAATTCAGGGTGAAATACACTCTCTCTTGCTTGAGCTGGAGGCTTTTAAGGTATTTTCCAATTCTGAGCTGATTCAATGATCTCCTGCTTAAGCTTGTCTCTTAAGCTGTGAGAATACACTCCCCTTACTCTTTTTGGAGCCCCCCTTCTCCTCCCTACCTTTCCCCAGAAGAAGTTTAAGTGAAAAATAAGGTTCCTTTAATATTAATTCTATTAATTTCTATTAAGAATGGAAAGATTCTCCCTTAAGATGAGATTTCTATGTAAGAATAAACTCAGGGTCACACATTTATATTTTTAGTTATCTTTTAAAAACATTTAAATGGAAGCATAAGTGTTTAATGTGGTACTTATATCATTTCAGTTCATTGTCCAAATTACATAGAGATGGAATGAGCCTGTACTGCCTGGATACAGCAATCGGGTTTCCTCCTCTGTTCTCAATCAGATAGTTTTAAATTTTGGTTAGGCATATAAACACATTGTGATGGACGACATTAATAAATAAGTATTACACTGGCTCTGCTTGAGCAGTCCCTCTTCATCTTTATCTTTTTTGTTTAAATCCTGTGGGCCTCAGAATGCTCTTTATGGAGATCAAGAAGATTAAGCAAAATTAGCTCTCAACTACATAATGGGCTTCCCTCTCCCGGCATGGGTCTCTCCTCTCTGCACGTGGTGACTCCCCGATACCAAAAGGAGATTCACAGATTATGGAGGAGGGGTGGAATCACGTTCTGGGAGAGCAGGGCACACCATGGGACTTCAGCATTCTCTTTCCTTTTTTTCAGGGTGTATGCTTGAATTGGAATCCAAAACGAAAATGATAAGTAAATCAATTGGCTGCTCAAAGACACCTCCGAATTCACCTGTCTCCTAAGGCTGGCTGACCTGTTCAATCTCAGAGTGAGGGTTAGCTGTCCTAGGCTCGAGAACATCTAAACCACAGCTTCATAAACAGATGACACCTTAAAAGCGGTTATTTTCAGAGAGAACGATGCTTCAACTCTGTCAAACAGTGAAAGTCATGCTGTTTATAAAGTCCTCCAGAGAGAGACTGGCTTACTCACGGGCAGAGTCTGCAGCTGCCTGCATGGAATAATTTGAGGATCCATGGGCGGCCCCCCCATGCTTTAAAATCCATCTCCCTCATCAGTCTGCAGTGGTGCCTGAAATGTCCACCATTACAGTCATTCTTAAAAGCCTTTAAGGGGACATATGCCTTATTATCTTGAGGGAGGTAACATTAATTAACTATATAACATATTAGAATGGATGAGTTTTCTTGTTAATAACCTCTTACAACCATTGACACCTAGTAACGATCAGGGCCGTGAAGACATAGAAGAGAAGGGAGGTAAGCTTTAATGGAGAAGTAGAAGGTGGTGATTCATAGTGTGCATGTAGGGGTATTACTCAGGTCCAGTTTGGCGGGAGAGGGTGTTTCTAATAGAGGGGTAGCCAGTGGAGAGAAAGAAGGCATTGAGTATTTTGTTGCGGGTAGTCAGGTCTGCGTGACCCCCAAGTGAGAGAAATGGAAAACAAAAGGAAGGGTGAAGAGGACAAATTTTACTTGCCTCATAATATAATCTTGACCCTACCGTGCCCAAAGAAGTTCAGTGGTGCTAATCCTCATTTGTATAGTGATTTTCACACTGACTTAAATGCTCTTAATTGAAGGTGGAGGATGTCTCCTTAATCTAATATCAATGAAAATGGAGAATTGATCATTATAATTTGAATGGTAATATTTTACTAATTTAAAGGATATTTTTGGCCTTTCCTCTATAACATCCATTGACTAAATAACCATTTTTTATTTAAGTAGCTTCTTCTGAGGTATTATTTAGATATTTATTCACCTATAACATGAAGCATTTGTAGTATTTGGTTGGTATCAAAAATTTTAAGAGCCAAAATTGGTGGTTTAAGATCTCTTAGTTCAACTCCATTACGTTAGGGATAAGAAGTTGAGACACATTTTCATAAAGTATCTTTATTTATTCCTTCTACTATTTATTGAGTATTAACTATATGGTAGGTACAGGGATACAGCAACAAGCACATATAATATTTTCTTCATGGAGCTTATACTTTAATGGGGAAGAAAGATATTAACTAATCAACTTATGTAAATGCATATAAAGTAAAAGCTATAGTTAGTATTATTGAATAATATATTTCATGAGAGTGCAATATAAGGGAACTTGAAACCTTATAATTAGGATGGTATTAGTAAAATGTCCTTATAGAAATAATGTTTGAATTAATATCTGAAGGTTAATAGGGGTTCACTAAGCAGAAAGGAAGAAGAAAGATCTAGGCAATGGGTAAACAATGTGCAAAGGCCCTGCCACCTGGAGGCCAGGACAAGCTTGTGGAATTAACAAGGGTCCTGGGTGTTTGGAGCTCAGAGGGTGACAGGGAGAGAAATTTGAGAAGAGGGTAGAGAAGTAACCGGAGACTGATTACGTAGTGGTTTCTCTGGACCTCATCCAAGGACTAGTGCATAGAAGAAACGGAAGCCAAATACAAGAGATTCCCTTGTGGCTTAGATGGTAAAGAATCTGCCTGCAGTGTGGGAGACCCAGGTTTGATCCCTGGATTGGGAAGATCCCCTGGAGAAGGGCATGGCTACCCACTCCGGTATTCTTGCTTAGAGAATTCCATGGACAGAGGAGCCTGGCAAGTTGCAGTCCATGGGACTGCAAAGAGTCAGACACGACTGAGTGACTAACACGCACTTTCAGGAGGCTAAAGCAGTGATCCAGAAGGGAGTAGGTGATATAGCAGGGAAGCTATAGAGCCAAAGACTATAGAACTGACATTGCTTCTAGAGTCCCTGATTAACAAGGTCATGTTCTTTTAACTCATAGTAGGTTTTGTGTTGCTTTCTGAACTTCCCATCATCCACTTATCCTATTTCCATTTTAGTGGAAGATGTCTCCCTTCCCCATAAGTTCCTGTGATTTTGGTAGATCTTTCTGAAGCATATGATTCAGATCTGACCTGACCAATGAGACCCTCAGATTCTCTTGGGAACATAGCTAGTGGTTCAGGAGTGAGCATGTGACCCAACACAACAAAAGAGATGCCAGGAGAATAACTAGAATTTCTGAGACAGAGAGGAGTAGTGAAGTGGGGACCTCCTGGAGTTATTTCAACAATAGATGGGGAAGAAACTGAAGTCAACACCACGGAAGTTGGATGTGAGAGATGGAGAGAAAATGCACCCAAATGACACTATATGAACCCTGAGGCTAATCATGGCAGAAGTCAGCTGTGCCTTGAATTTTTCAGTTATAGAAATGACTGAAGTCTCATTCTGTTCAAGCTGGCTTTCATTGGTTTATCTATCCTAGGCAACCAAAAGTCCTAACTGAAAAAGTATTAAATTTCTTGCTCCCTTTGTTAACTTACTAAATACCACCTTTAAAGGAGGAAAGCTATGATTTTCAATACAGCCTTTGCAGGAGAATAATTTGACTATAAAGTTAGCTATTCTGGATTCATATGGGTATAACTTTAGTATTAAATCACTTTGAAATTGAAAAATAAAATTTTCACAGAATGTTTTATTCTAAATAGAAGTGTTTTCCAAGAAATAATTATGTATTAGAAATGTTTATACTGTGAACAATATCTAGATAAATGGTACTTGTTATATCTAATGTCATTAAAAGAAAACAGCCAATTGAAAATATTCTTCAAATAATATAACAACATATGATATGCAAGTAATTTCAATGCCTCTATAAAAACACCTGTTCCTTCACATTCAATAAGTCATTATAATATTCCTGTTACATCTTGAAAATTTTTTTTCTTGCGACTTATTTTTGACGCTATATCCTTAAATGCTACCCATTAATAGTCTTTACTTTTGTTCTTTCACTTATCTTAGTTAATTCAGGTAAATAGTAATGCAGTTTCTTTAAGTTTTGGGGGTATATTTAAAGATTTTTGTATTCTTTGTACAATAAACAGCTTAAAAGTTTAAGTATAATATTTGTTTTAAAATCTAATAAAATTTAAGTAAAAGTGTAAGATAAGGCTTTTGTGGGGAATTTTGGATCTGTGGAAGACTAAATGCTTTTTTTAAAAAATGAATGAAATAATCCTACTTCACCTTCTAAATCATAGAATTCCATTAATAAAAAAGCATCCATTTATAAACTTTTGAGTTAGTGGACTTTAAGAACTGTTGCCATTGACACTTTGATCTACTTTTTTTTTTTTTTTTTTTTACTAAGCAGTTGAGCTTCTGGGGATGGTGAGGATGCTAAGAATGACATGGCGGATTTTGCTTCCTTAATGTTCTTTTGAGAATACAATGATTAACTTGGGAAGGACCAAAGGAAATGAGCAGTCCATGAGTATTTACACAGTTGAATAAATGGTATAGTGGTTATGCCAATATTTAGAGAAACAAGGAGAAAACAGAATTATAAAAAAATCTAAGGACCGGCTATACATACATTCATTCCTATTCACTGATTATCCAATTGTGAAGAAGATATATTGCTATTTTATCATGTGAAAAAATATATCAGGGATTTGTTAATTAATGTACATGTGCTCTAAAAGGAACAGAGGTTATATAATATCTATTTCACAAAAATGTATAGAAATAGTTTTGTGTTTAGAGGACTTCTGTCTAGTATGATTGAGGAAAGCTACATGGAAGAATTGACATTTTAGCTATGACTTGATAATCATTCAGAACTTGTAAGAGCGTTTCAATGGAAAGAAATAGCATGAATTAAGTTATGCAGGTGGAAAAAAAATGAGAGTTCAAAATAGCGAACAGATAAAGATTGGAAAAATGAGTTACGTGAAGGCCAGATCAAGGAGGCACTTGAAAGCTATTTAATGGGTTTTGTTAGTTTATCTTTGAGGTAATCAGAAGTCATACTCCTTTGGAGCATGAAGAAAAGGTTAAAAGGAAGATGAAGATGGCTAGGGAATGGGAGGCTACTGCAATAGTCCAAGTGAGAAACAATAAAGTCTATTTTAGGAGATGTGGAAAGAAAGGATGGCTGGAAGAGATGGTAGACCGATGAAAGGTCTTAGAAACTGAGTATGGGACAAGGGCAAGAAAGAAAGAAAAGATGACTCCGTGGAGATGAGCAAATGTGACTATTGACAAAGCATATTCAGGAAGAGGAGCAGATAATAGTAAGAGAAAGGTGTTAAAAGAACATGATTCTCTTGAGGATTGGGGTTAGCTCTTCATGGAAACAGGAGCACTGAATAAAAACATTACATTAATTTTAAATTTTATGTATGTCATATCAAGGAATGTTATACATAGCATCATTGTAATTATGGTACAATCATATTTGTAAAGTTTTAATCCAAAAAAGTGGTTTTTGAAATTCTGCTTCTGCCAGCTGCCTGCGCCAAGTGAAAAAAATGATCTCTTTCTTTCAAAAACTGTTATAGATGCAAGACCTATGTATTTCATTTCCATATGTGCTCTGTTGATCCATGGAACATTTCAGCTATAGGACTTTTAGTAGAGATAAAAGCCAATAATGTATGAAATAGATATTATCAGCAACATGGTATTAAAAAAAATACGAGGCAAACAGTATATTGCACATTGTATAAAAGCTGTGTGTGTGTGTATATATATATATATATTCATAAATTAAAAAATATATATGTATTTTAAATGTAGTTTTTTCTTCTGGAATTAATAATATTTCCTAACCATCACCAGGCATGTAGCTAACCATGCAAAAGAGAGTTTTAAGCAATAGAATTAAAATCGTCTAGTAAGACCAGTGAGTGTCTAACAGGAGAGATGATTTTAGATGCTTTTTCTAAAGCCCTCAAGAGTTCAAGGGCTCACAGTCTCTCTTAAAGGTCTCCTGTGTTTTATCACTCTCCTAATTAAGGAATTTCTGTGTAAGTCCGGTTGAAGTCTTTCCTGCTCCATTTCTCAGTCGTTCTTGAAGGAGCAACAACATTTCCCTGCCCGATTTTGGTGAGGCCTCAGGGGGGGCCAGTCATCCTAAGGCATTTTGTGGTTGTGAAATGACTGGGGAAGCACATTTTCCTCCTAATTGTTTGCTATCGTAGTGACGAAGCCCCAATCAGAATGAGCTCTGGAACTTGTAGGAGTTAGGCCTTGCATAATCCTAGTAGGAAGTAGCTATGTGTAGAGCCTAAGGAGTTAATTGGGCAGTCTCTCAAAATCCTCCAGGGTCCTTTGAAGCCTCTGATGCTCCCAGATTCTCAGAAAACAACTGTTTCTGCTGCCTTGAAATTGTAGTATCTGGGAAAGAATTGGTTCAATATGAAGTACGTGGCCAGCAGCCAGAAACATTTCCTTGCAGAAGAAAGGAACCTCCATCTCTAAACATTGCTTGAAAACAGCTGGCCAAGGGTGAGGCAAGGAGGCATGTCTGACACAAAGTCTCCAGAGATGCTCACTGAGGACCTGATCCTGCACTTGCATGGCCGTGAGAGAGAGGGCCTCCTTGCCTTTTGCACTTTAGATGCCTGCTGGCTTCATCCTTGTCACAGACCCTGGTTGAAAACAAGTCGTTTGAGGAGACCATCAAGCTTCCTAGGATGTGCATTGCATTTCTATGATGCTTCTGCCCAGGGAGCCACAAAAAGAATAGCTGGTGCTTGGGATGGGAAGAGAGAATTCTGTTCTCCAAGGGAGGGGGCTATGTGTCCATTAGGACAGAGAGAACTGGCTTTTCAACTCAAACAAAAAGAAAATTTATGAGGAAAGTCTTGGGGTAGCTCCTCTGGAGGAAAATAAAGTTGAAGAACCAGATTTAGAAAGGACTGAGAAGAGTTAGTTGGTGGGGATGCAGAGACATTGGGACCCTTGTACACTTTTGGTAGGAATGAAAAATGGTGCAGACACTATGGAAAACTTAATTTACATACTTAATTACATACATTTTTTAAAAAATTAAAAATTGAATTACCATGTGAGCCACCAATCCCACTTATGATATTACCTAAAAAATTGAAATTAGGATTTCAAAGAGATAGTGAACTCACATAAGCATGAGACCACTATACACAACAGCTGAGCTATAGAAACAAATGTCCACTGACCAGATGGATGGATAGAGAAAATATGGTATACGCATTCAATAAAATTAGTCAACTTTAAAAAAGAAGGAAATTGTGCAATATGCCACAACATGGTTGAACCTTGAGGACATCATACGATGTGAAATCAGCCGGGTATAGAAAAACAAATACAATATGATTCCACTTGTCTAGAACAGTCAAACTCATAGAGTCAGAGTGGAATGGTAGTTGCCAGAAAATGTGGGCAAAAGGAAAGAAGTTACTGTTCGACAGGCATGAAACTTCAGTGAGGCATGGTAAGTCAGTTCTAGAGATCTGTACAACATTGAACCTGTAGTCAACAAATCTATACTGTACACTTAAAAATTTGTCAAGTGTAGATCCCATGTTTACCATAATAATGTGGAAGTTTGAAAAACTTGGGTTGATCTCAGATTAAAAGCAAAATGGCTTTGTGATTGGAATGCTATCCAGGTTTCATCTATCTAATGGAACAGGATTACATGAGACATGATACCAAAGCATTAGGATCGTGCCAGCAGAAAAAATGCTCCATGTGAAAATGCTTCATGAATCACAGTTATAGGAATCGAAACTTGATTCGAATTATTACTTGCATTCCCACATTGAGCAAGACAGTATTTGCTCTTAAGTGATTTTCAGAAGATCAAATATGTGCCTAATGCCTCTTTATTTCCCCACACACTTTTGAATTTATTCTTATTTAGTTCTCAAGAGAATTTTTAAAGCAATAGTTTTCTATTCAAACTGAGGCTTCCTCACCATCCAGGTGATACAGAAACCTAAAAGATCATTTTATCTGATTTTCCTCTGTTTTTTCATAGATTAAAAAAAATTGAGACCCAGAGAGGTTAAGGGGCTTTTCTGGGGTCACATCTGACACATGCATGAGACATTGGTGCAAGTTCATGAACAGATTGTCAGATAACATGTCCAGTCGTTGAGCATGCAGGATGGCTGAAGCCAAGCGGCGAAAGTGGTTAAGGATAAAACTTCTCCCAACTGAATGTGTATTTGTAGTTCTTATCATTTCTTTCTCTCTCTCTCTCTTTTTTTTTTTTTGGTATTACTTTATTGGTGGAGCAGCCCATTATAGTCAATGCAACACTCAGGCTCTAAAGGGCCACATCTGGACATGCATCATGCCTTTATCACTTACCAGTTATGTGTTCCTAGACAATTTGGCCATCCTCTACAAGCCTTGGTCTCTGTCAAATGAAGCCAGTAATCATATCATATATGTATGTATGCACTGAATATATTACCTGCTACACAATACATATTAGATATTGCTAATAATAATAGCAAAAAACTAGAAAGATTGAATAGAAGCAGCATATTGATTTTGTTCTGTTATTAGGGTTCCCTAGAGGAATGGAACCAGTAGAACTGATTGATTCATGATTGATTTTAAAGAATTGGCTCGCACAGTTGTGGAGGCTGGCAATCCAAAAATCTGCCATGTGGTCTAGCAGGCCCGGGAAGAGACCCAGCGAAGAGTTGATGCTGCTGGCCAAGTCCAAAGGTCTTGTGCTGTCAGAATTCTCCCCTTGCTCAGGAAAGGTCAATCTTTCATTTTAAGGCCTTCAGTTGATTGGGTGAGGCCCACCTGCATTACAGAGGATATCTGCTTTACTCAAAGTCCACTGATTTAAACATTAAGTTCAGTTCAGTTCAGTCCAGTTGCTCAGTCATGTCTGACTCTTTGCGACCCCATGAATCACAGCACGCCAGGCCTCCCTGTCCATCACCAACTCCAGGAGTTCACCCAAACTCATGTCCATTGAGTCGGTGATGCCATCCAGCCATCTCATCCTCTATCGTCCCATCTTCTCCTGCCCCCAATTCCTCCCAGCATCAGAGTCTGGTGGCCAAAGTATTGGAGTTTCAGCCTCAGCATCAGTCCTTCCAATGAACAGCCAGGACTGATCTCCTTTAGAATGGACTGGTTGGATCTCCTTGCTGTCCAAGGGACTCTCAAGAGTCTTCTCCAACACCACAGTTCAAAAGCATCAATTCTTCAGTGCTCAGCTTTCTTCACAGTCCAACTCTCACATCCATACATGACCACTGGAAAAACCATAGCATTAACTAGACGGACCTTTGCTGGCAAAGTAATGTCTCTGCTTTTGAATATGCTATCTAGGTTGGTCACAACTTTCCTTCCAAGGAGTAAGCGTCTTTTAATTTCATGGCTGCAGTCACCATCTGCAGTGATTTTGGAGCCCCAAAAAATAAAGTCTGACACGTTAATCTCATCCAAATCATCCTCACAGAATCATCCAGAATACTAATGTTTGACTGTGTATCTGGGTCCTGGGGTCCAGCCAAGGTGACATAAACATTAAGTTTACAGTTTCAAAGTGCCTTAACCATGTTTTAACGATGGCTTCCATGTCTGGTCTGGCTTCAGTGACGGTTTCACTCAGTCACAGAACTCAAGCCATTTTGACAGGCGTGGATGCAAATCACTTTTTCTCTTTTCGATGACAACGAAGCAGTCATATTCTATGATGGGCACTGTTCATCAGTTTCTCATCACAGACTTATCCAGCTACAGACATTCACTGACTCCCATGTGCTACCTAATTCCAAAGTAATATCTGCTCTATTGTTCCCCAACTAATTATACAGGCACCTAATAACCGTTGATATGCACATCCAAGTCACTGACATTTCTCCAGAGGAGTGACATTTCTCTCAGTGGCCATGGCTGGCCATCTGTGGTTGGTAATGTGATTCAGATGCTGGCCCTGAAACCCACGCTTGTTTTGGAAGGAGTCCTGTGGGAAGTGATCAGGAGGTGTGGAGCTGTTTCATTTGGGGCCTTGGTGACTCCAACAGGTCCGAGGAAAGCCATGTGTATTTTTAGACCACTCTCCTGTCAGCGGCGGTGGAGAAAGCTGAAGATCATCATCAATCTCCTGATTGTCAGGATCCTCCAGCCAAGATGGCCTGGCTGTTGAAAAGTGGCATTATTTGCCTTGTGCTGTGGTACATGTTATTAAAGCTTCCGTTTAATGTTCTCTTCCAAGGAGCTTGTCTCTGGTGTTTTTATCATCCAGGGAAATGCGGTACCAGAAATGATCACGTTCATGGCAATTTTCTTTGAAGATGGTAAACTTTTGTGGAGTTTACTCTCCCTTGTATTAGGGCTGATAATGAGAAATTGTGAGGATTATTAAACACTCCTAGCTTTCGGTAGGAACTTATTTAGCACAGATGTTTCTATAATTGCGGTACACTGGGAAAATTCACAGTGTTCAATGGCCCAAAACTCATTATTACTTATTACTTCTACCTGTGCATTGTGGCACTAGTTAGCTGGGCTGAAATGTTTAATTTAGCAGGGCTGGAGTTCTGCATCTCAGCTGCTTTAGAAAAACTATCCGGAAGAAATTACTGGATGTTCTGCCCAAACCCTCCCGCCTTATTAATCTTTCAGCTGTTACCTGGTACCCTGATATATTCTTTTTTATGGGGTTGGGTCACGTCATTATGTTAGAGCCCTTCAGACAATTCCCTAGCTTATGGCCACGAGGCAAAAAAAATGGGATCTTAAGAGACTTTAAAAACGAACAATGTGACTATCATGTTTTATTGGGACAAAAAACTTGGAATGTGTACAACTGTATTTAGCTTTCTACTACTCCTTTATAGGATACAACTCTTGTCTCAGCAGTTTTGCTTGTACCTTTCATGAAAGCTTGACAATGTTTAAGAACATGGGTTCAGAAGATGCATTGAAAATGCTTATAAAGGGCCACTGAAAAGACTCTTCATATTCTTCATATGAAACTCTTCATATTCTCTCATTCTCTATGTTAAGAGCAACACTAAAAAAAAAAAAAAAATTCCCCATTGCATCCTTTATTTCCCTAAGCTGAAGAGACTGTTTTGCCTTGGCTGTACGTTGACTGGGGGAACGTTTGGAAAACACACTCATACGAGTTTTGCTAAGGTGCTGTTTCCTTGGGTGACCAACTTTCCCCGATTTGCTGAGGATATTGCTGGTTTTACCATTAAGCACTCAAAGCTCTATATCCCAGAAAACTTTCTTTGTCTTGGCATATTGGGATGATCACTCTTTCTTTGACGACCTGCGGTTCCTATGGTCTGTTAATATTGCAAATACTATTCCCAGAGTTGAAGGTTTCTTGAGCATGTTAAAGACTGCTGTTTTTCCTTTGTACCCAAGAGAACCCAGGAGTTGCACCAGTAATGTAAAAGAAATGAGAAACATGAATTTAATGACAATATTCACTCATAAGAACCAATCATATAAGCTATTTGCTCAATCATGTCTGACTCTTTTACCCCATGAACTGTAGCCTGCCAGGCTCCTATGTCCATGGAATTCTCCAGGCAAGAATACTGATGTGGATTGCTATTCCCTTTTCTAAGGGATCTTCTTGACCCAGGAATTGAGCCTGGGTCTCCTGCATTGCAGGCAGATTCTTTACCGTCTGAGCCACCAGGAAAGTCCTATAAGCTATCAGAGACTAAATAATACACCCTATTAAATTTTGGATTAGATTTCAAATAGGTAACATTGGTGACTTTAAATCAAGACCAGAAATTTTTCTTTTCAGATTCATTTCTTATACTTAAAGACTATATTGATTTGACAGTGGCAAAACCAAGATTGCAAAATGATCTAGAAAATTTCGATAACTTACACATCTACCTTTATCTAAATAATACTTTAATTGGAGAAGAAGTTTAGCTTTCCTCTTTTATTCTTTGTCTCAGTTATTTTGATTGGCAGCATGATCACACACACATGAATTTAGAGGGTAATAATGATGGTTCCATTTCTATTCTTTTTTCCTCTTTTACATATAGAATACAAATCAAATTTAAAAACATGATGATGATCCACTAAGTATTTACTATATATTTAAAACTCTACTTAGATCAGTGAGTCAAGTATCACAAAGAATAATATAAATGGTGGTTTTAGGAAACGTGGAAATATTTTAGAAAGCCTTTATCTCGTGCCTTTAGTTATTCTGGGAAGCGGTGATTGGACACATGCTGTTGATGTTCACATTTTGCAGATTGTGTGTGGTGAAGAGGTGCATGGACCACCCTGGACCTCCCTTCTTTACTAGCAGGGAAAGGAGCTCTGTGCCGTTTGCCCTTGGTGACTAAATTACAAACGAATATTTCAGATCCTAGGAATGAGTTTAAGGTAGACATTTTGTTGTATGTCAAAAGACTAATATAACTAACTATGCTTTGGCTTTTAGTAAACCAAACGGACTTGGAGCAGTAGTTCAAATTATTCCATAGAACTTGAATATTTCATATATATGTAACTAAGATATTCCATTAATTGACGTGCTGGACAAACTTCTGCATGTTTATTTTTAATTGTGGCAAGGCATCCCAAGGTTAGGGTATTCATAAAAAATTTTCTCATTAGTATTCAAACTTTTTAGGTTTCATAGCTTTCTAGTGAGATCTAAAATATTTAATCCACTTGATCATGAAAACAAACTATTAGGAATCAAGGAATAGCCTCTGTATTATTTGTCATTTCCAGCTTCAGATGGTGCCAAGAGCACAGAGGTCTGGAAAGTTTAAAACCTAATTAAAAGTTTTTACCAAAGTTATTTGAATATCAACTTCACGTCAATCTGACTCTACGCTGAGGGATCAGGTTTTTAAAATAGGAGGGCAGAAGGAAACGTGACCTCCCACTTAAAATTGTCTTGAATCTTCTTTCATTTGGACTTGATTTTTTGAAGCTCTAAATCAAATTCTTCTTTGAGATGGAAGCTAAGTGACAGAGATAAATCCAAAGCTAGTGACACTTGCACACAATATGCCAGCCTCCAATGGAGTTATCAGCATTTCATCCGCACTGCACTGTGCTGAAATCCTGCTCACCCATTCCTTTCCTGGAATACTCCTGCTGAAGAGCGGCAATAATAACTCCTCTGCCAATTAAGGTGTTCTACCTGGGGCCAGCCGGAGCTTAGTTTGGGGACAAGGTCACTTGCTGGGATGGAGCTGTAGTTTCCCAATTACTAGTAGTTCCACTACCTCTTCTAACTTGTCAAATAATGAGGAGACTTTGAAGGCTAAATCCAGCAGTAGCTCCTAGCGGGGTTAATGCAGAGTGAATGACAATGATACCTCAGGAGTGAGAATCTGACAATGTCTGTCAAGCTCTGTTCACAAGGATGATGAAGTTCATTGCTACTCAACACTACTTGGGAAAGCTATTGGTCTTGATCTTTTCAGTGAGAATGGACCATATTACTCACTTTGGCAGAAGTTCATTAATGATTTCATGCCACCTGTATAAACTGGACATGAACTTGATGTCCTAAGATAGAAGTTGAATGTATTACAACAGGGCAACTTATCCACAAAACCATGTCATCTCCTGTGTGTGTCTCATGCCTTGACTCTCAAGTCAATGTATTTTTTTTTTAATGTTTCTAATTTCTCGGTTTAGTGATGAATAACAGTGGTTATACAACAGTTATTTTTGGTACTCATTAGCAACACAACTGAGAGAATAAGAATAACAAAATTAGGCTCCCAAATGAAAAACAGAAAGACTTTATACGAATGATAACAATATTCACTGCTGACTCCATTGATGAACCATTTAGCTGAAGACTGAAAACAACTCAACAAAGAGCCCTATAAAATTATTCTAATGATCAGCCATTCAACATTTGTAGGAAATTGACTAGATGGCCTGAAAACTAATGTCTCCCAAGTCTAAACTGTATTTTTAAAACTAGTGCTCAAAGCTGTATGTGTAATGTGGCAAAGCATTTTTAGTGATTAGATTCTTTTGCCTTTATTTTTCCTTCACATGTGTTTATTTCTTGAAATACTGAAGGATACTGCTGTCCTTTGATTACCAAATGGCCTTTTTGGCTCCTACGGATGTTCTGACTCACTCTTCAAATTCTGCTGAAGTTTGCTTTGGATAAATGGACCAAGCCTCATGTAGTGATGACAAATATATACACAAGTATTTAGGGAGATGCAAATATTACTTTTGACTCATGTCATAACTAGTCAACTGGTTCAGATCTGAATATCGGGTATCTTTTCCTATTGGGAAAACAGTTCCGTATCCCCAAGATCATTTTACAAAAATGCAAAAGCAAAGTATTTGAATAAAAAATGAACAAATATATTTTATCTAAAGGGACAGATACTCCGTCCCCAATTTCAGTTATTGGGCTCCAAAATATTCATTTCTGTTTGCTTTTGATACTTGTTGGCAAACTCAGCTAAGAGCAAGGAAGGCATTTTTTTTTCTTTCATATTTTTTCTACTTACATCATAGTAAGTGGGCCTGAAATAGCTTTTCAAGTTTCCCATGAGACGATGCAAATTAGATGATGAAAAATAGCCACTAAACTTAAAATTTACATTTTAATAAATGAATCAAGTTTCAGCTAGGTAACATACACACTTTAGAGTAGCTCTTTTAGCATTAAGATTTTATTAGCTCTATGGGAGGATGCTCTGGACTGTTGCAGTCTGCCATCTTCCTCCTGCCTAGTGGTTTGCTGATTGCTAGTGGCCGAGAGTATGCCAGAGAGGGCAAAGGGGAGACTGCAGTGTTTGCTTTGTAATAATGCATAGGAGGTATTTTTTCTGTATGGCATGCTTTCTCTTTTTTTCCAGAATAAAATGATCTTTTATTTATGAATATGATTTTCCTCTATAACGTTCATAACTGCTAAAAAGTAGCAGATGTAATATAAGCAAAATACTTTCTCTTAAGTGTTGTCAGACTGGTTCATAAGGAGGAAGGTGCTCTTTGCTCTAAGTCAATGATTTATTACTGTTTTTTCTCACAACCGTTGGGGCTTTGCTGAGCACCTAGTTTTATTCTCAGGCGCCTCTGTAGAGCAGTGCTTTCCTTTCAGGGTCCAGTCCGGTTCGCTGTGGCCTCTCCTCCCCTCTCTGCTCGGAGGTTCTCCTTCCTGCTCCTCTCTTGGTGCCTCCCCTGCCCTTCTCCCTGCCATTCTGCTTCTTTCACAGGTTTCCTGCTCTTCCCCTCAGGTTCCCAATGACGGCTAGTTAATCTGACAAGTTAATCTATCTATGGTAACACACTCTTGGGGGCTCCTTCCAGGCAACAGTGAAAGTGAAAGTGTTAGTCCTTCAGTCGTGTCCGACTCTTTGGGACCCCATGGACTGTAGCCCACCAGGCTCCTCTGTCCATAGAATTCTTCAGGCAGGAATACTGGAGTGGGTTGCCATTTCTTTTTCCAGGGGATCATCCCAAACAGAGGCACATGCATCATAAATCCTTGAATTTTTACCTATTCTAGAATCCAACCAGCTTTCAGTGCATAACCAGTTGAGACTCTAGGACACAAACATGCTTGGGCCAGTGGGCCTTCTGGGGTCTATCCTGTTACACTGCCCGCTATAGACATGACTGCCTTCTTAAGAGACTTCTACAAACCTGCTCAGTTGCTTCAGTTGTATCTCATTCTTTGAACCCCATGGACCATAGCCTGCCAGGTTCCTCGGTCCATGGGATTCTCCAGGCAAAATACTGGAGTGGGTTACCATGCCCTCCTCCAGGGGATCTTCCCAACATAGGGATCAAACCCGTCCCCTGCTTCTCCTGCATAGAAAGGCAGATTCTTTATCGCTGAACGACCTGGAAAGCCCTCAGATGCACACTCCTGGGCAGCCCCTCTACAGATTTGTAGGATTTAGGGCTCTGTGGATATCCTAGGTCTGTAGAAGCAGCTCTCTCCAAGTCAGGTGGGGCTGTGAGGGGCTTATGCCCGTCAGTCCATCTTTGTTTGCCATACCATTGTCGTTGTTTAGCCGCTAAGTCGGGTCCAACTCTTTTGCGACCCCATGGACTGTAGCCCACCGGCTCCTCTGTCCATGGGATTTTCCCAGCAAGAATACTGGAGTGCATTGCCATTTCCTTCTCCAGAGGATCTTCCCAACCCAGGGATCAAACCTGGCTCTCCTGCACTGCAGGCAGATTCTCTACTGTCTGAGCCACCAGGAAACTCCTTGCCAAAGCATACCTTTTCTTAAAACAATTTCTAGACCTGCTGGACCAAAAGTATAGAAACAAGTCACAAATAATCATGGAAATACAAAAACCATTTCTAACTTTTTTTTTTTCAAGAAGTCATATGAGTGCAACTGATTTTCTGTGTACTAATATATATTGGGTGTTTAATAATAATAACATGCTCACATTTATTCTAGCCAGAGTGCTACTAACATTTCAGACATCATCTCATTTAATTCTTGAAATAAATTATAGAGTGAGTACTGTGATTATTCACATTTAAAATGAGAAATGGAGGTTCAGCAATTCTGTATAGATAACTCAAAATTTGCACAGTGATTAAAATGGAACCAGACTCTGCACCTACATCGCTTTAATGCTGGAATCAATGCTCTTTTCACTAGATTATGGCTGTGCTCACTTCATCTTAGGTCATCTCTGGGTTCTCTTCTGGCTTCATCACACTTATTCAGTGATTAGGGCAGTTTTTCTTATTAGATGGGACCTTGCCTGAACCCTAACTTTCGTCTGTTGCTCTCCTTGGGTATGAAGCAACCCCTCTTTAAAATGTGAGAGTATCAACCATTTCTTCTGATTGGTTAGATCATTTAATCAGATTACTTTATGCATATAAAAGCAGAATGGAACACATACTTTCATGTTCCATAAAGAATTAGAACTTTCAGGAAGTTTCCTCTAGCACAGAAACTGCTACATTGGTTTAATCATTCTTCTACATGCTCAAAACTTGTTTCTTTTATGTTATTAATCAATTTTTGAGAACCTAGACAAATGGAAATTCAAATTTGCTTTGTGCCTATGATTAGTGACATATTTAGGAATTTGGGGCATTGAAAGATATTTTGCCTAACCATTTCATAGATTTAGCTATTCATTATAAACTGTTTCATTTCATGTGTTAGGGTTTACTTAATACACTACCTCAGTTTTATTTACATATTTATTTACCTATAACTAACTTCCTTCTCATTTAATCATAAGCAAAAATCTAGTTGTTAAAAAAGTTCCCATGAAAAGGACAAAAGGGAAGAAGCAATTTGTTTTAAATAAACCTAAAAGGAACCAGGTCTTAAAGCCTGACAACTTTTTCAATTTAATATTTATTGTTACAGTTTTCTATTTAGCAGATGTTTAGTGAGGTCAAAATTCATTGTCTCAAGGCTGTTGCTTCTCTTTTATCTACTAAATTCTCCATAGACTAACACTGATGGAAAAACATGCCTGTTTGGATTTAGATAGAGTCAGGAATGTAACACAAACAGAGAGAGAAGAAATTTATGTTTTTTCCTGGCTTTTTTCCATGGTTTGCTAATTGTATCTGCTACAGCTATTACTGGGCTCTGTTTAAGATCAGACTTTCTTCTTGATATGTGAGACATTCCTTTTTGTAAACAAAACATTAGGTTTTCATTCAAAAAAAAATGTGTTATAATCAGGAGACATTTCTTCTTACTATTTCCATTTGAAGATTCCCACCAGGTCTCTGACATAAGATACAAAGGGGTTTGCCTCCAGCATGAATAATTTCATAAACTGAAGGAGTTCGTTTTTTAACATTCTTAAATTCAGTGAGCAGAATGCACTCTTAAGAATCACAGCATCCTAGATCCCTGAAGCGTCCTGTAGTGTCATGATTGGACGAGAAGAGAGGGAAACATTTGACACATGCCTGTGAAGACTGAATACAATTTTGAAACATGCTTTTTTAATTTGGGGTATTTTTTTTTTCTTCACAGAATTTGTTTCCTTACAAGTAGGATTATACTATCTCTTGTATCTTATGAATTATTGGACATGAGAAGTGTGTTACTTTTTCCATGTCTAAATGAGCAACGTCCAATAAGAGCATAAGATAGCGTTTTAATCACCAACATGTTCCAGGAAATTGTTCTTAAGCACAGAGCTTACCTACTTGAACAACTATCAAAGATATCAGAAATCTTTGAATATTCATTTGAAAATCAACAGCTTTTTTCTCCTTTGAAGTACAATACCAATATTTACATGACAATTCTTCAACAAGGCAAAATAATGATGTGCTATTTAAAAAATGAAGTGGGTTGAAATCCGAGGGAACCTCAACTATGCATAGAAAAGATTTAAATATTTATATTAACTTGACTATGCTTAAGTGCCTATTAAACTGTCTTTATAGAATTTATGGGTTGCTGTTGTTTTGTATGGTTGGGAAAAACACCCTATCCCTTTTACTAGACAGTGATTATTGGTTGAAGTCTTTTTAATCTTAGAAAATCAAAAGAATTTCTCTCTGTCCCTCTCTCTATTAACAGTGGCAAGTGACCCTATTGCTGAAGCATTTGGATGAATATGTTCTTTAAAAAAGAAAAATGCTCTGAGACTTTTGACCATAAGTGAGAAAACTCTGTATTTGCTTTGGTTTGGGGTTCAAGTTTAGAATTAAGAGGTCAAATTTAATCCAAAGCCACTTTAATGACTCTCTTGAAAGTTCAGCATCTTTATTTTCTTAAAAAGACTTGGTCTTTTCATTGAAGAAATCCGAACTGCAGAATTATAGAAAAGACCTCAAAAGCAGGAGTTTGTAGAGACAATTACATAATATATAATATTTATATATATGAATTCCTATTTTAATAAGTATATTCTTAACAGTGTTGCAAGATGAATATTCTAATTTATTACTGGTGACCCAGTTGCCACTTCTCTGGAAGGGCAATTTTATGGTATCTACCAAATGTGTTAAAATAACTGTACCTTAACAGAGCAATTCTCCTTTAATAAATTTTTTCTAAATGTAATTAAAGATACATGCCAAAATATCTTCAGTCATGCTCATAGTAGTGCTGCTCTAATAACACAAATTTGTATGCTACCCAGATTTTAAACAAAAAGGGATAAAAATCAGTCTAGCATATAAATCAAATTGTACCACACAACAGAATATTATATATAACATATTTTTGTGTAAAAGTATACTTATGTAGTGGAGAAGGCAATGGCAGCCCACTCCAGCCCACTTCTTACCTAGGAAATCCCATGGACGGAGGAGCCTGGTAGGCTACAGTCCATGGGGTCGCTAAGAGTCGGGCACGACTGAACGACCTCACTTTCACTTTTCACTTTCATGCATTGGAGAAGGAAATGGCAACCCACTCCAGTGTTCTTGCCTGGAGAATCTCAGGGACAGAGGAGCCTGGTGGGCTGCCGTGTATGGGGTTGCACAGTCGGACACGACTGACATGACTTAGCAGTAGCAGCAGCATACTTATGTAGAAAGATGTTTATAATAAAATTTTCAGTGTAAGACAGAACTAAAAAACAAAGGGTTAAAATAGATATCCCTGGGTCCCTGAGTACATGGAGCTAAGAAAATTCTTAATGCTTCTATAATAAGCATGTGTCAATTTTATATTGATATAAATAAACCAGATTATAATAAAAATGAGCTTTTAATTCCTAAATCTGAACATAATACAGTCAAGTTTCTATAGTTTAAACAAATCTTTTTGATGTTTAGAAAATGAAAAATATCCTAACAAAACATCACAGCAGATAAACTACAATCATAGTAGTCTTCTGATGTGGAATGTTTTCTCTGGCTTTCTCCTACATACCTAAGACTGACTCTGTATAGGAAATATTTGATGTTTGTTTGTTTTGTTTGTCTGAAGGGTAGTGGAATAATTAGGTGTAAATGTTTAGTTAGTGGTGTGCTGGTTAATGTTTAACAAGCTGCTCTGGGGTTGTGGGGTGGGGTGGGTGAAGGCTTTATTTATAGCGTTTGCCAAATGGTGTAAATACTCTCAGCATGGCCGATTTCAGGCTCTCTACGTGGCATCACTGAGTTGGGAAGAGATGGACACACTTGATTCTGAGATGCTGGGACCACTCAGCTTCAGCACACCACTGGGAAAGCCAGGTCTCCAGCTGGGAGGGTCTCTGTGAGGGTAGAATAGAACAAATTAGGTGCAGAAGCACTCTGGATTAAAAATTAAGCTTGGGAAGTTTAGGAAGTGGAAATTTTCCTAAGGTGTAGGAGAAAGAGGGTGTTTATAGACTAGTGATGTAGTCAAAGATAGCCCATGAGACAAAACTAGAATTTTCGAGAGTGGCAATGATTGAACTTTTCTTGTTCAGAAGAATCAATTGCAGTACCTATTAAGCACAGGCATTTCCAAGATTCTCCCTAAGAGATATAGAATGTGGCCCAAGAATCTGCATTTTAGACTCTCAGAGGACTGCTGTCATTAGACAAGGAAGTCAGAATTAGACTGTACACCCTGTGATCCCATATCATGCTTTGGGAGTACTAAACACTTGAGGATATCTTATAATTAGAGTGCATAATACAATTTATCTTCTAAAAGTAGGATAATTTTGAGTATAAGAGGAAGTATTAATTATTGCTTCAAATTAATAGATATAATTCAAGATGATCCTGGGAAAACTAAATAACTGACTCTACTCAAAAGTACTCCCAGAAGTCCTCAGGGTTACTGTAGAACATTAGCTGCAAAACCACGGGATGGGTGGATATGCAGCAATGATGCGGTGCTGTTCTTTTTTGCTCAGTCACGTCTGGCTCTTTGCGACTCCATGGACATGGCACACCAGGCTCCTCTGTCCATGGGGATTCTCCAGGCAAGAATACTTGCAGTGGGTTGCCACGCCCTCCTCCAGGGGATTTTCCCAACCCAGGGATCGAATTCAGGTCTCCTGCGTTGCAGGCAGATTCTTTTCCATCTGAGCCACCGGGGAAGCCCTTGAATACTGGAGTGGGTAGCCTATCCTTTCTCCAGGGGATCTTCCCAACTCAGGAATCGAACCGGGGTCTCCTGTATTGCAGGTGGATTCTTTACCAGCTGAGTTACCTGGGAAGCCTGGATATGCAGCTACATGTATCTTATTTGGAGCAAACAAATTTCTGGTTCTTGCCTCAAACATGATGTGATGAGGATCACTGAGATTCTGGAGTTTGAGAACTCTTTTAGTACCACCTCATTCAGTGGAAGGGACTCTTTCCTACAATGAGTATAAATTCCTGTTAGTCTAAGGAATTCCTAATTCCTTAGACAAGAATTAGGAGAAGACAATGGCACCCCACTCCAGTACTCTTGTCTGGAAAATCCCATGGATGGAGGAGCCTGGTGGGCTGCAGTCCATGGGGTCGCTAACAGTCAGACACAACTGAACGATGTCACTTTCATTTTTCACTTTCATGCATTGGAGAAGGAAATGGCAACCCACTCCAGTGTTCTTACCTGGAGAATCCCAGGGACTGGGGAGCCTGGTGGGCTGCTGTCTATGGGGTCGCACAGAGTTGGACACGACTTAGCAACCTAGCAACTTAGCAGCAGCAGCAGCAGCAGACAAGAATTAAGGTCTATTTATACTTCTCTTGGTATTCAAATCTGCCTAATTTTAGGAAATAGCTCCTCCTAAAGAGACTTTGGTCAAACTTGCTAGTATGGAAAAATACTCACGTAAGACAATCTGAGATCTACTGAAAAGACTGTCTTCGCTGCCCTGCCTGGTATGATGCCTGATCTTCTCAGTATTGACCCATTATCAAATAAGTTTCAGTAGCTACAAAGAAAGGTCAGTAAAATGGTGGATAGGTGAGTGGACACCACAGTTGACAGGTGACATGGTTGGCTGAGATGACATTGAGAGCATTACCCTTGGGGAGGGTGAAATGCAGATTAAGCTATTGCCAGACCCCAGTTATTTCATAAAAACACCATGGTAGGTACTTCTGTTGGATGGAGATATTGATTTAGATCAGATTTTTATGGACTGGACTCATCAAATGCAGGAAGTACTAGTGCTAAAGAATCCTCCTGCCAATGCAGGAGACATTAGAGATGCAGGTTTGATCCCTGGGTCAGGAAGATCTCCTGGGGGAGGGCATGGCCACCTACTCCAGCATTCTTGCCTGGAGAATTGCATGGACAGAGAGGCTGGTGGGCAACAGTCCATGGGGTCTAAAGAGTTAGGCATGACTGAAGTGACTTAGCTTGCATGCATGCACCAAATGTAGTCTGATACCAAACGGTTAGTGCGAAAGATCTCTACTACTGTACACCGTGTGTTCTTGAGCAGTGACGTTGGAGACAGTTTTTGCAAGTGGCTCAAATACATAAATACCAAAGTCTTATTTATAAAGGAAAATAATAAATCTATACTGTCTTTAATCTATGTGTAGATGCTATTGTTATTACTGCAGTACTATTTTAAAAAAGACAACAAAAGTTTTACTGAATTCATGTACATGTTTATTTATGTGCACATATGGTTACACGTGGATTCACATTCACACATACAAGTGCATTTATATATATACACATACATATGTATAGTACTTTATACCTTTCTCAGGATAGTAATGTGAAATCAGTCATTCAAGGATAGATCAAGCTTTGGTAGGTTAAAACGTATCTTCTAATGTAAGATATTTAGGAACCACAGAACAAAAAAATATGATACAATCTAAATGATCTTGTCCAATCTCTGTGTGTACAATTGGCCTAGCAAACTTTGGTTTTTGGATTCTGGGGAAAGAGATATAAAACATGAATAAGACATGAGAATGATGGATAATGGAAGAGGTAATGGAGACAATGATTTTATTAGCTCAATGAAATGGAAATTATGGACTGGTGCAGGAGAAGGACCCTGGAGATAAGTCCTGGGCCTTAGGAATTCAAGAGAGAATTGGTCAGGGGCAGACCTCAAAAGATTAACCTTTGGGGGCAACTTGCATTTAATAATCCTTTGGGCTATAGAACTATGCATTTTCCTTGCTGTGTATTTTCCTATAAATATCAGTGACATTGTAGTAATTCTTTATAATGAATCTATTATTCACTGTACCTTCTTTGATAGGACTGAATATTCCTACTGACCTCATTGTACAAAATGCCCACAGCCTCTCTAAGCAACTGTCAGTGATAAAGGCAAACTTGTGTCCCTTTTCTTAGCCACTTACAAATTTGTGTCCCTTTTCTTAGCCACTTACTGAATTCAGACTCTTTGTCCATCTATATTGAGGATCAACAGCTAAATTTATTGCTAGCCTTGCTTACATCTTTACATTTACATTTTTACAATTTTTGCACATTTTTTTTTTCCTAAGAAAGTTAGATTTCTGCCCTTGCAAAAAGGACACTATTTTCTCATCTCTTCTCGTATGGGTTTATGTAAGTTGACATTTGCTGTGCCTCGTCTCTCACTCTGAGCTATTTGAAAGTGCTTGCCCAGGGTCTCCTTGGGGACCTGGTTTCCAGACCGAGGGCTGGTGTTGCTTTCAGGGTGAAGCCTCCCAACCTCTTCAAAGAACAGACAGGTTTGACCCTAGAGCCCTTATTTATAACAGCTAGTCACGAGGTGGCCGTCTTACATGACCTATGGCATGTGCCTGGCACTACTCTCAGACTCCATAGACCATGCTCAAGGGCAAATGACACATTTCCTGATTAGGAATGAATTCCTGAAGCAACATTATTAAATATTAAGAGCCACAAATAGAGCCATAGAATGGTGATGTGACCCAGAAAGAATCTTTTAGCAGTACGTTTGCATACTTAAAATCAACAGCACTCGAAGTTACTGAGGAATTGAAACATTTCTTTAAAATGCTTGTTTTGCTTGTTTTTAACTATTTGAGACACCTGGAAAGGATAAATATGGAATCCTGAAAATGCAAAATATGTTTATTTAGGAGGTGAATAGCTGGGAGCTTTTTTTTTAACCTTCTAAATCTCAGTTCAGTGTCTGCATCTGTTAACAAAGACAATTTTAAATCATGCAGTGAGACTGGAACAAGAATGGTAAACATGAGTACTATAGATGTTTGGGTCATAGTTAGGTCTTTATTTTAAATGCATATTATCTCAACAGCATAATAATTTCAATGGGCTTCCCTGGTGGCTCAGTGGTAAAGAATCTACCTGCCAAGCAGTAGA
Source organism: Bos indicus x Bos taurus (assembly GCF_003369695.1). NCBI lineage: Eukaryota > Metazoa > Chordata > Mammalia > Artiodactyla > Bovidae > Bos > Bos indicus x Bos taurus. The sequence goes on from NC_040082.1 coordinate 18,037,754, forward strand.
TGGGAGTTCAATCCCTGGGTTGTGAAAATCCCCTGGAGAAGGAAATGGTAACCCACTCCAGTATTCTTGCCTGGGAAATTCCATGGGCAGAGGATCCTGGAGGGATTCAAGTCCACGGGGTTGCAAAAGAGTTGGACATGAGTTAGCAACTAAACAACAACATTCTAATTTGAAACACATTAATTGAATTATTTTGAATTTTTATAGCTCTGTAATGTAACAGCAAAGGGTAGAAAAAGTTGAGAAAAAAATTCCATCCAAATGCTGTTTCATTTATACATTGTCAGACAACAGGTTTTTTAAATTTATTATTCAAGTGATTCAAGAAGTTAGTTTTGGAAATATTAATGTACTGTATGTACATATGATATTTACGCTAGAAGGATTTACTGTATTTTCAAATATAAATTTGTGGAATTTGCCAATCAGCTATGAAAATGCACTTGAACGATCAGTCCCCAAGATGCAAGGAACATGATTGATGTTTTCTTCCTCTAATCTGAGGATATTCTGTAAAACCTCAGTTTGGATATTTAACAGAAATCACATAATTCAAATTTTCTACATATTTTTTAAAAATAGGGATTCACAAACTTAAATTTTCTTAATTGAACCAGAGAGTTAATGTACCTAGATGTATTTAGTGGACCTACCAGTTCCACCAGCTTGTTACTGTATGAGGAACAACTACAAGAGGTTCAGAGTCTTCTCTTTGAGTTTGAATCTGCCACTCCTTGTGTGGTAACTTGAGAGACTTCTCTGTATCTGTTTAATGTATCTGAAATAATCTGTCCATCAAATCAGATGAATTCTCCTGCTCCGCCTCTTCACTTCTTCTTCCTTTGGGCAAGGTAATGCTCAATGGCACCCCACTCCAGTACTCTTGCCTGGAAAATCCCATGGCTGGAGGAGCCTGGTAGGCTGCAGTCCATGGGGTCGCTGAGGGTTGGACACAACTGAGCGACTTTACTTTCACTTTTCACTTTCATGCATTGGAGAAGGAAATGGCAACCCACTCCAGTGTTCTTGCCTGGAGAATCCCAGGGACGGGGAGCCTGGTGGGCTGCCGTCTATGGGGTCACACAGAGTCGGACACGACTGAAGTGACTTAGCAAAAAAAAAAAAAGGTTATAGAAGAAAATGATGATTTAATCCTGTAAGTATTTGAATTCTAATTGCTGATTTTGGCTACAATACCATACACTACTTTCACATTATGTTCTCAGTAATCATGTTCTCTGATATTGTGCATAGATTTATCTTGTTCTAAACCAAATTATTCTGTTATCTGCCCAGAAAAAAATTATTTTAAAGAATTATGCCTTCTGAGAATCCATGGAAACTTCAGGGAGGAGTTAAAGTATATCAGAGCAAAGATATATTTGGGAGCAGGGGGTATATTGCAAAATATAGTCCATATTAAAAGACATGATGTAAACTAGGCACAACTTATCATGGAACTGCTACCTTTAAGAACATAAAAATTCATTTCCAAACAGGAAACAGAGACAGGTAGATGATCTTAGAAGATTCTAAATGCTCCATTATTTTATTTCAATTACTGTACATATGAAATTTGTTTTCTCCTATAGGTATATGGACATAATGTGTTCCGGATCAAAAAATGCTTTTTTTTATAAGGCAACATAGCTTTATTTAAATAATATGTTGAATAGCTTTGAATGATTTAAGAGCAATAAATTTTCATGACAATGTAATAATTCCTGTCATTATTTGATGCCGGCAGTTCTAGTTAACTCAGTTTGTCTCAAGACATTTCCATGACACTTCAGGAAAAAAATAACATCCAAATAGTATGTCAACCTTTCTTTCCCTCTGTTCCCTGACCCATTTCCACCCCCCGCCACCCATCACTGTAACTTTTTTCTGAAGGACCATTAAATCCTTGGTAGAATCCAGCCTGACCTCCGTCAGGCTCCTTTATCTGAAGTGTACACTTTAATATGATAGCTGCCTATACACCTTTTTTAGATGAATGATGCCAGGACTATTTGTGCCACTACAGTTAGGGGTCTCTTAACATTTCCATTCTAAACACCTATTTTCAAAGGTTTATAACTCAGCTATAAAAGTGTGCTCCAGGCTGAAATTTAGCTTACAGGGTCCTAGCCCAGGAGCAATCTTTTACTCTTTTATGTATTAATCTTGAAAAAAAAATGGTGTGACTGTATTTTAAAGAACTGAAGAGTTCACAGTAATATAAGTTAAGGATCTAGGGTCTAAGGGAATATCACATGGCACCAAGTCCCCCTCATCTATAATAGGTTGATCTGAAATTCAGTTTCATAGCATCTCCTTCCTGCTTTTCATTCTCACTGCTCAGAAATAAATCTAATTTTATTGCTTTTATTATTTGTTTCAATAGTCTCATTTGTGGAACTTATTTAGTAGTTATGCCACCTTGATCTATGGTCCTCGCCATAGGTTTGAATTGACCACTCCAGGGCAATATCAGATATGGGAGGCCAGGGTGCCATGATTATTTGTGTTTGCTGTTGTTGCTGTTGGTGGTGGTGGTATTTAAATGTGAAAAAAAATGACAAAACATATATTAATTTTTGTTTACTGTAATTAAAAATGTATTGAAAGCTTAATAATAATAAAAATAACTAAGCCTTACTTTTCAAGATTGCTTCCCAAGACATTTACTTGGATATTCAAACTTTTCTTCTAAATCTTAGTGTTTCTTTCTGGTCTAAATTATTAAATAGATGGGCTTTTCCACTCTGCATATAGTTCATTAATAACAAATAAATGGAATTGGTGATGATGTGTTTTCCTAACCATCTGATAATTTGATTGCTTTATCCTGATTTCTATCTCTGAAAATAATCTTTGGGTTTTCATATCTAGATGACTTTAGATTTTTTGGTATCTCAATTACATATTAAAAAATAATTGATGTAGTTATTTAGTCACTAAGTTGTGTCTGACTCTTTTGCGACCCCATGAACTGTAGCCTGCCAGTATCCTCTGTCCATGGGATTTCCCAGGCAAGAATGCTGAAGTGGGTTGCCGTTTCCTTTTCCAGGGGATCTTCCCAACCCAGGGATCGAATCTGTGTCTCCTGCTTGGCAGGTGGATTCTTTACCACTTAGACGGCAGGGAAGCCCCCCAATCATTGAAGAGATCTTCTAATTATTATTAATAGTATTTTTTCCTAATGTATCTTATTCCTAGATAACAATATTGCTTCTTGGATGTTTTTATCATCTATAATAGCCATGATAACATTCATTATTTGACGAACAAAAAGGACTTTCTTTAAATTCAGATTATACAGAGTGCTACTGAAATATTTTCAAGGCATACGACTTTATATTCCGATCATTAGCAACTATTTTGTGAGTAATAAAGTATCACAGGTAGAAAAACTGACAGACAACAGACAAAAATGACCACTCTTTCCAAAGGTGTTAGAGGGAAAAACCAACATGCATGTAAGTCAAAGCAGGCAAAGACAAGATGGGAAATATGGAGTGCTTGTTTTTTTTCCTTGTGAAATTTGCTGCACGTCTTAATCTATGATTTGATCTTATAGATGAACATTGGGAAACTCATTAGCTGTCAGGATTGGTTAATAGGGGTGCTTTATAACATTTGCTTTGTAAAAACATATAGACCAGTGTACTTTCTAAGCCTCTGAGACTTCATGGCCCTTCTGTACTCCCTACCCTCTCCAATGGCACCCTTTCCAGTTTGCCTTCTCTGATCATGGGAATTGGCAGGGTGGGAAGATGAAAAGTGACAGGCTTGGTGGGGCCAGGAAGGCAGAAGCGAGGCAGAGAGGATGAAGGAAGATGTGTGAGCGCATATGTATCCTTCAGGATTCTCAGTTATTCTTTACCATCTGTCCATAGTGTGAATCCCTTAATAACTATTTCAGAATGTGTAACACTTACTAAGAAATTCACAGATGTATTAAATTACAAATATATTTTAAATCAAATATAATCAAATTTACTTTCATATTCAATGTATTATATATATGTATATATGTAAATAAATACATGTATGTATACACACATACACTCATTCATTCATCAAACATTCATTGAGCATCTAGTCTATATCCAGCACTGAGATAGAAGCCAAGAAGGCTTGTACAAAATGGGCTGGTTTTTAGAGAGTGAGGAGAAAGCCTTAGAAAGAAATAATTATAATGTGATCACTGTGAAATGATAATAAGAATACATTGTGATGGCATTCTATGAGTGAACAGAGAGGGAGAGACTCTTTCTGAAAAGGCAGGGAAATGCCTCAAAGAGATTGGGGTCTTTGTGTTGGGTCTTGAAAGATGAGTAAAAGTTTTGTAAGAACATGTGCCGATGTCAAGGCAGAAAAGAACTTTGTAGGTTTTGTAAGCAAAGACTAGTCTGATCTAGGATGGACAGTAAAGTATGTTGATGGACAGTAAACTATGTTGATGGAAAGTGATGGAAGATACTGCTAGAAAGATGAGTAGGAATCAAGTCTTGGAGCATCTTCTATGTTATGTGAAGTTGTCTATTCTTGACTGTGTAGGTGATGAAGAGGAACTGACGATTTTAAGCAGTTCCATAATGTGATCTGCTCAGAAAGCTATCTCTGGTGGCATTGAGGATGTTAGGTTGGGAGGGGTGAAAACTGGGTGAAGAAGGACAGATTTCAAGGGTTTTTTGTCATAATCCAGGAGAGATGAGAATCATTTGTTAACCAGTTTTTCAATATATGTTAGGCACTGGAGGTAGAGTTGGAGAAGGCAATGGCAACCCACTCCAGTACTCTTGCCTGGAAAATCCCATGGGCGGAGGAGCCTGATGGGCTGCAGTCCATGGGGTCGCTAAGAGTCGGACACGACTGAGCGACTTCACTTTCACTTTTTGCTTTCATGCATTGGAGAAGGAAGTGGCAACCCACTCCAGTGTTCTTGCCTGGAGAATCCCAGGGACGGGGGAGCCTGGTGGGCTGCCGCCTATGGGGTCGAACAGAGTCGGACATGACTGAAGCAACTTAGCAGCAGCAGGAGGTAGAGTACTAAGCAAGATATAATCCTCATCCTCATTTATGAAGCTTAGGTGGAGAGAAAGACAATAAAGAATAAAATGCCTTTCAATGTGGTAAGTCCATAAAGGGATGCGTGTACAGTGACATAAATTAGAAATGAAACAAGAAAAGGGTAGCTAACCCTTTCTTTCAAGGCCGGTGAGAAGGGTCTCAGAGTTGGCTTTCCCAAGGAAGCTATGACTGACCTGGGATCTGAAAGATGAATAATATTGATTAAGGTGATAAGTGACAAAATCAAGATTGATCAATAGTAAGTGCAAGTGGGAAGGTGGAAAAAATTGCTTGGGGTGAGCATGTAGAGTTAAAAAAAAAAAATGAGACCAGGATACAGGGAGGATGGATTCCTGGGATGTCAAGGCAAGGTTCGAGGTGCAGGGAAAGGAAAAATTACCCAGCGCAGGGTGATGCAGAATCCAGACTGGTGATGGCGTGAAAGTCAGGAAGGAGAGAGTTCTCAAAAGTGTCAGATGCTGCAGGAAAGTGAAAAAAGAAATTTCTAATAAACTTCAATTCAATAAATATTAAGCACCTACTTTCTACAAACTATGCTAGGTACTGAGACATGAATGAGTGAACAAGACAGACACAGTTCCCACTTTGAAGAGACTTGGAGTCTAGTGTACTAAAGACACAAGAGGTGTTCCTAGGGATTTGGTGAGTAGGACAAAGTAGTAATTAGCTTCGATCCCTGGGTCGAGTAGGAAATAGCAAACCAGTCCAGCATTCTTGCTTGGAAAACCCCAGGGACAGAGGAGCTGGGCAGGCTACAGTCCGTGGGTCACAGAGTCGGACATGACTGAGTGACTCACTTTCACTTTCAGTGATTATTCCCGTTTTCCCTGCTCCCTGCTTTCCTTGGATCTGACACCACTTTTCTTTCTGTCTTTACGGACTTATCTATTCTGGATAATACATATACATAGAGTTATACACAATGTGTCTGACTTTTCACTTGGCATAATGTTTTTGAGGTTTATCTCATGTAGAGTGTATCAGCACTTTGTTCCTTTTTAGGGCTGAATAGTATTCCATTATATGGATATACAGCATTTTGTTTATCTGTTATATTAGTTGATGGACATGTGGGTTGTTTCTCCCTTTAGCTATTGTGAATAGAGCTGCTATAAACTTTTGTGGACAAATATTCATTTAAATACCTGTTTTCAGTGATTTTCTATTGAGGAAAGAAACTGGTTTTTATTTATAATCAATGGGGAACGAAGCAGTGGAGATGAAGAAGAAATCAACAAATAAGAGTAATTGATGGAGAAAAGTTCTGGAGACAGGAGAGAGATGAAGACTAGAGTGTTTCCTTGGAAAGTGATTTGAGTAATAAGAGGAAGAAGCATATTTCTTGTAGCTATCAACTCTACTGAAGACCTTGCTGAATGTTGGATATTTTACTGAGTGGTGATATTTTGCTAAATGTCAGATGTTTTACTTTAAATGAGGACATTAGTTTTTCTAAGTGTGGTTTGTATTACGAATATGGAACAAATCTTGGAAAGATTTCTCTGTAAATGAGGCCCCCAAATACCAGAATATTTCAAAGTATTTCTAAAGTCTTCATTAACAAGTTTAATAGAGATACACATTGGTCACTGTGTAATAGAGGCATTTAATTTGGATCAATTTCCTGCAATGCACTTAGCAGACTTTAAAATCCATTTTGTTGGGACACCTCTGAGACCCCATGCTAGATAATAAGTATGGCTGGAAGCTGATTTCATAATTTCTATGTGCAACTGAGGTAGAATTAAAGTGCAAATGCAATTTTTGAAGTGCTTGACACAAGAGAAGTTGTGAAATTGCTCTTCGCTCTGACTTGTTTTAATTTCTGTATAAATGTTTTATACAATAGTCTTTTTACTGTTTTTCAAGTCATGAGCAATTATATTTGATGACAGGGCAATTATCACACATAGAAACTCAGCATTCCAGAAGCTATTAAAATCCCACCACTAGACTCTACCTCTCCCTACCATTCCAATAGGCTGAAAAAATTGTAGAAACTTTTGATTTTGAGTTTTAACTCAGATGATTGGAGATGGCAAATTGGGATATTTTTCTAAATATAGGAATAATCTCATCTTGCAAAGTAATGATATAATTATGCTTTTGTTGATTAAATATTAATATTGCCATGGTTTTATAGTTCCAATCCCTGTAGCTTTACTTCCAGAGGTTCTATTTATTCTACTGGAGGACAAATGACGAAGCAACACGTTCTGCAGGTGTCAGCTCAAGCCGCACTGTGGTACTGATTAAATGCATGGGGTCCCAAATGTTCTTTTTTGAGTCTTGGACTCATTGAGTCACTCTCTGCCTCTGACTTGTTCTCTTCTCATTTAAAATTAAACATAGAACCATTGGCAGTTTCCAGGCTTGATTTTCATCCCAGGCATAATGGCTTACAGGTGGCAAATTTTTTTCCCCCAATGACAACAGCAGACTTTCCCAAGTCAATCCAGGGGTAGTGCCAATGAGAACATTATAGACAAAGGACAGGGAAAGGGCCATTTCAAAATAAGTACATAAAACCCTTTGTACTTTTTTTTTTGGTTCCGTAAAAGCTCTCCCTCACCCTCTGCTTTTTTATGTTTGATATATAGAAGTGATTCCATTTATAACTTGAGCTCGTTTGCTCTGGGCTCTCTGTACTTAAGCCTCAGATCTTTTGATGTTGTTTAACTGTTACAAGGGCTTCCCGGGTGGTGCTAGTGGTAAAGAGCCCATCTGCCAATGCAGGAGAGGCCAGTTTGATTCCTGAGTCAGGAAGATCCCCTAGAGGGATGGCAACCCACTCCAGTATTCTTGCCTGGAGAATCCCATGGACAGAGGAGCCTGGCAGGCTACAGTCCATAGGGCAGAGAGTCAGACACAACTAAAGTGACTTAGCACACACACATGCACAATTGTTATAAAGTGACCAATATTCTGGAGAGACTTATCTGTGAAACACGTTCAGCTGCTTGCCTGTTTTGTTTCTCCCTCTTCCTCAGAACTTACACTCAGCAATAAGAAGATTGACTATGAGTTATTCTCAATGAGTTTCATGACATATAATGTGACCTCTGAGTAGGTAATAAAATTGTATTGTCAGTATGTTCCTGTTTTTTGAAACACTGCAGAGTGGTGGAAGTAGGTGAGATTCAGTGAAAAATATTGTGATACACATACTTTCAGTGCAGTTGTCACTAAGGAAACTGTTTCATATTTAACGTGATATCTCCCTAACACCTCCGTGTTTCAGAAATCAGCGGTTTTGATGTGTTGAAGTCCTTTACAGGAAATAGTAAAGAACGTTGAGACGATTAAAGCTTCAAAGTGATTTCAAACATTTTGAAATAAAAAGAAATGTTATTGAAGGTAGGCTGACATTAGTAGTTTATTAATATTAATAACATATTAATAAAATAAATCCATGAATGGTGCAATAGGTGTTTTTTTTTTCCTAACAGAGAATTTATTGTTTATAAGTGAGTATCTGAGATATGATTTAAGAAAAAAATCACCAGTCAATAGTGTTTCCTGAGTATCTGTAATTGGATTTAAATGTTTTAAATCAGAATATATTCCTTGACTAACTCACCACCTTTTATAAAACTTGAGTTCATGTCAACAAGTACTGGCATATATATATTAATAACTGATTTCTTTCCAAAAGGCGAGAGAGCTAGGAATAAACTTGCGTGTTATTTTAGGAGAGAAATAGACTTGTTGGCCTATATAATGTGACTGTTATTTGCATATAAATTACTTCACAGGTATAATCAAGAAAGATATTTGCAAATAATAATCATGAAAATAAAAATATTGTGAAAGTACAAATATTCATGTGTTTCTTGTCTGAGTCATATATGTATATATCTAGATTGATGCATATGCAAAGAGAAAGAGAAAAAAACTTTACATAGTGACAGGACATAATATGAGGTGGATGGATTTGTTTTTCATGAATCATTGCCTCATTTTACTGTAGACTCCTTTTCCAATCTATAGTCAATTTGCACCCCGTGTGCTGAGCTACTGCACCCTCTCTTCAGTGAGGTGGCCACCCAAGCCCACAGTTCTTAGGAAAAATCTTTCTTTTGACCTTTCCCTAGCATACATGTCTTAATTCCATTTCCTCAGAACCATGCAACTAATAAACTAATTCACACCAAAGTGGAAATGAGTGACAGATTCCCCAGGGAACTTACATTTGAGTATCATCATTAACTCTCAAAAGATCACAGCTATAACCCTATAAAGTGAGTGGGGATTTTGCACTCCAGAACAGCCTCTTCCATGAAATATTTTGGTATAGTAGACAGATGTTTGATCCCTTTTCTATTTCATCTTATAGATTAATTTTTATTCATCTTAAATATTAGGACTGTCCGTCATAGGTGTGTAGTTCCACACATGCTTAGATAGAGAGGAGAAAAAAAAACCAACAACCCATATTTGGTCAATATAAATTAATAAGATAACCATAATTAGTGATCTTTTTTCTATGTAGATTTTCCTGTATTTTGAGAAAGATCTGAAGTTGATTTCTATTTTTACAAGGAGACTTTTTAAAAAATTTGTCTGTAATGCTGACCCATGATTCTGTGTGTGTGGTAAATTCTAATCAGATCTAAGAAATTTATATTGTCTAAGTTAAGCACAGAATCGAAGAATGAACCTGTCACTTGGGGTTTTGATCTGATGAAGGAGAATTGTCAGTGACTCTACCAGGAAAAATCCCCAAACTTTCTGAGATAAAGATCTTGACCTTCTTGTGAGAAGCTTGGAAAGGCTAATTTAAATCAGGTTTCAAACAAAGTGGAAGTTCCTTGGAAACACAACAGAACAAAATGTATTTAAAAGCGTTCTGCTTAACCGGTTAGAAGGAACCTTAGGGTTTTGATTCCATTATAAAATATAACACAACAATGGAAAAGTCTTGTCTCTTGGAAGTATGTTGACTTGGAGAGTGATCTGAGGCTCAGGACGTGGGTTGACACATTAAAGCTACCACAGCTTTAATTTGCATTTGTTTTTCTGAAATCTCCAAAATGTGGTGGGATGGGATGGGAAAGAGTTGGTGCTGTTAGGTATTTCTCCTTTTATTACTTGTTTTGGCCTCTGATTTGTTGAGATCATTTTACTTGAAAAAAATTTCCTGGCATGGGCAACCTAGTGGAAGAACTCAAAATATTCTCTGAAAGCTTCCTATGCTGCCATTTCCCTAGATCTCGATTCTAAAGCAGTCTGTATAAACCTTAATTAATTTATATTTTAATTTTTGGCTGCACAGTGCGGCATGTGGGATCTTAGTTCCCTTACCAGGAATCGAACCCATACCCCCTGCATTGTTAGGTAGAGTCTTAACCACTGGATTGCCAAGGACGTCCTTGAACTTTTACTTAATTTAAATGAAGTTACATGTGGTGTCATTATTATTCATGAGAATTATGCTAAACTCTAGGATGCATGGATACATATACTTAAATCTTCAGAAAAACAAAAGAAAAATCTTTCTTCAGAGCTTACTCACTGGCCTCCAAAAGATTCAACTGTTGTTATAAGAGGCTCATTGTTTCTTGCATGTATCTTAGATTTTACTTCCTGTCAGCTCTGGCAAGACCTACTAAGAATTAGTTTCACCACATAGTAAATAAATGCTTTAATGCCCTGCATTATTGTTTATACTAAGCTTTGTAGGCACTTAAGCCACAACAGATAATTGTCAAAATGATGAAGCACTAAAATCACACACAGCCAGCAGTTATAATGTTGATGTTGTTCTAGGAAACAGCTAATAAGACTTGGAGCTTACATTTTTTTAGTTGGTTAAGAAAAGCAGTGATTTATGAAACTGTATTTTAAAAAATGTAGGGAGAATAATTTTGGACTCCACGTACCTTATAAGATTTATTTATCTATGCTTTCGTATTTTCTCCCTTTATCTGGTTTATTTTGCTTAAATCAGGAATTGGTATAAAATCCTGCATTAAAAGGACCTAGGAGAGAGAACTAGGTGATCAGGTATCTTGAACTAAGCCTGTATCTTTTGTGGTAATTCTTTTAATTTTAAAATTAGCACAAGTTAAGGACACAGTTTGCAATTTCTAATCTGAAAAAATAGTTTCACCACACAAACGCAAATTTCATTCTATTACTTTCAGAGTTTTATCAGCTTTTGATCCTGGGCCTGGGGAAAGAAAGTGAGATCTGTCTGCTCAGGCAGTTTGAACCACAGAATGTCTGGATTGCTCGTTTTCTTTAACAAGGGCGTCAGTGAAAGCTGCCTTCTGTCTGTGGTGATGTATCTGAGTGCAAACAGGACCCTGATAGCCATTATGTACCTATTAGTCCTGATTACCTTTTGATAGCTCCTCACCAGGTGGTTTCACTCACTTTGACAGATCTAGTACTTTGTTTAACCTTTAAACCAGTAGGGCAATAACACAGCTGACAGAAGGGGAGAAATAATTAAGGAAAACTTAGCTAGGACATTTAAAAAAAATCTCTAACAAGACAGATATTTCTGTTCAGTTTGAAAACTTGTCAAGAGATACATACAATTCCCCATAATTGCTATAGCAAAAATGTTTTAGAATTTTTGCTAGTTTCAAATTAATTTTAGCAATGTAGCTTAATCAAATTACTGTGTCTTCCTTTAAAAATATCTATGATTTACACTTGCAAGAAGCAAGTTTTAATATTTCAGTACGTCAATGAATAGGAGGAGAGTGCAATCCAAGAGAACTTCATTTCTGGAAAAATCAGAAAGGAAATGTACTTAAAAATATTATTTAAAATCTTCCAACAGTCTGAGTTCTACATTTTCTGAAATGGCTGATATATGCTTTTGGAAAATATTATAAGTGATAAAGAATATCTGACTCCATAACATGAACAACTCTAGGCATTTAAATGTGGTCAACAGTGACTGGAAGAAGAAAAGACATCCTGAACTTCGTTGGCTTATATTTCCGAGTACTTTTTGTGAGCAACTTCAGAAAGTGTCTTGCTAGGGGAAGAGTCAGTACTGTGTCCTCTACTTTTTCTCCACATTCTGTAGCAGTAACCCCCCCGCCCAAGGCCTCACCCCATCACCATACTTGTTTCCCTTTGGAGCCATCGTAGTCACTTCTGTAAAAGGGTGCATCCGAACTCTCTGGCTAACCCTCCCATTAATCCACAGGCACGAAGCAGAGAGCTAGAAAGAGTGCTTCACGGTTGCATGAAGACATTTAATTAAAGTCGGAACAACTTCTAAATGAGAAAGTGCAAATAGTCTCTCCAGGTCATTAATAATTTGGCAGTTTATAAGACATTAAAATGTAATGTGTTCATTATTTTCCTTAAATCTATTGAGAGCATTACATAATTCCTTTTGCTTAGCTAAATCCTTTTTGGCGAAGATGCTATCAACTAATATAGGTGTCTTATCCTTGTCAGAGATAAGATATTGACATGAAGAAACATCACAATTGTCTTCTAATTATGTCAGACAACAAGTCTAATTTAGCATTCTTTCATACATCATTTATCATAAGTCTTAGTGTTCCTTGTTATCCATTCTTATGTTAATTGATTACTATCATGTTTTCCACTTCATGGTTGCATAAATATTTCTTACAAAACAAGCCTGGCATTTCCAATAGTCGAAAAGTCCCAAATCACACGAAAACAACAAGATTCTCAGTCACGCAGCTATATACCATATTATCATCTAATTCTAAATAGGATTTCAACAAAACAAGTGAAATAGAATATTATTTTAAACCTTATTGTTATTGCTGATCACCTCAGTAGTATATATTTTATATTATAAAGTATATTAAAGGCAAGATCCCTTCTTTTAAGGAATTTCAGTGACAGAAGGAACCTCCACAAATTAAAGTAAATGTAATCGACCACATTTTATGTTACTGTCAGTGCTAAAATGATCAGCATGGCTTAATCTAAAAGCTTGTATGGGGGCAGTTTGGGGAGAAGTCTTAGAAACCATCAGAACAAGGTGAGTCTTTGAGGATGGGAGGGTGGGAGAAGATCTGAGATGCACATGTGACATCCTTGAAGATCCAGAAGTGAGTGGATTTCAGTTATGCAAGGAGTAACACTTTTTTTTTTTTCCTGCTTGGGTCAGACAAATTTGGAGATGTATAAAAGGAAATCTCTCAATTGAAAATGAGAGGTTTTTGACCTCTGTAAATCAAAATTTGTTCCTACTTTTGTGAGAGAAATTAGAAACCACTAGAGGCTCCTAATATGTAGTCATCAACATAATATTAAGGTGAGATTTGGGGGTTTTTTGATGCAGGAAAGCTGAACTTAGGAAATCAGGCTAGGAAGAAATAACCCTTCAGGTCAGTGAGGTTAGGATCTCTGTCATAGACACAGCTATTAGTTTTCTAAAGGAAGTGACACATAAGCTGGGTCTCAAAGGATGAGTGTGAGTTAGGCAAGAGGAGAAACAGTCCAGGAAGAAGGAATGAAATATGAAAAGGCCATAAATTAAAAGGACATAGGACTTTGAAAGAAGTTTAAATAAAGTTCATGTGACTGGAATTTAAAGGGTGAGGTTGTGAAGGAGAGAAAAGAAGCCATGAGACTTCTATGCCATTTAAAGGAGTTTGAACTTTATTGTGTGAAAGGTGGGGAGGGTTTGGAGAGATTTAAGCCAAGGATATGCCTCATGATCAGGTTTGGAGTTTGGGAAGATTGCTCTGAGTGTGGACTGTCGATGGGAGGGGAGCAGGACTGAAAGAAGGAAGCTAAAGAGGGGGTCATGGAGTGTCCTTGACAAGGTGGCGTGTGGTCTGGTGTAGGCTGGTGGCTGTGGGAACAGTCATAGCTATAAAAGGTATTTAGGGAAAAGAATTGTTCACCTTGGCAACTGAATTAATACTGGAGAAGAGGAGAGGGAAGAGTCGAGAACGAGACTGAAGTAATGGACTTTGTGAAAAGCTAAATGGAAAAGACCGAGGGGGAAAGAAAGAGAAAGATGACAAGATTACAATGGCATTTTTTTTTTACAGAATTAGAACAAAAATGTCTACAATTTGTATGGAAACACAAAAGATCACGCATAGCCAAAGCAATCTTGAGAAAGAAAAACAGAGTTGGAGGACATGCTCCCTGACTTTAGACTGTACTGCAAAGCTACAGTAGTCAAGACCCTATGGTACTGGCACAAAAGCGGAAATATAAGTCATTGTAACAGGATAGAAAGCCCAGAGATAAACCCACACACCTATGGTCACCTAATCACAAAGGAGGCAACACAATACAATGGAGAAAAGACAGTCTCTTCAATAAATGGTGCTGGGAAAACTGGACAGCCACATGTGAAACAATGAAAGTAGAACATTCCCCGCCAACAGACACAAAAATAACTCAAAATCGATTAAAGACCTAAATGTAAGGCCAGGCACTATAAAGGTCTTAGAGGAAAACATAGGCAGAACACTCTTTGACATAAATCACAGCAAAATCTTTTTTGACCCACCTCCTAGAGTAATGAAAATAAAAACGAAAGTAAAGAAATGGGACCTAATTAAACTTAAAAACTTGCACAGCAAAGGAAACCATAAGCAAGATGAAAAGATAACCCTTGGAATGGGAGAAGATATTTGCAAATTAAGCAATTGACAAGGGATTGATCTCCAAAATCTACAAACAGTTCATGCAACTCAATATCAAAGAAAGAAAAAGCCCAATCAAAAATATGGGCAGAAGACCTATCTAGACGTTTACCCAAAAAAGTCATACAGATGGTCAACAAACACATGAAAAGATGCTCAATGACACTAAGTATTAGAGAAATGCAAACCAAAACTACAATGAGCTATCACTTTACACCAGTCAGCTTAGCCATCATCAAAAAAAAATCTACAAACAACAAGTGCTGGACAGGGTGTGAAGAAAAGGGAACCTTCTTACACTGCTGATGGGAATGTAGGTTGGGGCAGCCACTATGGAGAATAGTATGGAGTTTCCTTAAAAAGCTAAACATAGAACTACTGTATGGCCCAGCAATCCCACTACTGGCCATATACGCAGAGAAAGCCGTAACTCAAAAAGACACAGATACCCCAGTGTTCACTGCAGCACTATTGACAATAGCCAAGACATGGAAGCAACCTAAATGTCCATCAACAGAGGAATGGATAAAGAAAACGTGGTACATACAAGCAATGGCATATAATTCAGCCATAAAAGGGAATGAAACTGGGTTATTTGCAGAGACATGGATGGACCTAGAGACTGTCATACAGAGTAAAGTAAGTCAGAAAGAGAAAAACAAATGTCATGTGTTAACACATACATGTGGAATCTAGAAAAGTGGTATAGATGATCTTATTTGCAAAACAGAGACAGAGACATAGAGAACAAAGGTATGGATACCAAAGGGGAAAAGCAGTTGGGAAGAAATGGTAGATTGGAATCGATATATGTACACTGTTGATACTATGTATAAAATAGATACCTAATGAGAACACGCTGTATAACACAGGGAAGTCTACTCAGTGATCTCTGGTGACTTACTGCTGCTGCTGCTAAGTCGCTTCAGTCATGTCCGACTCTGTGCCACCCCATAGACGGCAGCCCACCAGGCTCCCCCGTCCCTGGGATTCTCCAGGCAAGGACACTGGAGTGGGTTGCCATTTCCTTCTCCAATGCGTGACAGTGAAAACTGAAAGTGAAGTCGCTCAGTTGTGTCCAACTCTTCTCGACCCCATGGACTGCAGCCTACCAGGCTCCTCCATCCACGGGATTTTCCAGGCAAGAGTACTGGAGTGGGGTGCCATTGGAAATCCAAAAAAGAGGAGATGCATTATTAATACACATATAGCTGATTCACTCTGCCACACTACAGAAACTAACACGACATTGTCAAGCAGCTATGTTTTTGTTGTTCAGTAGCTAAGTCGTTTCTGAGTCTTTGCAGCCGCATGGACTGCAGCATGCCAGGCTCCTCTGTCCTCCACTCTCTCCTGGAGTTTGCTCAAATTCATGCCCATTGAGTCAGTGATACTATCTAACCCTCTCAGTAACCATCCTCTGCTGCCCCCTTCTCCTATTGCCTTGTCTTTCCCAGCATCAGGGTCTTTTCCAATGAGTCAGCTCTTTGCATCAGGTGGCCAAAGTATTAGATCTTCAACTTCAGCGTCTATACTACAATTAAAGCAACTATACTCCAATTTAAAAAAAAGATAACAAGACTTAAACAATAAAAGGCCATGTTATATGCTTTAAGGAGGGAGTTGGTGATGATATACTGGTAGAAACAGTGTAATAAAAATGATCTTAAAGGAAGTCAAGAGGGAATATTTTACAAATGGTGACAAATATGAACCCAGGATCCGCAATGGGACACTGGATAACTAAAATTGTTCACAGAAATCCAGAGAGCCAGGATTGAACCTGGTACAACGTTATGCGTAGTTGCTCGGTCATGTCTGACTCTTTGCAACCCCATGGACTGTAGCCTGCCAGGCTTTTCTGTCCATGGGGATTCTCTGGGCAAGGATACTGGAGTGGGTTGCCATGCCCTCCTTCAGGGGATCTTCCCAACCCAGGGATCAAACTCAGGTTTCCCACAATGCAGGTGGACTCTCTGCCATACACTGTTAAGTGACCATTATGTTAATATTAGCAGGGTCCCTTGAAGGAGGTGGAACAATTAGCAAGGAAACCACAAAAAATATAGAAAATGATCTATCAGTGGTTAAAGAAAAGTCAAAGAAAAGAGTGTTACCTATGTGAGAAGATTGATTTTAAAGGAGCTATTCTAAACCAAAAAAAAAATAAAAGAATCTGGATGATTGCAAACAATTTGTTAAAGTAATTTCTTTGAGCTCGCTCTTTCTTAAAGTAACTGGTTTATCACTCAGCTTTGTTTTACTTTTACAATTCTACACCTGTTACTAGTGACACTTGTTTTTCTCTTAGACGAAATGTCATGACTGCATTTTACCTCTATTTATTTTCTATAATTTATGGTAGGGAGTGCTATCCATACTTTCTCCAGATGCATGGTTGACTGGCTGGCCCTTGAGCGGGCCTGAGTGTTTCGATGCCCGTAAAGAGATGCTTTCTGGCTCCAGTTTCCTCCTTTGAAGAGACGGAGCTGAGAGGTCAGCATAGACATGGCCTGGGGTCAACTGTTGAAATGCTCTTGGCACCTTATGACTGCAGAATCTTTTTTTTTTTTAAGTTGTGACCCGGTGAAATGTCATAGGGAACCTCAGGAATTTATGGCCCATTAAATAGGAACTTTTGCCCTCTTGAAGTATTTGGCAGAAAGCTTCCCTTCCATTCACCCTCTCCCACGGAGCCGGAGGAAAAAAAGATCACTGAGCACACGCACCTCCACCTTTGGTTTCCTCTTAGATCTCCTTCCGGCCAGAGATACAGTTTCTTCTTTCCTGTTTTACTGTTGGCAGAGCGAGCCTTCTCCAAGCGGGAGGTCAACAGTTGTGCAGCTGCTCTTCCTGTGATTCCCTGAGATATCATGACACAGAGGCTTACAAGTAGGAAGCTCATTTATACATAGTTCCAGACTATGTTTCCCAGCACATTTTTTCAGCAATAAAAATGAAACAAGTACCGTCTTTTGCTTCCCACCTGCAAGATCGCAATTGTTTCTGAAAAGAGAGAGTTGATTAATTAGTATCAGAAACCCCAACAAGAGCAGGCTGAAAATTTTGTTGCACCTAAAATTTAATCTTTCATGATTTAAAATTTAGAAAGGCATCATTTATAAATTGCCTCACTTTTAATTGAAAAGCCTTAATAATACCTCCTTCGCTGCTCTCTCTCTCTCACTGTCTCTCACACACACGCTAGAAGCAGAGTAGATGAGTTGAATAACGTAGTTACTTTGCATATTAAGTTTGTTTCCATTATGATGACACCCTTGGGTCTCTAGGAATCCTAAGGAAGAAGCACTATGTGCCACTCATTCTAGTTCATTCATTTATGTAACAAATATTGAGCACCTACAGTGCGGCAGAAACTATTCTAGGTGCTTGGAACATGCCAATAAACAAAAGAGAAAAATATGTCTGCCCTCCTGGAGCTTATATTTTTGCAAGGAGAGATAGGCCATGAACAATACACATAATGAATACATAATTTATTTGGTATGTTGCAAGGTGATCCTTGGACTACAAGGAGGTCCAACCAGTCCATCCTAAAGGAGATGAGTCCTAGGTGTTCATTAGAAGGCCTGATGCTAAAGCTGAAACTCCAGTACATTGGCCACCTCATGCGAAGAGTTGACTCATTGAAAAAGACCCTGATTCTGGGACGGACTGGGGGCAGGAGGAGAAGGGGATGACAGAGGATGAGAAGGCTGGATGGCATCACTGACTCGGACATGAGTTTGAGTGAACTCCAGGAGTTGGTGATGGACAGGGAGGCCTGGCGTGCTGCGATTCATGGGGTCGCAAAGAGTTGGACACGACTGAGCGACTGAACTGAACTGAAGGTGATAAATGCTGCAGAGCATAAGAAGAGCAAGGAGCAAGTTAAAGGGCGCAGGGCAATTTGTGGTATTCAGTAGGGTGCTAAGAAAGGTATGTTTGTGCATGTATACAGCATCAAGGGGAGGGGGGAAAGTGCTAATGAAAAGGAAGTCACATGGACGCAGTAGTTTATGGTGGTCCTTCATGGCAGGAAAGAGTGGGCAAGTCAGGAACTGATTGCCCTCACCAAACATGTACAGGACACATATCTTGCTGTTATTGTAGCCCCTCACTGCTTTTATTCTCATTGTGCTCAAAATGTCTGAAGGCCAGTTTGTATTGTGAAGGTCAGTGACGAAAGAGATTATGGGTGTAATGGAAAGAATCCAGGATTAGTTTTGAGAGTCTTACGATTTAGCCTTGGGGTTCTGCTTCAAACTGCTATGAGACGTTGGACAAGTTTTAATCTTAATCTTTTGGGCCTCAATCTCCTTCCTCTGTAAAATGAGTCAGCCATATGATCCCACTCAACTCTCTTCTAAGAGTCAATTGAGGTAAACAGGAAGATTGAGAAGGAGTAAGGAAAAAAAAGAGATGGGGAAGAAAAACAAAGGCAAATAAAACAGGATTGGCATATTTGGGCAACGGGAGAAAAGGAAAAATGATAAAGAAGGAAAAATAAGTAAGCCAAACCTAAAAGTGGGTAATAAGTATGCTGATATAATGCAGTTATAACTAGACATCTGGTCAATCACCTTTTCTCCACTGACACTTCTAGAAAGCTATGTTTGCTTAGGTGTAATAGAGGACATCCTGCTCATCTCCTCTGAGGGGCTATTAGCCCTACCTGTGGGTTTCTAGAGTCTCAGATGGTATTTGGAACTCCTTTTTAGGGCCTAGTTATTAATTTTTATATTTTAGATGTAAAGATTAAAAAAGCTTTATAGTACTTTGGTAATCTGTCCACCTTAGATAACACTCTTCTAATGGAGAAATGGGATCCTAACAATGAGGAGCATATTTTTACAATCCTACTTGTTGTCTGTGTCATAATTAATTTTGACATCCTAGAGTACCGCTGTTTTCAAAGAGATGAACATTTACCATTTGCTTATGTGGATTGTGAAAGTGTTAGTCATTCAGTTGTGTCTGACTCTTTGGGACTCCATGGACTGTAGCCCACAAGGCTCCTCTGTCCATAGGGTTCTCCAGGCAAGAATACTGGAGGCGGTTGCCATTTCCTTCTCCAGGGGATCTTCCCAACCCAGGGACTGAGCCCAGTTCTCCTGTGTTGAAAACAGATTCTTTACTGTCTGAGCCACCTGGGAAGCTTATATTTCATTTTATAGGTTTCTCTTGATAAACTCCTCTCTCCCTTTCATTTTCCTCCCTCGTGGTCATTTCTCCATTTATTAGCACCAACTTCCAGAGAAAAGATATTTCCTTCTGTTTCTACAAACTGTTGGGAAAACTGGCAAATGGTAGATGTTGAAAACAAAGGCTGAGTGGTTTAAGTTCCAGAAGAGATAAGATAAGGCTTTACCTATTTTGTCCATTATAATTTTTATGAGTTCTACTTAGCAACTCTGCATAGACAGAGAATGGTGTAAATAACAGGTAGAATAGTTAGCCTTGGAGAGGATTAGGGCACTATTTCTAAAAAAGTACAACAAGGAAAGTGAAAAATGACAGATACACAGTTGACCTTGAATAACACATGTTTGAACTTTACAGGTCCACTTATATGTGGATTTTTTCCAATCGTCCCACAGACTATGGGACTTGAGAATTTATGGATTGGATTTTGGTGTCAAGGCAGCTCCTGGAACCAATCTCCCATGGATACTAGGGAACAGCTGTATGTTGAGATGGGGGTGGGTCAGATTTTGAGGTACTTTATGCTCATTGAACTCTCTTCTGAAAAAGAAGAGGCATAACCATCTTCTTAAAGAAAATTGGGCAGGGGAAGTCTGAAGAGAAGGGGAAAGAGTTGTATCAGCTGGTGTGAGGACTGGGAAAGGAAGTCAAAGATACAGTCACCATGGATAGTGTTGCAGAATTAGTGGGAGTTCCTAAGTTTCAAAGATTAACAGCACATAATAATAAAATATTATAATAACATGTATTATCCATTGATATTATATATATATACTATTATATAATAGTATAATATTATGTTATTATAATACTTGGAATTATACTACTATTGGAATTATAACATTATATACTACAAACAAAGCTAGTGGAAGTGATGGAATTCCAGTTGAGCTATTTCAAATCCTGAAAGATGATGCTGTGAAAGTGCTGCACTCAATATGCCAGCAAATTTGGAAAACTCAGCAGTGGCCACAGGACTGGAAACGGTCAGTTTTCATTCCAATCCCAAAGAAAGGCAATGCAAAAGAATGCTCAAACTACCACACAATTGCACTCATCTCACACTCTAGTAAAGTAATGCTCAAAATTCTCCAAGCCATGCTTCAGCAATACGTGAACCGTGAACTTCCAGATGTTCAAGCTGGTTTTCGAAAAGGCGGAGGAACCAGAGATCAAATTGCCAACATCTGCTGGATAATCGAAAAGGCAAGAGAGTTCCAGAAAAACATCTATTTCTGCTTTATTGACTATGCCAAAGCCTTTGACTGTGTGGATCACAATAAACTGTGGAAAATTCTTAAAGAGATGGGAATACCAGACCACCTGACCTGCCTCTTGAGAAACTATATGCAGGTCAGGAAGCAACAGTTAGAACTGGACATGGAACAACATACTGGTTCCAAATAGGAAAAGGAGTATGTCAAGGCTGTATATTGTCACCGGGCTGGAAGAAGCACAAGCTGGAATCAAGATTGCCAGAAGAAATATCAATAACCTTAGATATGCAGATGACACCACCCTTAAGGCAGAATGTGAAGAGGAACTAAAAAGCCTCTTGATGAAAGTGAAAGAAGAGAGTGAAAAAGTGGGCTTAAAGCTCAACATTCAAAAACTAAGATCATGGCGTCTGGTCCCATCACTTCATGGGAAATAGATGGGGAAACAGTGGAAACAGTGTCAGACTTTATTTTTGGGGGCTCCCAAATCACTGTAGATGGTGACTGCAGCCATGAAATTAAAAGACTCTTACTCCTTGGAAGAAAAGCTATGACCAACCTAGATAGCATATTGAAAAGCAGAGATATTACTTTGCCAACAAAGGTCCATCTAGTCGAGGCTATGGTTTTTCCAGTGGTCATGTATGGATGTAAAAGTTGGACTGTGAAGAAAGCTGAGCGCTGAAGAATTGATGCTTTTGAAGTGTGGTGTTGGAGAAGACTCTTGAGAGTCCCTTGGACTGCAAGGAGATCCAACCAGTCCATTCTAAAGGAGATTAGCCCTGGGTGTTCTTTGGAAGGAATGATGCTGAAGCTGAAACTCCAGTACTTTGGCCACCTCATGTGAAGAGTTGACTCATTGGAAAAGACTCTGATGCTGGGAGGGATTGGGGGCAGGAGGAGAAGGGGACGCCAGAGGATGAGATGGCTGGATGGCATCACTGACTTGAACATGAGTTTGAGTGAATTCAGGGAGATAGTGATGGACAGGGAGGCCTGGAGTGCTGCGATTCATGGAGTTGGAAAGAGTTGGACACGACTGAGCGACTGAACTGAACTGAACTGATACCACTATAATTATTACAATAGTATATAATTTAATATTATAATTCCGAGTACTGTCAGCAGCCTGTGAGCAGGAGCTGACAAAAATGGACAGAGGCCTTAGAACCTGATAAGGGTTTTGCATGAGGTTTGTAGCAGAAGAATAAGAGGATCTGGGGAGAAAGAAATTCATCTGAAGAAAATCTGTCTGCATTACCTCATTAAATCAGCAGTATCCCCTGGAGGAGGGAATGGCAACCCACTCCAACATTCTTGCCTGGAGAATCTCACCAACAGAGGAGCCTGGCGGGCTATAGTCCATAAGGTCACAAAGAGTCGGACACGACTGAGTGTCTGAGCCACAGATATATTGTTTATCAAACAGAATATGTGTTACATGTTGAGTCCAATTTATAGGTGAATGAAGTGAGGAATAGCAGCTTTTCCAAAGTAAAGTCAGACTCTGAACCATGTTTCTCTGATTCCACAAAGGTGTTCTTTGCCACCATACTTTACATGTAGAGGGGGTCCCTGATGGCTCAGAAGGTAAAGCATCTGCCTGCAGTGCGGGAGACCCGGGTTTGATCCCTGGGTCAGAAAGATCCCTTGGAGAAGGCAGTGGCAACCCACTCCAGTACTGTTGCCTGGAAAATCCCATGGACAGAGGAGCCTGGTGGGCTACAGTCCATGGGGTCGCAAAGAGTTGGACATGACTGAGCAACTTCACTTTCACTTACAGGCAGAGAGAGAGTGAATTGAGGGCTTTGGTAATACTGTCATTAAATTTATTAACAGAAAGTGAGGTAAATGGAGTTGGGAACTAAAATATGCATGGGTTGAAATATTGAAGAACTTACTAAAATAATCCACTCAGAGGATGGTTTCTCCAACTACTCCACAAATCTGTAATCTACCTCTCCTGCGACAGTGTCAAAACACTCTCTTTGAACTCAGTAAGTTCCTCACCTACCAACTGCTTCTTCCTGACAGGCACTTCTCTGATCCTTTCTCCACATTCAAAGTCTTGTCTCTGTAATTCCATCCACCGTCCACCACTGGCCTAGATCTTGGCATTCCTTGTATTCAAAGCTCAGCTTTTTTCCTAATAAATTTTTACTGATGAGGCTGTATCTTTTGTAATCTTCCCTTGTATCTTGGGGGTAGAAATCCCAGCCCTACCTTTTACCTGAAACTAGACCCCTAATTGAGGGGTTGGTGGGCTTGGTGGTAAAGAATCTGCCTGTCAATGCAGGATATGTGGATTTTATCCCTGGGTTGGGAAGATTCCCTAGAGGAGGGCATGGCAACCTACTCCAGTATTCTTGCCTGGGAAATCCCATGGACAGAGGAGGCTGGCAAGGCTACAGTCCATGGGGTTGCAAACAGTTGGACACAACGGAGCACCTGAACATGCACACAAACACACACACCCCTCTAATTATGAGGTAGAGAATGGTATACCTGGAGGGTTGGAGCTTCCAAACAACTTCCTTTGAAGTGGCAAAACAAATTTGGGCTGATTCAGAACAAAGAGTGCCATCTATTGAAAGACCACTTAGCTCTCTAGTAAGTTATTCAGCAGTATGAGTTATCATGAAATAGGCTCAAAATAGCATTCTGGAAAATGGAGATGGGAGAAAAACACATGAAATGTTACAACAAGGTGACTGTAATATGTGTAGCTGGAGGTGGAAGGCAAGGTCCACCCTGAACCACAGAGAAGAGGGACTCTGAGATTGTTTTTCTTCCTATAAGAGTGTATGAGAAGTTTCCCACAGAGAGTCATCTACAACGAGGAAATAGCTTTTTATTATTAAGGGTGAATACTTGATAATAATTGTTTGGAGGAATAAGATGGTTTAAAGTGACAAAATGGACCAGAGCGTACTGGGGATAAAATGGGAACGAGAGGTTCCATGAGAAGAGGCGAGCAATCCTGTTCCTGGACAGGATGGAGCCTGAATTCATAATGTACAGTGGTCCAAGCAGATTGGTTAGAGAGCAACAACCGCATGCATTTTGCAGAGAGTGTCTCTCACCCTGTTGCCACTTTTTTCAGTGCTCCATATGCTAGATTGCAACTACAGATTTAGCCCTTTTGCCCAAAGGCATCTGAACCTGTGAAAAGCCTAGCTGGGGCACTGTCTATTGTTCATTGACAACTTGTCAATTTACTTCCAGGCAAAATAACTCATAAACATGATAAGTAAGGCAGATAAAACAAGAATTCTTTCACACTTTGCAACTTTACTGCAAAAATGGCTTATTTTCCATAAATGTGTGAAATCTCCCCTCTGAATTGTGACTGTGCATTGAACTTTAAAACTGTTTAGAGAAAGCACAAGCATTTCACAATTCCTGTCTGTAATAAGATGAATGTTAAATATTAAACATGCATTAAAGGTGATAAAATAAAAGATTTTCAAAGGTTCACTGGCATCACCATATTTTTCTTTGAGTCCTCGAGTTAATAAAAGTTAAGTTTAACAGCACTCTCTAAAAGACAAATGTTTAAATATACCATCTTCTCAATTTGACATTTCATATATTTATATTTGTTGTTATCTAAATCCTAATGTCAGTTAAGAAAAAAAGAAACAAATATATAAACCATATCAGTATTAAATTCAAAAGCCAGTATGTGGTGTGTTAGCATATGTTTATAGTGTAATGAAGTGGCTTTTATTTCTGATATTTATAAACATTCCATTTCTAATGTACTGTTTAAATATTGAAAGCTAATTGTGAATTCTTTTAGGTAAAATATTTTAAGTAGATAATAATTTTGAAATGTATTAGTCTCCAAGGCAAAGCAGTCTGTTTATGTGTTATTTATAAAGTCATACTTTTTAATGAAGTCATGTTCCCTGGATTCAATTCCCTGGTAATGAATTTGATTTTAAGCTTCTTGCTTACTGTAATATCATCACAGAGTTATACTTGGTGCCCTACTGGTGTTCCCCAGGTGATCCTCCCCAGAGCATCCTGATTTTGAATAGACTGAAAATAGAGGGGAAAACAGGTTGGATGGATTCCAATGGTACAAGACGAGATTCAGCATCCCAAATGGGATGCTGCCTCTTATGACCTCTGCCTCAGACATAGAGTGTACTCCCAACATTTCCAGCTCAAGGGTTTGAGGGTCCTAGTCACCTCTCCCCATCACTTCCCCATATTTCCTTCACTTACTGTAGAATATCTATAAAGAGGAACACATGTGCATCTGTTATGTAACAAATGACTTTTGGGAACTAAGTGAGAGAACATGAGAAAAGACATTTAAAAGACTGTAAAATCAGGGAGTAAAACAGATCTGTGATAATCAAGAAGGGCTCAGAATAGGACCTGTTTTTCAGGAAGCAGTATAGTTCAGTGGTAAGTACCCCAAACTGGTGGACCAGAGACGTGGGTTCAAGTAGTGTTAGGGGCACTA
The DNA here is from genome assembly GCF_003369695.1 of Bos indicus x Bos taurus. Lineage (NCBI taxonomy): Eukaryota > Metazoa > Chordata > Mammalia > Artiodactyla > Bovidae > Bos > Bos indicus x Bos taurus. The sequence goes on from NC_040082.1 coordinate 18,063,346, forward strand.
AGTTCTGACCCTCAGGAAGGCCACCTTTATTCCTGACCTCAATTTGGGTCAGATTTTGCCTCACAGGGAAGAAGGCATATGCCGGCTTTGCTCCATACCTCCTACCAGTTTTTCTCCCTTTGAATACAGAGTTCCTATAAGATTTTAAATTAAAAATCTTCCAGGAAAAAAAAAAAAAGGAAGGTACTCAAAGCCAGATCTAAAATCATATTTATTATGTGAATATTATAGTCAGGAGATATAATAATAAAATTATTCATAAAAACTTTCTCCAAAAGAAACCATATAGATTGCAAAGGACTGTTGTGTTGCTTTAAAACAAGAAATGAATATAAGAACTCCATCACCTGATTTTTGGGTGAACACAGAGAGTATACATACCTGTACTTCTGAAAATTCATATTAAGCTCTTTATTTCTGTTTTTTTTCACCAGCAATCTTATCACATAAGCTGTGCATTTCTAATTTTTCTTTAAAAGTTTCTAATTTTTCTTAAAAAAAAATCTTAATAAATCTAATGAGTTAGAGATTGTACTTTTTTCACATGGCCATACGATGTTCTAATTTCTACATCCTGGTATCTTGGGTTTTTCTTAATGAATTTATCATCCTAGCTATTGGCTGCATGAAAGTTGGTCCCCTTCCATCCACTCCACACCCATGGTAGCTAACCATTACTCTATTTGTTCAATGTTCGTCTCCCTTTAGTGTGAATGAACATGTATTTTCTCCCATGAAACTAACTGTTTGTGTGCCCAGTTCCCTAAACTCTCAAGGTCATGTTGAATTTTGACTTTTTTGGTTTTTTAAACGCTGTTCATTCCACCCAATCGGCCATCCTTGGCATGTTAATGAGCACATCATCCATGATATGACTAAGACTGCTGAGCTGGGAAACCTAGGGAAGATGAAGAGCAGTAACCTAGGAGTAACTTGTTCAGGATTGTCAGAGGCACAGAGTATTTGTTGCAGAAGGTTCCCTACGGCCAAATATTGTAAGAAGTGAGAAGAAAAGCAGTGAGTTAAAATTAAGAGAAGGCAAATAATAGAAGCACGTTACGTGTCAGGCATGTGAGAGAGGGAACAAAAAGGAGGACAAATAACAAAAGACACATTTATACCTTTAATATATACAATTTCTATTTGCCAATTATATCTCAATTAAGCTGGGAGAAAAAAGAGGGAGAAATAAAGACACGGACTATATTTTGATGACATGAAGATACAGAGTCTGATATTGAATAGGCAAGTTGAGAATGCATTTATTTAATTTGAAGCATGTTGTTTCATTCAAAATCACAGCAAAGGGGCTGCTTAGTGCTGGACGTCAATTAATATTCTTACAAAGGACTGGCAGGAAGCCACGGTGGACGTCTAGTCAGAGACAGTGTGTCACACTACTGTTGACTGTAAAATTAATTACCATTTCTAAACAATAACTCTGTGATGCATATTCTTCCAGGCATTCTATACTGCCCTCCTGGCGTTAAAGGTTATAAATAATTATACTTTAAAAAAATATGCCCTTTAGAGAAATCACAAGCAAAAATACCAACAATCCTAATAACAATGATGAAAAAGAACACCCGTGTGTGGTGGGGCAAGTCGACATTGTGAAGACAGGATTGAATATTAAGAAGTGTCACCTACCTAAAGTAAGTGTTAGACATTCGCATGATGGCATCAGCTGCTATCTTATGCATCTGGAGCGGCCCTGTCACTAAGGCATAGCTAACCAAGGCAGAGACACAGACAAAGCTGCTTCATCATTAATGTCAGTAAAAAGATCTGGAGGAAAAATAGAGGGTCTCTGGAGACCTTGTCTGGACTTCTTGGAGCCTGGACAACAGTTCTTTCCAACAACAGTCTTTCCCACCCCGATAGCAGCTGCAACAAAGGAAAAAAGGAAGGCATTGACTTGAGTTGTCATTAAGTTCAAAGAGGTGAGAATTGTAGCCCGTGATGAACCTTTATAGCCCGAGTTATTAATGGGGAGTTCTTTTTATGGCTTTTTGAAAATATCACATTTATGAACAGTGCTAAATTATCCTGGGTTATTGTTTGGCATATGTTGACCGGTCAGTTTTAAGCTGCTAAAATTAAAAAATCTTTTCTATCTCCGTGAGAGAGAAGAGTACAAAAAAATTCCTTCCTCGGGGTTGTAGCATATAGATTTAAAATAGCGCTATCAATCTAGGGAAATACAGCTCTGGCTCTTAGTTGGGTACAGACTGGTTCAAGGATCATATTCAATGAGAAGTTATTAATGTTCCAGAGGCAACCTAAAAGGACACATCAAATGATGTTCTGCAGGGTCTGTCCAGGGTGGTAATATTTAACATTTTATCAGTGACTTGGATGATAATATATGGAACATGATCATAAAGTTTCATGGAAGACTCTAAGTTGGGAGAGGTAACAAGAACCTTGGAAGATCTACTTATAATTCAGGATGACCTTGAAAAATCAGGGGAGGAGCTATTCATGATCAGGTTTACGTGGATTAGATAGCTTAACAAATGAGGTTTGAACAATGGGCAAAATGAGAGGAAAATGACATGGGAGGTCAAATATGAAATGCGCTAAATACAAGTAACCCAGTAAATACAGGTTCTGCTGGAAAGGATCACGTACGATATCGGCATGAGTAAATGACATCATACATAGGATTAGGGAGTAGTTTGATGCTCCATGGTTTAATTTAAGAACAATATAAACAGACCAGTAACTGTTCAATAGAAACAAAAACTAAGAACTATCATGATAATCGGAAAAGTGAATGCCTATGGTTTCTGAGCAATGGAAACTGAGATCAAAGTGTGGCCTGTTTATAGTTCATTGCCAATAACTCTTGCTTTGTCAAAATGATGCAGGCTTATTGTTTACTTTGGATGCAGTTCGTGAGTCTCCCTTCCTAATTGCTTTCCTTCTGATCATTCTTCGAGTTTCATTTTATTCAGGACTTATTCATATGGTTTATGCCACTTACCGTCCATTTGATTACATGTAATTTTGTTATTGTTACATTTATATTTTGTTGTTGAAAAGATTCACCAAACTAATACTGGTTGGTGCTGCCAGGGAGATGTTTGACTGGTCAGTGCAGAAAGTAACCTTTGGGCCATAACTGAGGCTCACTCTGAGATTCTTCAGAGGAATAATATTCAACTAACATGTTTTGTTTTCACCAAAGCACTGGCTTGCATATCTTATTCTTTCTGATGCAGAAAAATGTGCAAAGTGAAAAAGAGTAAGACCCTGTTCTTAGACAACAGAGACAGGCAGGCATGGAAGAGTGTGCTTTGGAGGGGAATAAACATCTCCAAGTTTCAAGTAGCAGATTGAGAGTAATAGCAGAAGAGTCATAAAAACCCAGATGTTGAAGACTGTTCAATGTGTGAACTTAAAACAATCGCAGAAAGACTTGAGATTTTCTTTATGGCTTTTTAATTCCAAAGAAAGGAAAAAAAAATCCACTTTGTATATGTCTTTATAACAATATTTCTCAACAATTGGATACACATTGGAATTGCCTTAGCTACTTTTAAAAAGACTGTCTGCCTGTGTCCTAAATCCGAGATTATGACATAGGAGTCTTGGGTGATACCTGGGAATGGGGATTTTAAAAGTTCCCCAGCTGATTCTAATGCTTAGCCAGTTTATAAACTTCTGGGCTAAACCATGTCTCACCACACGTGGCCAGGGGCCAGTGACAGAAAGCTACTGGTGGCAATATTCAGAACTTCCTATAAAGCTCCTGCCCTCCCTGCGTGCTTCTAGATGTCTCCTTCTTGGTTTCTAAGCAGCTTAGATTTATTTACATGTGTGCTGCCCTGCTCTCACCTGAGTATAACATTTCACTTTACTTTTCCTGATTTTCAGCTTAGGTATTTCCTCTCATTTTATTCAGCTCTAAAACACTGGCACTAGACTTCTTCACCTGTACCTTAGCTTGGCTTATACATGGAGAGTGAGACCAAACAGTGTCAATATTCCAAAACAAGACAGTGTAGAATGATGTGGATTTAGAGCCACACGTCTGGGTATATTTACAACTATTAGTGAAGGAAATGAAACAGGAGGGTGAAATGAGGAAAGTCTTTGGACAAAACCTCAATGGAGATGTATGGTGAAGATTTTTACTTCCTTAATTAATGCAAATGAACAACAACAGAATAATAATCTATATTATTTGGGGTTTTCTTACATAGCTATGCTTATGGAAACCCTTTAGCTAAGCACAGAATATTTATTTCATCGTATTTTATTTGTCATTCTTAACCAACCTATTAAAAAATCACTTAAAAATTCACATTTCATTGTCATTATGGTTTGTTGCTGCTGCTGCTAAGTCACTTCGGTTGTGTCCGACTCTGTGTGACCCCATAGAGGTCTGTGCAGCCCACCAGGCTCCCCCGTCCCTGGGGTGGGTTGCCATTTCCTTCTCTAATGCATGAAAGTGAAAAGTGAAAGTGAAGTCGCTCAGTCGTGGCTGACTCTTAGTCAGGTGGACACAAATGATAATTTAGGTCAAAGTTCCAGCATTTAGAGTTGCAGACCAGAATGAAACATTCATTAAACAATGACTTCTCATCAAGGTTTGTGCCTTCCTGGTTGTATCATGTGGCATACTTGCATTTTTGTTAATACATTTTAACAGAAACATTAATAACAGTCTCATATCACACCAATAAGTTTGTAGCTTCTTTGGTTCAAATATCAAATCAGCTAATACTTATTTGATGCCATCAACAATGCTTCATTCAATACAATCTACATAATAACTGCCCAGTAATATCTTAATTTCTTAACTTGATGGTTTCTCTGGCGGTTCAGGTGTTAAAAGAATCTGCCTGCAATGCAGGAGAATCAGATTCAACCCCTGAGTTGGGACGATCCCCTGGAGAAGGAAATGGCAACCCACTCCAGTATTCTTGCCTGGAGAATCCCATGGACAGAGGAGCCTGGTGGGCTGCAGTTCATGGGGTCGCAAAGAGTTGGACATGACTGAGCCACTAATACTAATAACATCTTAACATTTAAAAGTGCCTTAAAATTTGAGTTTCTCCTAAATTATTTCCATTCTACTTTCATCCTTTTTTCAATCTCTACTCTTTCTCCTTCCATGATATTGTCACCTATTGACTTATTTGTTTATACTCTTTCTGGTCGAAAGGGAGAAGTTTGACTGATATCCTTAACATTTCAAATAGTAACCTCGGGAGACAGGTTCAGCTTCTTATCTTCTTGAGTGAACCATGGTAGTTCAGTAAAATTATCTCCTTTATCTCCTTATATGATCAGTGTTCTAGATTGTTGGCTGCCTGCTTATCTTGCCCTAATTCATCATCAGGGAAGATTCATTATGTAGTAGATAAGTCAGCTCATTTATCTGGCACAAAATCTGGGATTCAAACCTTTTCAACTACTAACATAGCTAAGTGAGAATTGCTCTATTTTGATCTTTATATGCCGTATGAGTTTTTACCCACAAATTTTAGTCCTCCATTAGGCTATATTGTGACTGCAATAGATTTTAACATCAGCATCAGAGTTGTTATCTGTGACCAACCCTCAAAAAGTATCCAGTTTCTTCAAAGGATTGACTTTGGCAAAAAGTTAAGGTTAAGTATGAATAAGGTATTTTGTTATCTCCTGGGCTAGTCCAGAGTGAAGGCAGAAAATTTCTGTTACGATTTTTCTCTTGTAATTTCTGTGACTTTTCTTTATTGTTATTATTATTGTGGTTTAGTTTTTTTTTTTTTTTCTTTCCTTTGTGCAATAAGCCACTGTCTTCTGTTGACCCACACTTTCAACCTAGAAGATAGGAGTCTAAAAAATGATTTCTGTGAAGAAGTTCAGTTTAGGATAATATCATTCCATAGAGACATGCATCTTAAAGGATGTAGTTATCACAGGCATCCTTATCACAAAATATGGAAACTCTAAAAGAAAGAATGTGAGCTACTGTGGTAAGGACTGTGCCCAGGGGTCACTGCTCAAGTAATACTGTCATTTCGTCCCTTCAGAAGGTGGAACCATCCTAACAAGAGTCTTACTTGGGCTTCCGGTGGTTTGGAGGACTCCAAGGTTGGCAAGAGCATGCAGGTGTAGAATTATTCTATTGCTCCTGGTTTCTGCTACAGCTTTGGAACTCTCTGGGGGGTGTTTTACACCTATTAATAAAAAGATAGGACAAGATTGAATAATGGTGTCTGTTTCCATAAAAAGGAAATAAGCCCCAATGGGCCCTGTTCCCAAAGTGCTTTCATAAATAATAAGAAATTAATGCCCACCACTAATTTTCTAGTCTTTCTTTTTTTTAAAGACTAGAATCATATTTTCCAGTTAATAGTGACCTATTTTTGAGAAAGATTCTCATCTTACTCGAAACCTTTAGGGAGATAATCAGCACACAACGGGATCTGTATTTTTAGCAAGCTGAGGAAGCTGTCCTCTGTGATCATGAGTTTGCTGCGCTGCCTGCATTTTTTGTTATCTCTCTGCACTCCTTGCAGCCCCTCTCTGGTGTGGCTGCTGAAGGTGCCCCACAGAGGATGAGAGTTTTTTTCTCTTGGCTGTATCAATAGCTTTGGTTCATGCCTGTGTTGCTCCCTGAAGGTTCATCTGTAAGCAGTGCTTTACAAATGTACATACCCGCTGGTCATGGTGGACACACATAGATAGCATGCACAAAGAGGCTGCCATTGAACTTGAAAAAATTATAGGAAAAGCACCCTAAAAGTAAGATAGCCCGACTGTATAGATCTGCAGATCTATAGATCTGTAATTTTTGTATACAGTAAAACCTATTTTCCTTGATGATAAATAGGAAGTCTGCTTTATTTCATTTAATTTAAATCTCTGAAAGCAAAATAATCTGTACTGTTTCAGCTTATGAATGATGAGGTTTGTTTCTTTTAGGAGTAAACTTGGGTGAGAATTACCTAGGGATGTTATTTTTCTTGCAAAAGTGCTTAAAATACCTACTTCGTATGGTACAGGTTGGAATGTAGTGTAAATGCATAAACAATGGTAAATTGGAATGGTAGTGCTTGATCGTTATACAATTAAATCAGAATTCCCAAAGTGCAAAGGGCATGGGACTCAAAATAACAATGATTATAAAGCGAAAGCATTGTGCATTACTTGCCTGTTGCTGTTAATAACATTACTGCAAACAGCAGTTAGCAGAACAGTTTTAATCTCACAGTTTCTGTAGGTTAGGAAGTCTTCTCTCAAAATAGACATTATAGTCTATGCAATTTAACCACACATACATGATCATGTACCTCTTGACCATAAAAAAACAAAAGTCAGAATGAACTCAGCAGCAAGGTGAATAAAGTTATACATGTTAATGACTGTTCATCAAAAATGCTCAATAACTACTTAAACAGATAAAGATCTTGTTGCAGATGCATTTCTAAGTTAAATTCTTAAAAAATCAGCTGAGGCATATGTGGCCTATGAAACAAATGGATAAAGAGTGGATTAAATTAGTGGGTCTCAAACTTTTCTGATCCTAAGAACCTCCTAAATGTGTTTGTTAAACTACACATTTCTAGGTCCTATTCTTAGATATCATGATCAAGTAGTTATGATAGTAGTTGGTGATTATGATCAAACAACTTTGGGAAAAAACTAGTTTAAGTAAAATGGAACTTTATGTAAAGTTTTTAAAATTTAGAAAGTTTCTGCAAAGTTAAATGGGTAAAGAAAATTAGAATATAATTAACCACGATTGAAAATGAATTATTAAGTATGTTGATTTGCGGGTATCACTTGAAATCCAGAAGAAGTCTATATGGCAGAATGTGAGGTGAGATAACCTAGTTCCTTATCGGTTGGTAGGAAGATGAGGGGAAGAATGATGGGAATGATAGGTCCTCTCCTAAAGGAGGATATAATTGTTTAGTTATATATATATAAAAAATCAGCTGGGGGCAAAAGATTTAGCAGAGGAAATACAGAGAAGGAAAGCTGAGGCTTTATACACAGAAAGATGAATACAGGTATCTCGATGTAGTTAATAGAGGAAATGAGGCATGGATATGACAAGACTGAATATCAGGGAAGGGGTATCAGAACACTGATCCATGTGATGGGACAGGCAAACTGAGGGGGCAGAAATGAAGCCACAAGTCCACTTGGGAAACTCCCGGTTGGCTTATTTTGAATTTCGGGAATATCCTCTCTGAAGAAGAAATTGAGCATGGGCTGAACAAAGATGATTGTAAAGCCTGTAACTTGGTGCTGGCAAAGAGCTGACTGTTTCATTCACTCAAAATGTTGAGAAATGAAATCAAGTGAGAACACTGCAGAAAAGACTTAGACGTCTTTAAATTCAAGACCACACTGAACACAATAGTGTTTTATTATAGTCCTATTGTCTGTAAAGATAGGCTTTCTCTGTTGCATTTGAAAATAAGAAAAATATGTCCTTATTCTTCCAGACATGTCTTTCTTCTTCTTTTTTTAAATATACTGTATACGGCAGGTTAAAAGGGCTGAGCTGTGCTGATTAACTATCCAAATGTTTAATCAATACAGCAATAGCAAGATGCATTCTGGCCGTGAAAGACCTTGGAAAGGCCCCACTTGTCTTATTTCTACCCCCAAGCGGGACATCAGTGAACTATTACATGGTCCCTGCATATCAATGCAGTAGGGCTTAGACAAATACAATGTTAATGGATAATTGTGGGTCACCTTGTCAAAATATGTTAAATGCCCCTTGAGTAAGTTTTTTTTTTTCCCCCTATTAAAAATGACAGTAAACTGTGACCTTGTTGATATCATAGATGCTTTCAGGAAGCAAATATTATTATTCAATCTGTAACAGGTTCATTGATTTATGAGTCAAAAAATTCATTAGGACTAAATTATAAAGCACACTTTCTATGTTGATACAACCCACGGTAATGGTGTGACAAAGTGCTCAACTGTCTTACTTTGGCTTAGGCGAAATCATTTCATGAGCATTCATTCAGAAAACACACATAGAGGCAGCTTCTAGCAGAATGACTCACAAGTGAGGCCCGTGTCCCTGGATGTCTGAGATGTCGACATAGCACAGAGTCAGGGGAAGTTCACTAGGTGACCAAGGTCCTGGGACTCTGGCCAAGTCCATGCCATCTGTCAGCATGGTGGTACGCGCCGGAAGCCTTAGCCTTTAGCCCCCGTCCCCCCACTTGGGCTATTCACAATGACACGAACACCCACTCGGATCCTCCACTGTTTCTGGTGCTGTCGGAGGACAGAGGCGTACTTGTCATCTGGTGTCATGAGTCACAGGGAGACGGATTGTGGCACTCGGTGCTTCTAGAGTCCAAGTGCGCTTCAGCAGCATGACACTCATACCGGAATGGGTTAGATTGGCAGTCATGTCTGAGGTTTTCTTTTTTCTCTTCTGAAAAACATTTCTTAAGAGGCTGGTAAAACGAAGATTCGATGGCCAAGAATGTAGATTATGCAGGGAATGTCAGAATTTATTTGTCATTTTATCATTTGTTACTACTAAGCCTAAGATAATGCTAAGTTGAAACTGAGATAAAAATGACATAATTGGCCACATTTTTTTCTTTACTACAAAACTCATTTTTTTCCCCTCTCCAAGAGAGAATGCGAAAAAATTTTAAACCTATAGGTTATGGACTAAGAGATGCATGAATATAGAAAGCATTATGCTACTTTAATGGGTCATGGAAAGAAAATATGTTGTACAAATATAACGCACCCATTCAGAATGTGTAATAAAGGCTAGTGTCATCTTTAAAAATGAAAGGAAACAGCATAAATAACTAAAATGAGAACCCTCTTAACATGTCAGTGATTTTATTAGAGAAATAGTTTCACTTTGTATACACATCTTCAATTTACCTCTGGTCACTCGAGTATAAAGAAACAATTTTACACATTATAATGAAATAGAATAAATGCCTCAATTTACAAATTCACTATGTGGTGGGAATTTATTTCAGCAGAGCACCAAGGTAAGCTACACCACTCTTTAGTGCATGTAATTTGTTAGTACGGATGCATAAGAACACACACATGCAGTTCTGAGAGTAGAAGAATCACACAACAGTCCCTTTAAGGACCTAATTTATTTCATTGCAATATTCCACCTTTCACATGTCTTTGGTTGCTTGTCTGACTCCTCTGAGAGAGAGAAATGAACACATAAAAAAGAGCCATTCTTATGAGATAAACTGTGCAATGACTACCAGATTATTCTTCCCTAAGTATCATAGACAAGTGTATGTTTAGAGTTAGAAGAGACCATAGAAGTCAGCAAATTGAAATCTGTTCCTTTCTAGATGAGAATAATGAGGGGCACAGATGTTAAATGACTTACCCAAGGCCACACAGCATGGTAATGGCAGAATTGACAGATGAAAACTCACATTTTTTCTGACTCCACTATATTACGCTGCTTTCTTCAAAGATAGCCTCCCTTCAACTAAATCATATCAAGTTCTCTGAAAGTGGAAATTACGGCTGCTGCCACCACTGACCACTGTGTCTCCTGCTTTAATTTTGCTTTTGCTTTGTTAGCTATGATCTATTGAGGAATTACCATTGGCCATATTCTAAGGGTTCTATATATATAATTATTTAATCTTCAGATGAGGCTATTATTCATTTTTCATAGATGGAGACCTATCATCTACCTCTTATCCCTCCTCCTCTTTTTTTTTCCTTTTTTTATAGAAGAGGTAACCAAGGCTAAGATAGTCCACAAATTGTGCAATGCCACAAAATAGTAGCCATGAAATGAAAAGATGTTTGCTCCTTAGAAGGAAAGCTATGACAAACCTAGACAGCATACTAAAAAGCAGAGACATCACTTTGCTGACAAAGGTCCATCTAGTCAAAGCTATGGTTTTTCCAATAGTCATGTATGGATGTGAGAGTTGGACCCTAAAGAAGGCTGAGCGCTGAAGAATTGATACTTTCTGTGATCCTGGAGAAGACTCTTGAGAATCCCTTGGACTGCAAGGAGATCCAACCAGTCCATCCTAAAGGAAATCAGTCCTGAATGTTCATTGGAAGGACTGATGCTGAAGCTGAAACTCCAGTACTTTGGCCACCTGATGAGAAGAGCTGACTCATTTGTAAAGACCCTGATCCTGGGAAAGATTGAAGGCAGGAGGACAGGGGGCAATAGAGGATGAGATAGTTGGATAGCATCACTGATTCAATGGGCATGGATTTGAGCAAACTCCAGGGGAGATAGTGAAGGACAGGGAAGCCTGGTGTGCTGCAGTCCATGGGGATGCAAAGGTCAGACATGACTTAGCAACTGAACAACAATAACAACAGACTGGTAAGGGATGGCCCTGGAATTCTGACCCAAGACACTTGGCTTCAAAGACTATACTGTTCATCATCACATCAATGAAGTTTCCCTTCCTCCAGCAGATGGAGAAAGTTCAGTTCAGTTCAGTTGCTCAGTGGTGTGCGACTCTTTCTTGTAGCTGGTCTTGTAGTAACTATTATTCCCCAGCACTATTAGTCAAAAACAACAGAAAGGAAAACATCAATAGTAGCAGCTAGTACTTCATCCCTAAGCCCCCTGCGTGAAGCTCTGTTGAATACATTCCCTTTTACAGAAGATCCCTGGCCCATTCCTCTCTGTTACTAAAAGTTACCTTTGGATGCAAGATGTGTGATATATTAATTGTCCCACCACTGGCTCCCAAACTCACTGGCCTTTTCAACAGATAATAGTGTAGCTGATGATATTTAAATGTTATTTTTATGGAGTATTAAGCATTCTAAATTAGTGCTGGTAAAGTATTAAAAGAAGTATTTTTTTTAGTTTCTCTAATTTTAATTCTTGCAGAAAAATACCTTCCTTAAGTGTGTCCTTAACTCTTGTAAGTAAGTTCAGTTCAGTTCAGTTCAGTTCAGTCGCTCAGTCATGTCTGACTCTTTGTGATCCCATGAATCGCAGCACGCCAGGCCTCCCTGTCCATCACCAACTCCCAGAGTTCACCCAAACTCACGTGCATCGAGTCCATGATGCCATCCAGCCACCTCATCCTCCGTCGTCTCCTTTTCCTCCTGCCCCCAGTCCCTCCCAGCATCAGAGTCTTTTCCAATGAGTCAACTCTTCGCATGAGGTGGCCAAAGTACTGGAGTTAGTATGCTTAAATTTGAGAAAGTTGTGTGGTCACTTATATCATTCAGAGTTTTATCAGGAGCAATATTTTACTGTTACTGACAATTGTTATATTCTATCAATATATAGTTGGGTTGGGATTAAAATGATTAAATTGAGATACCTGAGAAGTTAGGTCTCCTGCTGGCAAAACCACTCAGAATAGTGGTATGAGAGTGGATTCCAGAATGGAAGAAAGAAGCTGTTTTTTTTAGAGGTGATTTTTAGAGTGTTCTTTACATTATATTTTTAAATAGATGAGATGTGATAATGTTATTCCTGATAAAATTATCAATCTTTGTGGCTTTTTTATGGTATTTTAACCATTTCATTTAATTTTTTCCGGTACTCTCTATGCAGAATTTCTGTTTTCCTTTTGGTGAGTTCTTTCTCTTTTTTCACCTTCAGTTGGTCAGGGAATCATAATAAAATCTCCCAGAAATTTTAATTTCCCATCATTTCTATGTTAAATAATTTAGTTACTCAATTATTTGAGACTTATATGGTGCTTTTTATTGATAAAGTACTCAACAATCATATCACTAAAATAAAATTATTCTCACTAATTTCATTACTTTTGAATATCAGTCAAATAAGAGGAGTGGCTTAGTGACTAAATAAGAACAACAACAAAGAGGAGTGGCGTTTATAATATATTAAAATTTAAATTGTTTATATTCATCAGAATTAAACAGAAAAGGCTACATGATTCAAGTTGTATAATATTCAGTGTGAGTTTGCTGAGCAAGTTAATCACAAGTTAATCACATTGATTTATTAGTATGCATGCAATATTGATATATGTAACTATCATTCTCTACTTTTTCTTGATAGAGGGAAACCACCAAGAAAGAAATATGGAAGAAAACTGACTGAGCATCTGTCTAGTATGTATTTGCAGACTTGACAACAGTTTAAGGAAAATAGATTTGCAAACTCACTACTTTAAAAAAAAAGAAAGAACCCTCAAGAATAGACAAACCCTGCACCCCCCCTACCCCCAACATGTCCTGGATTCCTACCTCAGCATAGATTTGAGCTGACTTCTTGCAGTTACTTAAGGCAGTGGTCCCCGGCCTTTTTTTGACACCAGGGACCAGTTTCATGGAAGTCAATTTTTCCATGGGCTGCAGGTAGGAGAGATGGTTTTGGTATGATTCAAGGGCATCACATTTATTGTGTACTTTATTTCTATTATTATTACATCAACTCCACCTCAGATCATCAGGCATTAGATTCTGGATGGTGGGGACCACAGACCTAAGCTATGGAAAGCAAATGTACTGCTAGGAAGAGGATTTTTACTTATTCAACAGCAACAACAACACAATCCATAAAACATTTGCTCTGTTCTGTTTAATTAGTATTATATTTAACACATAGATGCATGTGACTTTCTACGTAAAAATGTTACTACAGACGTGAACCAACAGTGAATTGGCTTTATACATTTGCATGGGTGACTTTCTGTATATTACTGACTTGCTCAGCTATGTTTTGTATGAAAAGAATCACAGAACTACTTGCAAAATATTTTTGCAATTCTTCATTTTTCTCTTTCCCAACTTTTTCTCAACAAAAAAGTAATTTGTGATGTTCTGCTTTCACCTTAATCAAAGCTTTCAGGGGAAGAAGCACAAGAAAGTAATGCTTTCAAAATACATTCCATTTATTTTCAAGAAAGCCAAATGCTTCTGTAGACTGAGTTTTCCTCTGTCCTCTTAACAATACTCAAATGAGAGGGTAGTCACTTCTTAGCGTTTTATGATTGGGAGAATAGGGTAACAAGAATATAAGTGATCAGCAGCAGATACTGCCCAGAATGCATGGTTTCAGCTTTGTCTCCATCAAGCAACCTTTGTCATTCCCCAGGAAGGACCTGAGTGGTGATGTATCTGATATTGTCACTGTTACTATGAACCAGAGAAGGATACATGAGCCCCCTGTTTATCTTGAACTGAACTTTCGTCATAAGTAAAGCATGTGGGTTCTTCTAGACTTAGCCAGCCAGGGATTAATGTTAGAAAGTGATTCTTGCTTTCCCAATACTTCTGTTAGAATTAATAAGAGTACTACAAGAAGATGGGTAAGGGTTGCACTCAGGAGGGGCTTCCCTGGTGGCTCAGTGGTAAAGAATCTGCCTGCAATACAGGAGACACAGGTTCAAGCCCTGAGTCAGGAAGATTCCCTGGAGGACATGGCAACCCTTTCCAGTATTCTTGCCTGGAGAATCCCATGGACAGAGGAGCCTGGCGGGCTGCACTGAAGCTATTTAGCATGCATGTATGCAGTTAGGAGAAGTGGGGCGTCTTAGTTAAAATATTTGTTTGTTCCAGATGCTATGGAAACGTCCTCTTGTAAGTTTCTTGACTCTTTCCTTTTTCATCTTTCAAATGGTAGAGGAAATAAAACTCTCCAACTTGTGTCTATCCCATAGGCTTTCAGTGGGAAGTATGTAACCTGCAGTAATATTTCTTAAAAGTTGTATCAGTTTTACCAACCTGAATTCTTTCATGTTTCCCTTTATCCTACATGTGTAACTACTCTGTGTTATCAGTCCCCAGAATGAAAGATAATATCGAGTTGCTCTGTGAGGTGAAACATTGTTTTCCTCAGAAAAAATAATTTGGGTTAGAGCTGTAGAGAATAAATGTTGTGCTTTTAACATGGAAAAAAAAGATCATGGGATATGATTTCCTGTGCAAAGACCATTTTTTCCAGCAATATATCATGCCCCTTTTCTTCTGTGTGTGCAAAAGGACCTTCCTTCGTTATATGTTAGAAGGTGCATAACTCCAAAAGAGATGGAGTTAGATGAAAAAGAGCTATTCTGAACTCCACTGATTAAAATAAATGTGCTCATAAAAAAGGCAGGAGAGTAAATTACTACATCCCCAGAACAGCAGTAACTTATACACCAACAAGTTATTTTCGAGTTTGCCAGAGGAAATAATCTGCTATCAACAAGGGGTAATTGCCTGAGCAAACTCATCTTTACATCTCACACACACTGTCACCTTGTATAAAAAAGGAGGAATGCGCTACATATCAATTCAGAAAAGATTTTCTGAAATATTTTTCTAAAGATTTCTTCCTTCTCCTAGGCAACTGAAAAGAGAGACTATGAATACAGTTCAGAACACGTCTAATCTCTGCTCCTGCCTTATCAACTGAACAGCATCAAGGGAACACATAGCAGATACCATATACCTCAGAGCCTAGGGACAAGATGAGAAAGGATCCATTCAGATTGGAATAGAAATTCCAATCAGAGATTTACCTACCACAGGTGAAACAGGTTAGCTGAGAAACCTCCAGGAATAAATGTTGCTATCATGAGGAAGAAATATCTATGTGATGTAATGTTCGGTTTTACACAGAATAGCAAAAGCAGAAAAACAGAGGCAGGAGAGAGGAGGGAGACGATGCTTAAGTAGGAAAAAAAGAGAAAAGTCTCCTTTTGAGAATAGTATTTGGGTTTGCAAAGGACAGGGGAAGATTTTGATGTGTATTTAATGTGGTTGACATTCTTCAATCCTGCCTTTGGTACATTCTATTGGATTTGGTATTTAAAATCGTAATATGTGAGCTATTTTAACATCTGTGCATGTGGGTTAAAATTGCTAAGTGTGTTAGTTGCTCAGTCATGACCGACTCTTTGTGACTCCATGGACTGTAGCCCCCGTGGCTCTTCTATCTGTGGAATTCTCCAGGCAAGAATGCTGGAGTGGGTAGCCATTCCCTTCTCCAGGGGATCTTCCCAACCCAGGTCTCATCATTATAGGTAGATTCTTTACAATCTGAGTCACCAGGGAAGGATAATGGGATGTGTGACCTTGTGTGAGTTGGTAGGAAACCAAAGACAATTGGCTCCAAGCATTTTTCCCCCCAGTTCTCATTTTGTTGATAAGACACTTTGAGAAGAATGAGCTAAAGATCTCTTACCTAGGGTGATTTCTACTCACTTGAGAAAAATTATTTGAATGTGGGATTTGAAAATATGCATACATTGGCTTGTATACCATGACTAGATTTTGGCTGACTAAAATCCACTTCACATGACCTACTATTATAAAGATTTACGTTGCATTTTAAAGAAAACATCAGTCTTCTCTTTAAATTACCAGATGTATATTGGAGAAAACAAAGTGTTACCATGTTTAGTATTCCTATAAAGTCTACATATTATTTTTGGTAAATATACGCTGCATCATTTTTTTTCCTCATAAGGGAGAACTTCCAGTCCATATACACTTCTCTGTAATGTTTCATGAGATTGTTTTCCAGGATAGGTGATAAGACCGTAAGTAAATGACATTTAAAGAATCAGTGTTGAAAGACATTTTACTTTTTTGGTATTTGTTTAAAACTTGACATCTTGGCCACACAGTCCTTGCAATCTTCTCTTGCCTTTTTGGACGTCACTATCTTATTTTCTCATCCTTTGACAATTTCTCCTCCATTTCAGTCATGGTTTTCTCTTCTTTGCCCCACCCTGAATGTTGACATGTCCCCTGAAAGGGTGAAAGTGAAAAGTGTTAGTTGCTCTGTAGTGTCTGACTCTGCAACCCCATAGGTTGTAGTCCACCAGGCTCCTCTGTCCGTATGATTCTCCGGGCAATAATACTGAAGTGGATTGCCATTTCCTTCTCCAGGGGATCTTTCTGACCCACGGATCAAATGTGGGTCTCCCACACTGCAGGCAGATTCTTTACCGTCTGAACCACAGACATGTCCCATGGCCTCCCTCTAAAACCTTAGCTCTACTTTCCCTCCATTAATGACTTTGTCTTCTCCCACAGTTTCAGTGATCCTTTCTTTAGTGATCCTGGTCTTTTATCAGTTCAGTTCAGTTCAGTTGCTCAGTCGTGTCCAACTCTTTGCAACCCCATGGACTGCAGCACACCAGGCTTCCCTGTCAATCACCAACTCCCGGAGCTTGCTCCAACTCATGTCCATTCAGTCGATGATGCCATCCAAGCATCTCATCCTCTGTCGTCCCCTTCTCCTCCTGCCTTCAATCTTTCCCAGCATCAGGGTCTTTTCAAATGAGTCAGTTCTTTGCATCAGGTGGCCAGAGTATTGAAGTTTCAACTTCAGCATTCGTCCTTCCGATGGATATTCCGGACTGATTTCCTTTAGGATTGACAAGTTTGATCACCTTGCAGTCCAAGGAACTCTCAAGACTCTTCTCCAACACCACAGTTCAAAAGCATCAATTCTTCAGCACTCAGCTTTCTTCATAGTCCAACTCTCATATCCATACACGACTACTGGAGACACTATAGCTTTGACTTGATGGACCTTTGTTGGCAAAGTAACTCTCTGCTTTTTAATATGCTGCCTATGTTGGTCATAACTTTTCTTCCAAGGGGCAAGCATCTTTTAATTTCATGGCTGCAGTCACCATCTGCAGTGATTTTGGAGCCCCTAAAATAAAGTCTCCCACTATTTCCATTGTTTCCCCATCTATTTGCCATGAAATGGTGGGACCAGATGCCATGATCTTAGTTTTCTAAATGTTGACTTTTAAGCCAACTTTTTCACTCTTCTCTTTCACTTTCATCAAGAGGCTCTTTAGATCTTCGTTGCTTTTTATCATAAGGGTGATGTCATCTGTGTATCTGAGGTTACTGATATTTCTCCTGGCAATCTTTATTCCAGCTTGTACTTCATCTAGCCTGGCATTTCACATGATGTACTCTGCATATAAGTAAAAAAGCAGGATGATAATATATAGCCTTGACGTATTCCTTTCCCAGTTTGGAACCAGTCTGTTGTTCCACGTCCATTTCTAACTGTTACTTCCTGACCTGCATACAGATTTCTCAGGAGGCAGGTCAGGTAGTCTGGTATTCCCATCTCTTGAAGAATTTTCCACAGTTTGTTGTGATCCACACAGTCAAAAGCTTTGGTAATCAATAAACAGAAGTAGATGTTTTTCTGGAACTCTCTTGCTTTTCTGATGATCCAACAGATATTGGCAATTTGATCTCTGGTTCCTCTGCCTTTTTAAAATCCAGCTTGAACATCTGAAAGTTCATGGTTCATGTACTTTTGAAGCCTGGCTTGGAGAATTTTGAGCATTATTTTGCTAGCATGTGAGATGAGTATAATTGTGGGGTAGTTTGAACATTCTTTGACATTTTCTTTTTTGGGGATTGGAATGAAAACTGACCTTTTCCAGTCCTGTGGCCACTGCTGAGTTTTCCAAATTTGCTGGCATATTGAGTGCAGCACTTTCCCAGCATCACTTTTGGGATTTGAAAGAGCTCAACTGGAATTCTATCACCTCCACTAGCTTTGTTTGTAGTGATGCTTCCTAAGGCCCACTTGACTCCACATTCCAGGATGTCTGGATCCAGGTGAGTGATCACACCATTGTGGTTATCTGGGTCATGAAGGCCTTTTACTGTCAGTAGGAAAAGCCATCTTGTGCCCCATACTCATAACTCTTGTTGCTTGTGAATTTTTCTCTTGAATATCATTCATGAAACAAAAACCAGCATCTTATTTCCTTGATGACTCCTACAGCCCACTGAAACAAGGCTACCCATGGCTTCCTCCTGCATGTTTTTATCTGCTCTTGAAATTTTGTGCTTTATTCAAACTTTGCCTAAAATACCACTGTATTTCTACTTATTGAAATACTTCTCATTAAGGTCCAACTTAATATTCACCTTGAGACTCTTCTTTGCAACTTAGTTATTGTGGGGCTTTGGAAAAATACTTAAGCTATTTGAACCCTTGTCTCTTCACCTATAAGATGGAAATACTAATTTCTGTGCTTAACAAATGAAAATGAACTACCATGTAAGCATGGTGCTATGGTCTAAATGTTTGTATGCCCTCCTCAAACTCACACATTGAAAACCTAGTCTCCAAGATGATGGTAAGGCCTTTGGCAGAGCCCTGTTGTTGAATCACTAAGTTGTGCCCAACTCTATTGCAACCCCATGAATTGTAGCTTGCCAGGCTCTTTTCTCCATGGAATTCTCCAGGCAAGAATACTAAAGTGGGTTGCCATTTCCTTCTTCAGGGGATCTTCCTGACCCTGGGATCGAACTCACATCTCCAGCATTGGCAGGTGGGTTCTTTACCTCTGAGCCACCAGGAAGCCCCATAAATGATATTAGTGCTCCTTTAAGAGAGGCCGCAGAGAGCTAGTCGTGTGAGGGTACAATGAGAAGCCTGTGTTGACTAAGTATTAGTCACAACTTCAAAGTCGAGAGTTATGTTATTTGGTGGGAATGTTTTGAACTGTAAGACCAGGAGACTGTCTCAGTAGCTCTGAGAAACTGCTCCAAGGAGGTGGGAGGGGGAGTCGAGCTATATGCAAGTTTGCAACAAAGGGAGCAGGCAGTCTGAACCTCAAAGATCAGTTATCAAGTTAAGGAATTTAGCCCTCTAATGTAGGGAAGATGCAAGCCTCTGGGCTCAGTGGATTCATTCCTTTCATATGCACCTCACTATCTGGGGCTAATCCTGTTTCAGTTCACCTTAAGGAGTGGCAGATGACTGCTTCTTGCATTTCCCTGAGCTCCTCAGCAACCACTGTAGGAGATGGTGGCATCTTCTGGATTGCAATTGTGGGGGCCCTCATTCACATTTGGAGCCCAGAAGTCTCTGATGGCTGTGACATTTCTTGTTTATTGATATGGCAGGAGGTACTTTCATTTTGCACCTGCAATTAAGAGGAGAACCAACCTCCAACACCCTCATCTCAGACCTCTAACTCCAGAACTGTGAGGAATAAATCTGTTGTATACGAGCCTTCCTTCCAGTCCCTGGGATTTGGGTTAGAGCAGCTCAAATGGGCTAAGACACATAGGATATAGTTGTTACTGTGACTGAGATGATCAAAATATAAGACCTTGACCAACAAGTATAAGGAAAAGCAAACTTTGGTGGGTCTTAGGCAGATTCCTGCTTCAGTGGAAATTAACCCAGGTGAGATATGTTTATATGGGCCATTGATTGTTAGTTTTCTTTCTTAATTTTCATTTCATTCTTTCACTGTTATTTGACACTTGCAACATAGAATTTTTTTGACAGAGAGGAGAGGAATAGCAGTTCAGAGTATGGACTTGTGGACCAGACTGCTTGGGCTCAGCTTTGTTTCTATCATTAACCGTTCTATGGTTTCTAGACAAGACGTGCTAACCAATTAGTGGTTCCTTCATAAGTGTGATGAGGATTAAATGTATTAATGTAAGTAAAGTGCATGAGGTATAGTTCCTAGTAGGCATTAGATATTACTGCTATAATAGTTATTTGTGGGTTTGTAATATTTTCTTCACTAGATTATGTGTTCCTTAAGAGAATGACATCAAGAATGATTTGTACATTGTTCAGTTCAGTTCAGTTCAGTCGCTCAGTCATGTCCGACTCTTGGCGACCCCATGAATCGCAGCACACCAGGCCTCCCTGTCCATCACCAACTCCCGGAGTTCACTCAGACTCACGTCCATCGAGTCAGTGATGCCATCCAGCCATCTCATCCTCTGGCGTCCCCTTCTCCTCCTGCCCCCAATCCCTCCCAGCATCAGAGTTTTTTCCAATGAGTCAACTCTTTGCATGAGGTGGCCAAAGTACTGGAGTTTCAGCTTTAGCATCAATTCCCTCCAAAGAAATCCCAGGGCTGATCTCCTTCTGAATGGACTGGTTGGGTCTCCTTGCAGTCCAAGGGACTCTCAAGAGTCTTCTCCAACACCACAGTTCAAAAGCATCAATTCTTTGGTGCTCAGCTTTCTTCACAGTCCAACTCTCACATCCATACATGACCTCTGGAAAAACCATAGCCTTGACTAGACAGACTTTGTTGGCAAAGTACTGTCTCTGCTTTTGAATATGCTATCTAGGTTGGTCATTGTTGGACCTCCCCAAAGTCTAGTGCAGTGTCTAGAACAGTGACTTTTCCGTAGTTGGTGCTTAGTAAGCATTTGTTGAATCAAAACTAAGTTGTGCACTTCAAATTATTAGCTAAAATGTTAGCATTTTCATTTAATGACTTCATACAGAATATAGTAAGAAAAATTTTGTACACCTTCCTTGAGCTTCCCCTTAACTACAACTTAGACTATCTAGTTTCAGAACTTTATTCTATGAGTTCCAAGTTTGGCAATTCAATCATGGGTAGGTCATCTAGAACAAGGTCTTTTTGAAAACTGTTTATAGACTTGGTAGCTCAGATGGTGAAGCGTCTGCCTGCAATGCCAGAGACCTGGGTTTGATCCCTGGGTTGGGAAGATCCCCTGGAGAAGGAAATGGCAACCCACTCCAGTACTCTTGCCTGGAAAATTCCATGGACAGAGAAGCCTTGTAGGCTATAGTCCATGGGGTCGCAAACAGTTGGACACGACTGAGAGACTTCACTTCACTTATTAAAAAAATGCTGTTTTAGTACCTTAAAGTAGAAGGATTCATTGCTTTGAAAAGCTTCTGTCTTTATTTTTACCCCTTCAGTGAATAGGGAAAGTAGGAAGGTTTCTATTTGAAATACCCAGGATACTAGATGAATGCTCCCATTATAAAATTTTGAGGAATATAATTTTGGTGTGAGATCTCAGATTTTGACAGTTCATTGTGTGTTCTCCCACAGAACTTTGATTTCACTTATGAATGCCTCAATATCTCAGTTTTGTCGCCTAAACTGCTTTTGTCATTAAATGAAGGATCATTTGAGCAGCAGTTCCATCTACTCAAAATCATTTCAAAATACTAGGAACCCCTTAAGATAGCCCGATAAATAGAACAAATGCTCTTATGACAAAAGTGCAGGAAGAAAAGACAATTTGACATTTTTGGAAGTCAGGCGCCTGCCCTTGTTCTGGCCTTAGATCTGTAACTTTCACGATTTTTTTTTCTTTTGTGCTCATGTTTCTCTAGGTTCCTAACCACTAAGACATTTTTGATGCAAATTGTTTTATTTCTTCCTACTCATTCCAAAGAAAAAGATCCTTGGAATCGTCCTAAGAGTTAAACCAATGAGGATCTTAGTCCTCATTAAATGATATAAAGTCAACAAAACGTAGGAGAGAGAATTAAAAACAGAGGTGTCTCTGAAGGCCCAGGGCTGCTGCCATACTTAGCATGTTATAAATGTTCTGAAAATAGAGCAAGCAATGAAATCAGGTAGGTTTAGAGAGGATATTTAGCTCCTCAGTGTTCTGACAGACCAAACTGATGAGAACGAGCTCTACCATAGTGTGCCTGACAAGTGGCAGATGAGATTGCCGGGGGCCAGTGTGAGGGTGAAAGGAATCACAAATATCTTCCCACATAGAGCTGAGCCTCTGGACTTTTGGAAATGTCCATTTATGGAAAATGAAATTTCTGTGATGGGTTATTTCCTGAATGCTTCAACTCCACATTGGCTTAACGTGACCTTGGAAATAAAATGTGGACTAGTCTAAAAAATAAAATTAGTAACAAAATAGAAAATAATACTTTGGTCTTTTGTAAAACAACATGTTGCTTTTATACTAATAAAACTGTATCAGCTCTACTTAGGCATTTATTTTTGTATTTGACAAATGCTTTATTTACTGCTTATTGGTGCAAGGACTTTCTACTAAGTAAAAGTATATTTTATTGTGTTATATTATGCAGTTATATAATATAAATATGCTCATGTACTATTGAATAAATTATGTATTGTATTTAATTATATTCTATTAATTGTATTATAGTTAATTATATATTATGTTATTTATTATGTACTATTATTTATATAAAATATAGTACTACAGAAGTTAAGTACTGCTTTAATCCTCATTTTAAAAATGAGGGAAAAGAAGCAGGAAGAGGTTGAATAAAACATGAGATGAAATATCCAGAAAAATCATAACTAACTATGATGGTAGAGGAGTTTTCAAATGCTTATAGATTGAAATATATGGTACTCCATGTTAAAAGGGAAAACTTAGAAAAAATATGGTAAAAGAATAATGACAGACTATGATGAAAATTAAGGCTAGTGGTTTCCAAACTATTCTTAGTAGGGTGCTAAGGTTTTTTGGAGGCTCCTAGGGAGCTGGGAGAGCCTAGAGCGAGGGTCATTGTTGTCTGTCTACTTTATATAGTGGGATCTGCTCAGAAAGAATGTACTCTGCTGTTAAAAGGTTTGAATGCTGTTGGTATGGATTAGACTCCCCTGTGTGTATTTGATCATGCTATTAACATTTTTCCAAAATGCTGCTATTTAGCGGGGGATGACACTTTGTGACATAGGACTAGAAAACTAAGTAATATGATGATGCATATTTACCAAAATCTCTCTTTTTTTTTGGATAACCAATATAAGCTACAACTGTACCCCGAGATATCTAGATACTCCAAGAAATAATGTATGCTAAGTATAGAAATAGGTGTAAGTGGAGCTTCCGTTTTTTAGATAAATGCATAGTCACGTTAGCTGACTGCTAAAGAGCGCTACTGCAATGATAAAGCTGTCATTTATCATGTAATATTAATGTAAGTAATAGTAGTAGCTCACTATTCAGAAAACAAAGATAAAGCTGGGTGATAGCCAATAGCCAACGGGCAATCTTTCTCTCTATGTGAATATTTAAAGATGAGATTTAAAGATTTAAAGATGAGCTTAAACAGTCTATTTGTGGATCTATTCAGCTCCACATGTTTAAAAAATAAAGCAAAAACCAAGGACAAATGACAGAAACCTAGTGGAAAAAAAAGGAATGCCTTCCCCTCATGCTACCCATTTTCAAATGCTTTCTCAGCTTCAGAATCAAAAAAAAAAAAATCATAATATGATAAGCAATCATAGTTCGCAGTGGCTCCATTTGATAATTAAGTCATTTAAAAATAAACATTTGAAAAGAAGCTGAAGTAGGGGCTTTTCTCTCATAGGCAATAAGGCAGACTCACCAATACAGACAAGCATTTAATTGAAAATACTTTTAATTACTGTGAATTATCTCTTTCTTTATGGGCATACCTCCAGGAAAGGCAGTTGAACCAAATTTTCATCTTATATTTTTGCTGAGGCAATCTATTCTTGACTTGTTCCACAGTTAAGGAAGGACCCCTAGATGTAGTAAAATGTTTTCCTAAATGTATTTTTACAATATGAACAAAATAACACCCCCCCTCAAATCAAATGCCTGTATTTATTTGTGAAAAACTTGTGAAGTTATCATTTCACCGAATATCCAGTTGCTAAAATCCTATCTCATATAAAAAGAGTTGGATGAATTTATAATTTTCTATAATCTGTAGATTTCAAGTCATCTTTCATCTTAATCTTTGTGTTTTCTTAGAAAAAATAATTTCTCTCTTTGACTCAGAAAGGATGCTGGTAATTTACATATGAGATGTATTTTATTAAGATGTTTTTATATTTGAAAACTCTATTACCTTGAGAAACACAGGTCAAGATTTATTGACTTTTGTCTCCCTATATGTGTTAATCAGTTTTAAAATGGTAGAAACATGCTTTTCAGCTTTCTATACACTGGGGAACAGTACTGACTGCTTAAAATCCTTAAAATGTTTAACCTAAATCCAGATCTAGATCTCAAAAAATATAGCATGAGAATCTGTCTCATATTTGATATGGTTACAAGAAAAACAAATTTAAAACTGACCAATTAATTCTGCACTAATTCCCTCAAGACTCTATCCCCTTCGGAAAATAATATGAGTATAATTTTACTTATTTGAAATAGGTTGTGTTAATATTCCTGAAAATTGTCCCATTTCTTGGATTCATTTAAAATTTTTTTGTTGGCATAGCAACAGATTAAAGATTTACCACAGTTGCCACCACTTGCTTCATTCTTAAGAAAACAAAGTATATGTTCATTTTGCATTTGATTACATCCTTTCTGTCCTCATCTATCAGCCTATGCTGCTGCTGCTAAGTCACTTCAGTCGTGTCCGACTCTGTGTGACCCCATAGATGTCAGCCCACCAGGCTCTCCTGCCCCTGGGATTCTCCAGGCAAGAACACTGGAGTGGGTTGCCATTTCCTTCTCCAATGCATGAAAGTGAAAAAGTGAAAGGGAAGTTGCTCAGTCATGTCCAACGCTTAGCGACCCCATGGGCTGCAGCCCACCAGGCTCTTCCATCCATGGGATTTTCTAGGCAAAAGTACTGGAGTGGGGTGCCATTGCTTTCTCTGATTATGCATGTGACACTAATTTCCTCTCTCATTCCTCTAAGACATTCAGTCCTATAGTATAAGTTTATAATTCAAAATTATCATGCTAAAACAGCTATTTGGGGGAAAAAATGTTTCACTGAGGTAGTTACTAGGTCATGTTTCTGTTGTGAAATGTTTATATGTAAGTCACCAAGCACTTTTAGTGTCTGACCTGGAAAAAATATCTCATTGATTTTATTTACAATGTGTGTATGTGTGCTGTGCTCAGTCATATCGGACTCTGTGTGACCCCATGGACTGTAGCCCACCAGGCTCCTGTGTCCATGGAATTTTCCGGGAAAGAATGCTGGAATGTGTTGCCATGCCCTTCTCCAGTTGATCTTCCAGACCCAGGGATCAAACCTGCGTCTCTTGTGTCTCCTGAATTGCAGGTGGATTCTTTACCACTGTGCCACCAGGGAAGCTTTTTTATTTACAATACTGGATTTGAAAGTTTCTCTCCCCAGGTGGCTTAGTGGTAAAGAAGACACCTGCCAATGCAGGAGATGCAGGTGCCGTGGGTTTGATCCCTGGGTCAGGAAGATCCCCTGGAGTGGGAAATGGCAACCCACTCCAGTATTCTTGCCTGGGAAATCCCATGGACATGGGACCCTGGAGGGCTACAGCCCGTGGGGTTACAAAGTGCCAGACATGACTGAGTGACTTACACATTCTCTTTCAGAAGACACAAGACTCCTGGGTCAGAGCTGAGGAACTGTATGTCAGAAATAGTATTTCCATAGAGCAATGGAAAGACGGCCATAGGACATCTGTGCATACAGTTGATTGTGTTATAGGAGAGGAACTCTAAACTTTGCAAGCCCAAATCCCTGTGCTTGGCAGTAAGCATGCCGCACCGTGTTTTGGATGGTGATTACGGTATTTATTACAGATCTTCCAAGGCAAGCTTCCAGAAAGAGACACTATCTCTGCTTTCTAAGGTTGTTACTATAAAAACAACCTGAAGAGAGAGTCTGAAATGAAGTGCAATCAATGACTTGCTCACTGGATATTCAGAATCTTGAGACCTAATGCAGAATTTTCTTCCAACATTTTCTATCTCCGAGGATTCTCAGAGACTGCCTCTGCTAGGGTCAGGTTTTCCCACTTAACACGTAAACTGGAGCTTTAGTTTCTTCTATTAGTTCTGCTCTTGGCATAGGTTATAGATGCTACTATTTGCTCTTTTCATCCCAAATGGTTTTTGGAAGATGGTGGTAAATCAAATTTAGGTGGCAAGCCATTATCCTACAGAAATCTGGTAACTCTCTAATTATTCAATTTCACAGTAAAAAAAAAAAAATCTACTTAATAACAATAATTATATAAATGTTATATATTGTTTTCAAATTTTTGAATCCATCTGTAGACAAAATGTGGAAAGCAAAAATAAATACAGAATAAAATGTAAATATCATAGACTTCAACAATATGAATAAATGTTCAGCCAATAGAAGTTGGGAGGAAACAGGTGGCAGCGATGGAAATGTAGAGGTGCTAATTTCCTCATCTTATCCAGTGCCCTGTAAACAGCTGTTATCTAAGAACAGGGAAAAGACTAAGTAGAGGATTGAGGTTACTATTTCATGATAAAATGTAGCTACTAGAAAAATGTGTAAAACGTGACCAACAAAACCAACAAGTGGAAGGAGAGTGGTGAGAGGTATATAATTGATTAAATTCTTTATTCTTCATATTGGGATGTTAGTAGAGACTAACATCTTTATTTATCAACATATTTATTAACATAAAGTAATAAAGACATAGAATAATAAATATTAAATTATGGTACTAATCACCATAAAATGAGCTAAGATAGCAATCATTGAAAGAAGCTGTCTCTGGTAATGGTATAGGAGACGGTTAGGGAATGGAACCTTTAACTTTTTATTTTTTACTCTTCTGTTGTACTCTGAATTTTTGTTTTATCAAAGATATGTATGTTTTATAATTTAAAACTACTTTCTAAACTAAGAAATGAAGGGCTAAGGATTTACCTCTAACAAATAAAACAACCAATGGAAAAAGGTCACTAGGAGTTTAGAGCCTTCTCTGTAGAGACCTCTAGATTATAATTTGCTGTACTACAGAATCCACAAGTTGTTGGCTCAGAACACGTTGTCAAGGCCTGAATGAGACATTACATTTATGGCTTTAGGCTAGAGAATGAGCGATTGAATCAAAACCAAAGCACATTGTACAAGCAGGTATGCCATTTCCTAGGCTCTTGTAAATGCTGCTCTGATTCAAAAGAAACTGACACTCTCACCTGCTTTGAGGATGTGTAAGGCTAGAGGCACCCAATATTGGTATCGTGCAGCTTAGATATGGAGAGAGAAGATAAAATACTATACTCAGTAGATCATATTTATTTTTAATTTCTGGAGTTTTATCTTCAGCCCCCACATGCTTTATCAAATGAAGCCTCATCTCTCTTTAGTAGAGCATTTTTAGAAAAGTGTAATAAGCAGACAAGGATGTATGTCCTATTTATGTTTCCATTTCAGTCTATTCTCAATTCTTCTGCTACTTAAATACTCTTGGTGCTAAGTTACTTCAGTTGTGTCTGACTCTGTGCAATCCTATGAACTGTAGCCCACCAGGCTCCTCTGTCCATAGGATTCTCCAGGCAAGAATACTGGAGTGGGTTGCCACACCTTTCCAGGGATTCTTCCCTACCCAGGGTTCAAACCCGAGTCTCTCACTTCTCCTGCATTGGCAGGCAGTACTTTAGGCTTACCTTCTCCGCTACCAAATTGCAAATGATAACCTTAATTTTACAG
This sequence comes from Bos indicus x Bos taurus, assembly GCF_003369695.1. NCBI lineage: Eukaryota > Metazoa > Chordata > Mammalia > Artiodactyla > Bovidae > Bos > Bos indicus x Bos taurus. Next base: position 18,091,463 of record NC_040082.1, read on the forward strand.
GGCTGTTTTTAAAAGTTAAAAGAGACAGTAGACCCATGCCACTGCTTTCTTAGCCTGACTTGGGAGTAGGAGATTCTGTATTGTTAAAATTGGAATATTGTGAGAACATTCATTCATTTTTCTAATTAATATCTATTGCAGGATTCCTATGCCCTTCACTTTGCACTGTGTTAAGAGCTGGGATACAATTTTGAGAGAAACAGATAAGATGCCCACCCTCTAGTATCACATAACAAATTGCAGACTGACATGAGTGCTATGAAGGAACTAAGTTCTATGACAGTGGGGAGCAAAGAGACAAGGTTTAAACTAAACAGGAAAAAGTTTCTGGAGAAAGGGATAGTTAAACTGAATAAGAGAAACTAATAAGAATTGTATAGAAAAATAAAGTTCTATGGGAGGTGGGACAGTATGAGGGAAGGTCACAGGCAGAGAAGCAAATTGTGACAATGTCACAGGAGCCTCAGTTCAGTTTAGTCCCTCAGTCGTGTTTGACTCTTTGCAACCTCATGGACTGCAGAGCACCAGGCCTCCCTGTCCATCACCAACTCCTGGAGCTTGCTCAAACTCATGTCCATTGAGTCGGTGATGCCAACCATCTCATCCTCTGTCACCCTCTTCTCTTCCTGCCCTCAACCTTTCCCAGCATCAGGGTCTTTTCCAGTGAGTCAGTTCTTTGCATCAGGTGGCCACAGTATTGGAGCTTCAGATTCAGCATCAGTCCTTCCAATGAACACCCAGGACTGATCTCCCTTAGGATGGACTGGTTGGATCTCCTTGCTGTCCAAGGGAGTCTCAAGAGTCTTCTCCAACATCACAGTTCAAAAGCATCAATTCTTTGGCACTCAGGTTTCTTTATAGTCTAGCTCTCACATCCATACATGACTACTGGAAAAACCAAAGCTTTGACTAGACGGACCTGAGCCTAGGAGGGTTATATGACTGGCTTGGAGTGTGAGGGGAGGACAGTGTGGCTGGAGAGAAGAGTACTCTTTTTGGTTTCCAAGACACCTAAGAACTTTGCTCTGTAAATGTTTGATATAAATGTGGTGAAAATAATAATCTCTGGATTTTTTACCTGTACCAAATCATATAAATTCATCAACTCTCAAAACACTCTTGTGAAGTAGCCTCATCCCTGTTTGACTAGTGAGGGAGCTGCTAGTTATGGAGTGAAGCTTAGATTAGAAGCAAACAGTTGCTAGGGTCCATACTGTTAGTCACTATACTGTAATTAACACTTTTTAGGAATGAAGGCGTGAATGAATGAATGAAATCACTTTGATCTGAGATCCTGCAGACTGAAATGTGAGCATGTTTTCTTTGGACTGTTGTCCATTAGCTTGATAACTTTTTGAATTTGGTGAGTGCTCTATTTACAGCTGAAATAAGGACCGCTACTTAGCACTTATATGCTGGGTAATATGCAAAGACTATTCATGCATCATTTCAGTTATCTGTTTACTTGCCCATAAACCAAGTTAGCCTGTGAACTCACTGAGGTGGGGGCCTTGGCTCATTCGTTTGGTACCAACCATGCTTGGCTTATTGTTTGTCTTCAGTGAATCTACTTTTCCCTTTCTGTCGTTTCACTCCGTATTTAAGTGCAATTTTAATTGCTTAAGTGCAGGGAGAAGGAGTAGGTGACCTTTTAAGAACTTCCAGGAGCTGTAATTCTGAATGTCCAATCAAAGTGCTGTTGACTCAAACTACTTTTAGTATGTAGCAGCAGGCCCAGTTAATTGAAAGATTGTCCTTAAATTCAAAAAAAGCTGATGCAGAAAGATGCTTATAATTTTCAGCCAAATGTACTTTCCCTAAAATGTGCTTTCACATGCCTAATGAAGTTGTTTACTCTGATACTCTACCCGCATTGAAAAGAAATGGAAATATATATTTTTAAAGAGGAGATACTGTTGCAAGACTTTTATGATTATTTATCTGGGTTCTAATCCACCTTAAATGATTCTCTCCTCAGGCATACCTCAGGCCAAAACAATGTGAGGAGAGCCAGGGCTGACCACAACTCCTAGCCCTCCATATCCTTCTATTTATAAAACTAACATCATAAAGAGATGTTACAAAATATTGAGGTTAAAAATTAGTTCCAACAAAATAAATTCTAAACATATAGTGGGTCATTACAAAAAGAGACTGCTACGAGTCAAATAACCTACAGTTAAATATATACGTATTATATATATTTGTAAAGCTATTAATACAATTTAACAACATCCAGGGAATTTATGTTAAGAAATTGCCAACTAGCACTAAGTAAAATTTACAGAGATGGATAAAAAGCATAATTATGAAGTAGACTTGGGATATTCCAGTTGGTAAATGAGGCTGTGAAACTGCCTTTTGTTAAAAAGCAGTATTAATGACTATGTTAGTACTTGACTAATATTTTATGATACTTAATCTGCTATTATGTGAAATGTTTCATACATCATCCTATCTGATAGCTTAGAAATAGTTTTAATGCCATTATTTTATACATTGCTAGTGAATTAAAATCTGTTGATACTGAACATCAGTTAGACTGATTTAAAAATGCAATATGTTTGGTTAATGTTGATTGAGAAATTATTGAAGCTTGTACAATTTCTTTTAATCAGTGCACTCTGTGCAAGCTTTGGTGAATGTGTAATATCTGATCAGATGGAAAATGTTGTAACCTAGTAGTCACCAACACACACTTAACATGCCAAGATGCAATTTGATAATAACATGATGGAGAGGGCAAGAGAAACTTGATGTCTACCAATATTTGCTTTCAGAGAAGCTAAATTTCGAGTGTAAAAGAAGCACACACAATATTACTTGCAAAGAGAAACACTGTAAAATAAATTTGCTTAAAATTAGACAAGAAGGTTATGTTACATTATTCCTTCTATGGTTCTCCACAAGGTAGTCTGTCTCCCTTTGCTTCCTCTGTGTGGGTTTATTCTACGATTTAGCTCGTAGACCTCTTTGGTCTCTTGTTATTTCAGCTGCTGTGAATTTAGGGATTACATCTATGCTCACATCTTTAACTTTCATCTTTATGTAAATAATACTTAGATCCCACATCTTCAGTCTTGGGCTTTAGAACTTCAATATCCTACCCCTTGACTCTAATGGAACATTTCAGCTTTACTCTTGGATATACCTTCAGCTTACCCAGTGTCTAAAATTGCATGCGTCTTTCTCCCTGGCTCCTCTTCTAGGCATCCCTATTTGTCAACAACTCCCAAGCTGTCATTCCAGCCCAGTCCTGGAGTGCCTATTTCTGTCAGAATGGCCCCCTCTCTCCCACATCCATGTCTTAGAATGTCAGGATATCTGCTTTGCCCAAGCAGTGAGCGATTCCCTGATGGCTCAGCTGGTAAAGAATCCGCCTACAATGGAGGTGAGGGGGGGGGGGTGGGGAGGAGGGAGCAGAGACCTGGGTTTGATCCCTGGGTTAGGAAGATCCCCTGGAGAAGGGAAAGGCTACCCACTCCAGTATCCTGGCCTGGAGAATCCCATGGACTGTATAGTCCATGGGGTCGTAAGGAGTTGGACACGACTGAGCAATTTTCACTCATAAGGACTTGATACTGTGGTAGATGCTGGAGATAAACAGTTGAATAAAACCTTTACTTTTCTCTCAAGGATCTCTCAAATGACCTACATGTTTGTTTTTTGCCTGATGTCATTAACCCTGTTAGACTCTAGTGTGGATACTAGGTGAGCATGTCCAAAGGGCTTCAAAGGTTTGGGGCCTGGAATTGCTGGAAGAATTCCATAAGAAGAGATCCCAGGAGAGTCTAGATTCATTCAAGTCTGGAAGGCTAAGATTCCCATAGAGGAGAAATAGATGGAAGATTTTACAGACAGAGAGAGATTTACATAACAAGAATTATATTTTCTCTGTAATTCGTCTTGTATATTTTCTGTCCTCCCTATATACTGTGAAAAGTTATATGCTCATGGCTGGTCTCAGCAATTAAAGTCCTTGTTTTAGGCTTAGTCTTCCTCATTCCAACCCATGCAACATGACAGACAAATCAATTTTGCAAAAACCTGTTTATATTCTATAATGTCTTATTAGAATAAGATTCAGAAACCTTACCCTGAAAAGCAGTGTCTTTACAGTCTGATACCGTGCTGTGCTGGGCTCAGTCATGTCTGACTGCTTATGACCCCATGGACTGAGTAGCCTGCCAGCCTCCTCTGTCCATGGAATTTTTCAGGCAAGAATCCTGGAGTGGGTAGCTAGTTCCTACTGCAGGGGATCTTTCTGAACAAGGGATCTAATCCACATCTCTTGGATCTCCTGCCTTGGCAGGCAGATTCTTCTAGCTCTGTGCCACCTGGGAAGCCCTTCTCTGACACTAAACATCCATTATAATTTTTTCCCCCTACTATTAGGATGCAGTGAACAACAAATTAAATAAATAAAATAATAACTCCAAGAAAATTTATATTTTCTCCAAAATGGACCTACTTATTATTTTCTAATGATGCATTGGGGATAGTGTAGCATGTACTTCTGAGTAAAGAGAGGCGAGTTCAAATCCTGACTGTGGGCACCGAACTAATTTGTCGCCTCTCACTGAATTAGGGTTCTAATTTGCAGAAGGAGATGATACTCTTCATAAATACATGTTGTGTGTGACTCTGGACCAGCGATTGTTTCGGGCACTAGGGCTGGTCTGGTGGAACAAGTTTCAGCCTTCCGGTGGCTATCATTAAAGAAGTAAGTTATGTTTTGATAATGAAAGTGTCATGAAGAAAATGAATCAGACTGATATGAGACAGAAAGAGAGAGCAAGAGGAAGGATGGCAGTGGTGGGAAGCTGCTTTAGGTACAGTGGTCTCATAGTGGCGCTAATCTCATAGAGTTTTGTGAAGATTACAGGCGCTAACAGTGCCAGGCACATAGTAAGCCCCCAGGGAATCTTAACTATTATATTATCTTTGTTTTTAACTCCTCAGTATCTTGACTCATACTATTCTCCCCGTCTGGAATGTACATCTTCTGATCGGTTCATATCTTGCACCTTCTTCAAGGCACGTTTGAAGCCCTGCCTCCTTCTCAGCTTTGTCTCCTTCATACGCTTGCATTATGCATGCCCACATCCCAGGAATCAACAATGCTCTGATTTAAAAGTATTTGAAGATATTTGGCATTCAATCACGTGCAGCTTTGTGACCTCTCTTGACACGTTAATTTGAATTTTTGTATTGTGATTTAACTTCCCATAGATGAATATTTGTTCTTCCCAAGTAGTACATAAGCCCTCCAAGGACAAGGCAAGACCTGTGCTTGGGACTTTAAGAAAAGGGAAGATTGTGTATATTAAAGAGATTTCGTAGACATTTGCTGATACATTAACAAAATACTTCATAACCTTGACTACCAGTTTCAATATAGAAGGAATTATTCTGCATATGGAGTTATATGGCCTGGAGACCTAAAGACTGGTATGGGCAGTTTAGGTCAATATTTAGATTGCCCTTCAAAGTTCAAGGATAACAGTTCACAAGAAGTCTAGATTGATGATTTGTTCTCCCTGTGAAAATGTTGCCTGTTTTGCAGCACTTCAATCAAACAATACTGCATAAGCTTATTAAAATATTGCATTACAACACAAAGATGATACCATATATTATGTGTTTAGGAAGATTAATATTTACAATCCTAATTTAAAATACAGTTTATTTAAAGAACATATATACAAATTAAAGAGATTGGGAGTTCAGGACTGTACATTATTGCTTTGCTGCATGTAATAGAAGCTGGAAAAAAATGGCAGCCACAGCACTTAGAGCTATCATCTAGATGAAGCGATGGTGCGTGGTTCATTTCCCAAATTGGGTAATTGCAGCCATGAAGAAACACGGAAGTTTCCTAATGTCAAGGCGTCAATAACATCATCTTTGTATACAAAGCAAAGCCCACAAATGCTAAAGTTTCTTTGTGTTTTTCTGTGTAACGCTCTTCACGAAATGAAATCTGAACCCCCAGAGCAAACAAACACTGCTTTTTCAGATACACAACCAGGGAAGGGCAAGCGGTTGTTCAGTTATAATCTGTTTTTTTTTTCAAGTATTTGTCCAGATTTTTTCTTTCTTCTTTCCTTAGTCTTTCTTAATAAGCAAAGCAAAAGCTTAAAAAAAGTAAAAGCAGTAAAATTTTATGGTAGAAAAGGAAACTAATGGAGAAACCAGAGGGTCTGAAATGAAAGCCCAATATCCAGAAATAACCATTAATCTGTTACTGTATGTTTGCTCACATTCATTTCTATACATGTATGTATATTGTTTTATAAAAGCTGCATTGTATTCAAAGTGTTTGTGGCCTGCTTTTCCATTAATAATGTACTGTGAACATCTTCCATGTCACCAAGTACGCCTCAATACACTCATTTTTATGGCTACTTGCATCTCTTATGCAGTTGTACCTGAATATATTTAGCTGGAACTTTGTTTTGTTTATTTCTTATACTTTCAGTTTTGTTCTATACAATACAACATAGTTTAAAGTTTAACATATTCTTAATTTTGCTTCTGTTCTTGACTTTTTATTTCAGTTGTGTGTGTTCATGAACACACACACACACACACATACACACACACACACACATTAGGTGCAGCTCCTAAGTAAATACTAGCATTCAGTTTATAAAGTTATCAATCCATGATCCTTTATATGAAAACTTTGCTCCAAATGTGCTATCAAAATCTAGAATTTTTAACATTTAGGGAGTGCATGTGCCATGTATAATGCTCATAGCCAGTGAAAGCTTGGGCAACATCAGGAAATCACACTTACAAATATTTCTGAAGTAAAATGCATGAGTATTCACGCTAAGTAGATAAATAACCTCATGTAATTTGAATCAGATTTTGCCACCAGATGAGTTTTGGAATTATCTTATGAAAAGTTTTTGTTTTTTAGATTAGTTTGGATTTATAATTGTGAATAAAGGATTGTGAACCTTTTATTACTGATAAAATGCATTTTAAATACAGACTGATATTTAGAGTCAAATGATGAAACTATACTGCATTTCACATTTTACACTTTTCTATTTCAATAAGGGCTTCCCTGGTGGAGAAGGAACTGGCAACTCACTCTAGTATTCTTGCCTAGAGAATTCCACGGACAGAGAAGCCTGGTGGGCTACAATCCATGGGGTCGCAAAGAATCGGATGCGATTGAGCAACTAACACAGAATTTCGATAAAATATTAGCATTAACAATTCCTAGAAGGGTAAGCGACTTAATACCTCTTTTCTTTTTCTCTAAATTTGCTCTTAGGAAGGAGCCCAAATCCTTCTTGGTCTAAATCTAATTGAAATTACAAGAGCTTCTGAGCTTCTTAAGCACACTCTTTTGGCGCATGGGGGCTGGGAGTGGCAATTAGCCCTAATCTAGTATAATTGGATTTTGTATAGTACATAAACTTTTCAGAGTAGGAATTACGATATGTAAGCATACCATGCCAAATAAAGATGAATAGCAGGTAGGAGAACTGAACACCCAGTTGAGTGTTATCCTAGCTGCCTGAGTTGTCCTGAACAGGAGTTAGAGGGAGAGTACTACCCATCAGTACTGTGGATGGAGCCGCCGTCGTTAACAGGAGGCTCACACCAGTGGTCACACAATATTGTGTCTACTGGGGCACCCTACAGGATCTGAAGACAGGGATCCTCTAGCTGCTGGGGTAATGATCCCAAAGAAACGCCTATAACCACAACGTGAGACACCCAAGGTGCAGCTCTTTTGAGCATCTGCAGTAGCAGCAATAACGTGCGACGAGCAATAGGCTCTAAGATGCTACTTCATGGAGCATGTCCCCGGTCTAGCCTGCAGCAGCAGAATTAACTTTTTCAATCCCAACAGAAACAAATGGAGATCCTAATGCTCCTAGGGATAAAGAGAAGGAAGATCAAATGGGCAAACAAGGCATTTTATTTTATTTTTTATATATATATGGACTGGGAGGATTTGGTTACTACTTTGCACTTAGAAGTATACAGTGGAAATTCCATGGATTTGGAAGCAGCTTCACTGTTTCAAAATAACCAGTTTGGAACATCAGTACCTCTGTCTAAAAGCTTCTAATGTCTCATGAAAAAATAAAGAATATTGCAGCCCAAATATCTTAAATCTCCTCAAGGAGTGACCTGTTGCCCCCAAGCCAAGAATTATGAATTGTGGTTAATAAACATAAAAATCTTAAACCAAATGTCAATGAATAGATTGCATTTCTCAAAGGGAAAAATAATGATACAAATGCCATTATATTATTAAAATATGTTAATATGTTATATTATTATATAATTTCATCCATGCGTGCTCAGTCATGTCTGACTCTTTGCGACCCCATTGACTGCAGCCCACCCAGGCTCCTCTGTCCATGGGATTTCCCAGGCAAGAATACTGAGGTGGGTTGCTATTTCCTACTCCAGGGATCTTCCCAACCGAGGGATTGAACCCGAGTCACTTGCGGCTCCTGCATTGTCAGGCAGTTTCTTTACCACTGAGGCACCTGGGGAGCCCCATATATTATAACTGTTAAAGTATAACCCTTTTTTCCTTGGCCAGGACTTTCGGTCCATAACCATGATCAGTTCTTAAAGCAGAAGGGACTGCAGCTTGATGACAGGTCAGGGGTCCTGTCCTGTCCATGTCCCAGGGGACATGCTCCACGAGGTATCTGGACAACAGATGTGAAATGAAAAATAAAAGAAAATTCATTTCTTTTTGGCCTTTGTTCAGTCATGTACATTGAAGTCTGTAAGCTTTCCAGCGTGCACATGTAACTTTCCAAATAAAATTTAGATGACGAATCAATATGTTTAGCACCTTTCTTCATAGGAAGTGTGTGGTCATTTTTGCAGAGGAAAAAAAGGGAAAAATAAACTCAATCAGTTAAAAATAATAGTAATATATGATTAGTATATAAGTACATAAGTTATAGCATGAGTAATGCTGCTGCTGCTGCTAAGTCGCTTCAGTCATGTCCGACTCTGTGAAACCCCATAGACGGCAGCCCACCAGGCTCCCCCGTCCCTGGGATTCTCCAGGCAAGAACAATGGGGTGGGTTGCCATTTCCTTCTCCAATGCATGAAAGTGAAAAGTAAAAGTGAAGTCGCTCAGTCGTGCCCGACTCTTAGCGACTCCATAGACTGAAGCCTACCAGGCTCCTCTGTCCATGGGATTTTCCGGGCAAGAGTACTGGAGTGGGTTGCCATTGCCTTCTCCATGAGTAATGCTGATCCTAACTAATTATCTTTGAAATTCAGTCAGGGCAACTCTAGTTCATGATTTTCTTCTGGGACTGGGAATATGAAGAGAGTCTCAAGAGGAGTTCAGTTCAGTTCAGTCACTCAGTCGTGACCGACTCTTTGTGACCCCATGGACTGCGGCATGCCAGGCCTCCCTGTCCATCACCAACTCCCGGAGTTTACTCAAACCCATGTCTTTTGAGTTGGTGATGCCATCCAACCATCTCATCTTCTGTTGTCCCCTTCTCCTCCTGCCTTCAATCTTTCCCAGAATCAGGGGCTTTTCCAATGAGTCAGCTCTTCACATCAGGTGGCCAAGGTATTGGAGTTTCAGCTTCAACACCAGTTCTTCCAATGGATATTCTGGACTGATTTCCTTTAGGATGGACTGGTTGGATCTCTTTGCAGTCCGAGGGACTCTCAAGAGCCTTTTCCAACACCACAGTTTAAAAGCATCAATTCTTCGGCACTCAGCTTTCTTTATAGTCCAATTCTCACATCCATACACGACTACTGGAAAAACCATAGCCTTGACTAGATGGACCTTTGTTGGCAAAGTATTATCTCTGCTTTTTAATATGCTGTCTAGGTTGGTCATAATTTTTCTTCCAAGGAGTAAGTGTCTTTTAATTTCATGGCTACCATCACCATTTGCAGTGATTTTGGAGCCCAAAAAACTGTTTCCCCATCTATTTGCCATGAAGTGATGGGACCAGATGCCATGATCTTCGTTTTCTGAATGTTGAGCTTTAAGCCAGATTTTCACTCTCCTTTTTCACTTTCATCAAGAGGCTCTTTAGTTCCTCTTCACTTTCTGCCATAAGGGTGGTGTCATCTGCATATCTGAGGTTATTGATATTTCCCCTGGCAATCTTGATTCCAGCTTGTGCTTCATCCAGCCTGACATTTCACATGATGTGTTCTGCATATAATTTAAACAAGTAGAGTGACAATATATAGCCTTGACAAATTCCTTTTCCTATTTGGAATCAGTCTGTTGCTCCATGTCCAGTTTTAACTGTTGCTTCCTGACCTGCATACAGATTTCTCAAGAGGCAGGTCAGGTGGTCTGGTATTCCCATCTCTTTAAGAATTTTACACAGTTTATTGTGATCCACACAGTCACAGGCTTTGGCATAGTCAGTAAAGCAGAAATAGATGTTTTTCTGGAATTCTCTTGCTTTTTCGATGATCCAGAAGATGTTGGCAATTTGATCTCTGGTTCCTCTGCATTTTCTAAAACCAGCTTGAACATCAAAGGGAATGAGGACTGGACATTTTAGGGGTGTGGAGAGGAGAGAGAAGTCAGGCCAGGCATAAGGAAAGGAAAATGTTGGTTATCTAAGGCTAGTCTAATTCGACATGAGCTGCACACAGTTTACAAGACATCAATAATTTTATGCTTTCTACTGAAGCTATAACTTTGTTGAACATGATTGGATTTGATTCCATCATTTTTGGAGACAAAGTATTTGTCAAAAGGCACACCAATAACTTCAAATAAGGTATTAAATTAACTGTGTATTGTTTACTGCAAGTGTATTCCTCTAGTATAAATCTGCCTAATTTATGCAGCAGGATGAGATAGAGTTTATTGCCTTTATATACTATTTAGGGTTGAGAGTTACAATCTGTCACAGTATCTCTTTGAGTCTAGATTCTGGCTAATTAATTCTTTTTGTGGTGATAAATTTTACTTTGTGCTTTACTTGTATTATATTTTATCTCATAAAATAGAAATTTAATGAATATAAAGGTAAATGAATATAATAAATACATATGAACAAATTATGATTTAATTTCATTTTATGATTCAAATTTGAGTCACAGTTTTTCTGATAACATGTTAGCTCTTTTAATATTTATTTTTAATAAAAAATATGAGATTGTCAAGTTGATTATGATTAAGTCTTGGTACGGTATTTAAGAACATATCAGAATGGCTTGGTTTAAATACCAGATCCACCACTTTGAGCTTAGGCAAGTTATTTACCTTTCCAAGGCTTCAATTTTCTTTACACAATTAACAGTAGTACACTACATAGGGTTACTATGAGGATTAAATAAGATATATATTGGCCTGCAATGCAGGAGTCTGCCTGCAATGCAGGAGACCCGGCTTTGCTTCCTGGGCCTGGAAGATCCCCTGGAGAAGGAAATAACAACCCACTCCAGTATTCTTGCCTGGAAAATCCCATGGACAGAGGAGCCTGGCTTTAGTCCACGGGGTGGCAAGAGTCGGACACGACTTAGTGACAACCACCATAGAGCACTGCCTGCTGATAATGTATTTCTTATAAGTACTGACTATTTCTATTATTATTCTGAAGGTGTTGATAATGATAACTTTATTTTAAAGCCTATAGAATCTAGTGACTGTATAAACTATTGGACTTCTTTGAGTCACATTTTTTCCAGTTGTATGGTTTTACTAGTACGTCTCTTAGTTTCCTTAGCTGTAAAGTTCTATGAATACATTCTGAATATCCATAAGCCTTGAACAAAATGCTAAGTGAAAAGGAGAAATTACCCCTAAAAACATAACAAATATGTTTTGACTTTTGCTATTTTTTTCTAGACTAAGAAACATGATTGGAAAATAATTAAAATCGGAGTAAAAGTAATAAAAATGTAAACTCTAAGTATGTGTGAAAAAATTGTTGTTAGCAATGTTCTTTGCAAGTTGTCCTAATTTGTTAAGAATCTAGACATTCAGAATTAACTATATAATATCTTGAAATGACTTAGTTCAACCAAATTACTCATTGCCATTTTTATTATAGAAAGAACTCTGTCCATGGAATTCTCTGTTTATGGAATTCTCCAGGCCAGAATACTGGAGTTGGGTTGCCATTTCCTTCTTTAGAAGATCTTCCTGACCCAAGCATCGAATCTGGGTCTCTTGCATTGCAGGCAGATTCTTTAGTATCTGAGCAACCAGGGAAGCCCCATAGAAAAAACTACCCGTATGTTAATACACAAAACTTTCATTGGGAGCTAGGTTGAAAAGTGGCTTTTTAAACAAAATCAGTCTTCACATTGAAGAGCAAAGCTTCCATCAGCAGAGTCAATAAGCTTAATGGGTGTATGTTTGAACTCTGGAGCTACATTTCATAGGTTAAGTTCACAATCACCACTTACTATCACTTTGGTTGTGTACTTCCAACCAAAGTACTTTGGAAAGGTACTTCTCTGTACCTGTCTAAGCAATATTGTACTTGTCAGTTCAATTCAGTCCAGTTCAGTCACTCAGTAGTGTCTGACTCTTTGCAACCCCATGAGCTGCAGCACGCCAGCCCTCCCTGTCCAACACCAACTCCTGGAGCCCACCCAAACTCATGTCCATTGAGTCAGCGATGCCATCCAACCATATCATCCTCTGTCATCCCCTTCTCCCCTGCCCTCATTCTTACCCAGCATCAGGGTCTTTCCAAATGAGTCAGCTCTTCACATCAGGTGGCCAAAGGATTGGAGTTTCAGCTTCAACGTCAGACCTTGCAATGAACACCCAGGACTGATCTCCTTTAGGATGGACTGGCTGGCTCTCCTTGCAGTCCAAGGGACCCTAAAGAGTCTTCTCCAACACCACAGTTCAAAACCATCAATTCTTTGGCACTCAGCTTTCTTTATGGCTCAACTCTCATATCCATACATGACTACTGGAAAAACCATAGCCTTGACTAGACGTACCTTTGTTGGCAAAGTCATGTCTCTGCTTTTTAATATGCTGTTAGTTTGGTCATAACTTTCCTTCCAAGGAGTAAGCGTCTTTTAATTTCATGGCTGCAATCACCGTCTGCAGTGATTTTGGAGCCTCCCAAAATAATGTCTCTCACTGTTTCTACTGTTTCCCCATCTATTTGCCATAAAGTGATGGGACCAGATGCCATGATCTTCATTTTCTGAATGTTGAGCTTTAAGCCAACTTTTTCACTCTCCTCTTTCACTATCATCAAGACAGTTAGTACTTTTATGGCTGTCTATACCTATACCTTTCTTGCAGAGAGGGAAGAGAAGAAGAAGAAAAAAAAAAAAAAAACCACTCAAAACAGCTTTATTGAGATCGAGTTCACGTACCATACAACTTGCCCATTTAAAGTGTTCAAGTCAAGGGCTTCCCTGGTGGTCCTGTATTCCAGTGGTTAAGACTCAGTGCTCCCAAAATAGGGAGTGTGGGTTTGGTTGCTGGTTGAGGAATTAAGATCCCTCATGCTACAGTCAAGGTGTACAAGTCAGTGGTTTTTAAGTAAATTCATAAAGTTGTGCAATCATTACCACAACCAATTTTAGAATGTTTTCAACACCTGAAGAAGAAAACCCATACCCATTAGCAGTCATTGTCCATTCTCCAAAACTCGGCCGTGTAGGCAACCACAGCCTTACAGTTTTAATAGATTTGTCTATTCTGGACATTTCATATAAATGAAATCATGCAGTATGTCACTTTTTTGTGTGTGTCTATTTCTTTCACTAGCATATTATATACAAGATTCATCCGTGGTATAACATGCAACATCAGATAATTCCTTGTTATTGTTAAATAATGTTCCATTAAATGAATATACTATGTTTTACTTATTCATCAGTTAATAGAAATTTGGGTTGTTTCTACTGTTTGGCTATTTATGAACATCTGTATAAGTTTTTGTGTAAACCTCTTGTGTATATGATTCGGAGTTTAATTGTGAGACCATACAGTAACTTTGTTTTTCACCTTTTAAGGCAATGCCAAAATGTTTTCTAAAGGAGTTGCACCATTTTGCATTCCTATTAGCAGTGTATGTGGGTTTTGATTTCTTCACATCCTTGCCAACACTTGCTAATATTTGTCTTTTTGATTATAATGATAATAGTGGTGTGAAGTGGTATCTCATTATCTTTCTAATCTGCATTTTCCTGATAGCGTGACCTTATTTTGACCTTATTTTTATATCTTGGCCTTATTTTGTGTTCTTATTGGCCGTTTGTATATCCTTGAAGAGATGACTATTCAGATCCTTTGTCTATTTTTTTAGCTGGGTTGTTTCTTTATCATTTCAGTTCAGTCGCTCAGTTGTGGTCTTTGTGACCCCATGAATCGCAGCACGCCAGGTCTCCCTGTCCATCACAAACTCCCGGAGTTTACCCAAACTCATGTCCATCGAGTCAGTGATGCCATCCAGCCATCTCATCCTCTGTCGTCCCCTTCTCCTCCTGCTCCCAATCCCTCCCAGCATCAGGGTCTTTTCCAATGAGTCAACTCCTTGCATCAGGTGCCCAAAGTATTGGAGTTTCAGCTTCAGCATCAGTCCTTCCAATGAACACCCAGGACCGATGTCCTTTAGGATGGACTGATTGGATCTCCTTGCAGTCCAAGGGATTCTCAAGAGTCTTCTCCAACACCACAGTTCAAAAGCATCAATTCTTTGGTGCTCAGCTTTATATTATACCACAAATTTGGGGAAATTATGCAAGTACATTAAGTATTTAGAACACTGTCTGATATGCAGATGTGCAATAATATTAAGTAGTAGTATTATAACCTCATTTAAAATCATGCTATTTCACTGAAAAATCTACAAAACTTAAAGGGTTTATTTTGAGAAAAAGAGATGACTAAGGGAACTCAACTGCAAAGAGGAAATGAACTTGATTTTTTATTGTTTCTTAGTCAATGTTTAATTGTTTTCTCCCCAGGGATTATTGTAATGGCTTAATTAAAATAAATTAATAGGAATTTTTGTACTCTTTTTTCTCTAAAATAGATCCAACTTAGTAGTTGAAAGCCATCCTAAAAATAAACTGTTGCTATATAGAATAGAGAAAAGCAATTCAATGGATAGATTTGTTAATCATGATAAAAAGATGGTTAGTAATGGAGAGGAAATGCTCACTTTATGAATATATGTTAAAAAATATGAACTTTTCTGAGGGCAAAATGTTTCACTTTAATAATTTCAACAAGCCTTTTTCTTACTAACTATTCTAAGTTATAAAATGTTTTACTTCTATTTTATGAACTCTGAACAAGATTCTTTTTAAGAATGCTGACACATCATGGAAGGCATAGATTAAAGTCATGTTTACAGATGCGAGTTCTATCATTTTTAAAATAAAGTAGGATATTTTCATTTTTAGCAAAATCATTTCCTGTACAACCATGATGATCACAGAAAAGAAGATGGAATGAGCATTTGGAGTCATAGAAGGTAAACAGGAATAGCCATTAGCTACTAATGGAAAAAAGTTCAGCTGGGGCATTAAATCTGTATTACAAAGCCACCAATTTGTATTTTATCATATTGATAATGAATGCCAACATTACCGTTGAAATGAAACTAGGCTTTCTCCCTTTAATCCCAGTAGGGAATTTAAATCAATAATGCCCACATTATCCATCTACGTGGATATCTATATATGCACATGTACTTTCAAACTACAAAATCATATAATGTGTTTTACTTTCATTTCAAATCTTTAACACAGTGATGTACTTCTCTATTCTTCCAATCAATTTATTCTGTTAGTGTTTTTCAGCATTTTAAATCCCTGAGCTAAATCAATAATGTTGCTTGCTTACCATAAGCACTGTAAATGCTATTCTAATACAGGTTATTTGCAATTTGACATTCTCATCTATATGCATTATTCTGCTAGGAAAATTAAATGAAATCCTTGATTTAGAATCTGAAACACTTAGAAGTAATGACCCTGTTTACTGATTGACTGAAGTTGTGGTTTTTAAGCACTGCTTAATAGAGGAAACAAAAAGCAATATTCAAATAAAATGGAAGTACCTGAATTACTTTAGGAAGAATTCATAGTCAAGATATAATACGCTTTTACTTTTTTCCCTGTTTATGCTTTGGTGCTACTTAGCCAACATTGTTACTCAGCTCAATATTACCTGTTTTTTGAGATACATGTTCCTTCCAAATTTAAATTTAATGAATCCTGCTACTGCTAAGTCACTTCAGTTGTGTCCGACTCTGTGTCACCCCATAGATGGCAGCCCACCAGGCTCCCCCATCCCTGAGATTCTCCAGGCAAGAACACTGGAGTGGGTTGCCATTTCCTTCTCCAATGCATGAAGGTGAAAAGTGAAAATGAAGTCGCTCAGTCGTGTCCGACTCTTAGCGACCCCATGGACTGCGGCCTACCAGGCTTCTCCATCCATGGGATTTTCCAGGGCAAGAGTACTGGAGTGGGGTGCCATTGCCTTCTCTGTCTATCAGCAATTCCAGAATTAGACCATTATTTACATAAATCAAGTTTTCTGTTACATATTTGTTTAAAGTACATTATTAAAATCAACTTTAAAATATCTTTAATATATATATTGTAAAGGGTTAGGTTTATTTATAATCTATTTAATATATCTATTAAAATTTTATGTGTATGACAGTACAGGGGCATTTATCACAGATAACCTTCTGAGTTAAGTGAAATACCATAAAATAATGTTTATGGATTTTTGTAGAAATTCTCAAAAAATAAAGTTGCTGAAAATCCTTCTATGAAAATTGAGGCAACATTTATAATGCTTTAGCCTACTTTATCTTTTATCTATTTAGTTGGTCTCAAGCTTCTATTTTAAATGGGAATATCCCATAAAGTCAATCACATTTAGCTGCTTCATGGATGGTTGGATATTTAGCATTAGATTTAATGTTATGCTTATATTTAAACCAGGAATGGGCAGACTTATTTCAGAGAAGAAAAAGAAAACTAGAGCTCCAAAGTGTAGTATTTTGAGTTGAGCAAAATGTATAAATGAATAACCGAAGAAATAATAAAATAACTGAGAAAATTTTTCTACTTGGTTCTAAATAATTTCTTTTATGAAGGATGAACCTGAACAGAGTTGAACATTTTTTACTGATCTTTCCAAATAGTAAAATATTTTTCATCTCTGAGATAAATATCCTCTAGTTGAAGTACATTAGACAAAAAAGAGTATTCTGCACTATTTTGGATATACACTGCCATAAAAAATAGGTAGACTATTGAACATTTGAAATAATTAAAATACTAAGAGTTTATTAAATGACAAATATAGAAGTCCTCATTTCCAGATACATGATATTTAGTTTATGAAGTTTTAATTATTTTGGCTATCAATTTTGTTAATTTTACTTCATTAAAATATATATATTTTTAATTAACAGCTTTATTGTCAGTAGAGCCAGGGTAGAGATAGTGTAGCATGGACCTGCAATCACAATCAAGCTTGCTGCCATTTGCCCTAAATCTAGACATATATCCATCTGCTGGTGGAATATTCTGCAAGGCAAATACTTAATCTACTTAGCTTCCTGGCTGAACAAGAAACCACTACCCTTCGCTCATCAAGAGTCAAGAGTAGGGACACAGTGAATGAAGCCACACATATACTTGGTAAATACATGTACACTCCTTTAAATTATTTATTTATTTATTTTCATTTATTTATTTATTTAACTTTATAATATTGTATTGGTTTTGCCATACATTGACAGGAATCCACCATGGGTGTACATGTGTTCCCCATCCTGAAACTCCCTCCCACCTCCCTCCCCATCCCATCCCTCTGGGTCATCCCAGTGCACCAGTCTCGAGCACCCTGTATCATGCATCGAACCTGGACTGGTGATTCATTTCACATGTGATAATTTACATGTTTCAATGCCATTCTCCCAAATCATCCCACCCTCTCCCTCTCCCACAGAGTCCAAAAGACTGTTCTATACATCTGTGTCTCTTTTGCTGTCTCGCATACAGGGTTATTGTTACCATCTTTCTAAATTCCATATATATGCGTTAGTATACTGTATTGGTTGTTTTCTTTCTGGCTTACTTCACTCTGTATAATAGGCTCCAGTTTCATCCACCTCATTAGAATGGATTCAAATGTATTCTTTTTAATGGTTGAGTAATACTCCATTGTGTATATGTACCACAGCTTTCTTATCCTTTTGTCTGCAGATGGACATCTAGGTTGCTTCCATGTCCTGGCTATTATAAACAGTGCTGTGATGAACATTGGGGTACACGTGTCTCTTTCAATTCTGGTTTCCTCAGTGTGTATGCCCAGCAGTAGGATTGCTGGGTCATATGACAGTTAATTTCCAGTTTTTTAAGGAATCTCCACATTGTTCTCCATAGTGGCTGTACTAGTTTGCATTCCCACCAACAGTGTAAGAGGGAAAGTAATTGCAATCTGTTATGGAGACATAAAAACAATTCATGTGACAAATATTTACATTTTGGCAAAAAAAATAATTGTGTGTAGATTGTCCTTAGGAGGATATGTCATAGTGAAATCAAGGGTTTTAACTTAGAGCAGATAGATAGTAAACATACCTCCTCTTTCTCATTAGGCTGTGGGAAGGATTAAAGGACAAACTTTAATGTGAAAAAGTAGAATACTAAGTCAAGGAGTGATCTACAAAAGTTGTCCTTGAACTTACCTGTAATGCATAACATTGGAAAGATCTGAAGAGTGATTTTGCTTTGTGTTTTAATGTACTACTTGCACATTTGGACAATCAAGCAATATATCGTATTAGAGGGAGAAGCTAGAATTTAAAGCACATGCTGTTAAAGCATATATATGTATGTGTGGATATATATTTACTATTTGAAAATGTTAGGTCAGAAAAATAAAGACTTAGAATAAATTAGTCAAAGCTTTCTAAAATAAATCTAAAGTTGAACAGTGTATATTAGGACATGCTTTACAGACATGTACATGGATAGTATTTTTCAGTTTCTAAAATGAAGGATTAGTATGAATAAGTCAAACCTTTCTAAAACAATTCAGAAGGTATAAACAGACTAAATTAGGACATGCTTAGCTCATGATGGCAAGTATTTCTTTTCAACACTATTAATGGGGAAAAAATAAGATTAGGAGACCCCTAACCACTGCACTTCAGGCTTTGAAGTGGAAATGCCTGTAGGGGTTCTGTATTATGTTAAGTACTTAAAGTTAGTCAACACCCTAGACAAGATAAGGAGATTAAGTCCTGATTAAACTCCTATCAGTAGAATTCTAATACATGAACTGGCAGGACAAGAGCTCTAATCAAGTGCTCTTGTCTGTCTGTCACTGGCTCAATATGAGATACAATCAGTCACCATTTCTTCTGTTCCAAACACAACAACTCCTTCAACTTTGGTTGTTTATAAGTTAATTTCAAAAGTCCTCAGCTACAGTCAGGTATATGGATTCCATTCATCTGTACTTAGGTGAGATTATGGCACTGAATTATAAGGACTAACATTAGGCTAGGAGATGTCTATAAAGATTAAGCTATTTCCCCCCTTTCCCAACAATTAGCAGCACTAGACTGTTTAGCAGAGATCAATTGTAATTGAGGAACTGAGAAAGGGCAATAAACAAATTACTAGTGCTTTCACCGAAGTCTGAGCCTGTTGGTTTACAGAACCTCTGTTATTTAATCCAGAAGCCCTGTAGGTCGTAAATTATCCATTACAGTTGTCACCTTAAACAGAAGTTATGTACTAGTTTAAAGACACAGGAAAAGAGAGTCTCCTGGTCTTTGTCTCAGATGAAACAGACTACAGAGAGTTAGATCAATTTAAAATGTAATGCTAAGCTTTTTGAGTAATGTAAAAAAGTTTAGAGTGTTCTTGCCTGGAGAATCCCGGGGACAGGGGAGCCTGGTGGGCTGCCTTCTATGGGGTCGCACAGAGTCGGACAAAACGGAAGCGACTTAGCAGCAGCAGGATAAGAAAATATAACTGGGGCTGTTTAGTTCTTGTAACGAAAGATCTGATATAGAAGCTTCTAAAAAATGTTTGATTTTGACCGATTCCATGATTTTATGATTTCTATGCCCCTAGGAAGAAGATAAATATACATTTTAAATTGTTTAAAGATTGCAAACTCTCAAATTCTATATTAACTACAGGAAGGAGATAAAAGAGATATTAATAATACATATCAAAGAAAATATTTTACTTTTTGGCTTATTTGAGGAAGAAAATATATATAACCATATGAAGAAATAGAATCTGAGGGTTTTTAATCTGAAAATTTGGTTACCTTGCTATTTAAGCTCTACAATGTGCAACTAAATACACAGGGCATAAAAAGAAAAGCAGATATGAGTGTGTTTTCAAATAACATTTTTAATAAACAACCTTCTAAAATATATTCAAACAAAGTAGGGTAACAATAATCAATTTTTCTTATGTTGGTATAGTGCCATCTAATTTGAAAATAGGTAAAATGTTTATCAAATATGTGATTTTCATGACAAGCCTTCTTATAGAAACTATCCAGTAAAAGCATACGAATCCTAAATAGGAAGATTCAAAATTTTAGTAGAACAAATATGTGACTGTCACATATCGTGTGGACCAGAAACCACAAAATAATATCTGATTGCTTAACACTCAAAAACATCTAATGACCAAAATTAAGCATGAATAAGATTGAAGAGATAACTGAGAAGCTGGGGAAAAAAAATAATCACCAGTATTTTCATTATGGTTCAGTTCAGTTCAGTTCAGTCACTCAGTCGTGTCTGACTCTTTGCAACCCCATGAACTGCAGCACGCCAGGCCTCCCTGTCCATCACAAACTCACATCCATCAAGTCGGTGATGCCATCCAGCCATCTCATGCTCTGTCATCCCCTTTTCCTCCTGCCCCCAATCCCTCCCAGCATCAGAGTCTTTTCCAATGAGTCAACTCTTCGCATAGGTGGCCAAAATACTGGAGTTTCAGCTTTAGCATCATTCCTTCCAAAGAAATCCCAGGGCTGATCTCCTTCAGAATGGACTGGTTGGATCTCCTTGCAGTCCAAGGGACTCTTAAGAGTCTTCTCCAACACCACAGTTCAAAAGCATCAAATCTTTGGTGCTCAGCTTTCTTCTCAGTCCAACTCTTACATCCATACATGACCACTGGAAAAACAATAGTCTTGACTAAACGGGCCTTTGTTGGCAAAGTAATGTCTGGTATTGGACTTTCTGGTGATTTTTTTTTTTTTGTAATAAATGTGTATCATTAAAAAAGAGTGATGTTATCTGTAGAAGGGATGAACAAGTTTTTTTTTCTTTTTCATTTTGTTTTAACCTGTAATTTCAGGGAGGTTTAATTTGATTATTGTTTAATTTTTCATAAGAAATATTTCATAGAATAGCTGCCATAAAACAGCAAACTAAAGGCTCTTTATTCTTAATGGAAATTTGCTTTAGCTGAAGAAAACATATGACAACTAGTTCACTTAGTAGCCAATTTTCCCTTATACTGACCAAAGCTTCATTTTAAGAATATTAATTCTTAATAAGAATTTAGAAAGGAGAAAAGAACTTGGATTTGCATTTGCCTGATCTTTTCAAGATAAATAGGCATGCTCCTTAGAAATGTGTCCCTAATCATAATTGTCAAATGAGAAGATTTCCACAAATAAGCAAAATGGGCATGCTATTAAAATAGATGGAGAAGGCAATGGCACCCCACTCCAGTACTCTTGCCTGGAAAATCCCGTGGATGGAGGAGCCTGGTGGACTGCAGTCCATGGGGTTGCTACGAGTCGGACACGACTGAGTGACTTCACTTTCACTTTTCACTTTCAGATAAGATCTGTAGCATTGCTCAGCATTCTCCTTCCGTGTTCCATAAAGTAAAACTTGGGATGTTGCCTTTCTAAGTCATCAAAGAGCTATCTGTCATCTCCAGCCAGTTTTGCCCTACCCTTTGCTCTTATTTCCCCAGCAGATCTTAATAGAAAAAACAATCCATGAAATGAGAGAAAACTTGGTGACAGAAACAGTCCTCTGGAATAGGAGGCAAAACTCCCATTCTCCAATTTGCACTGCGGACTTTTTTTTTTTCTTGTTTTTCTTGTTTTTTTTTTTTTTTTTTTAGAACCTGTGCTTTTTATTACATATCTTTTTCTCATCTAATATGCAGACTTGCCGTTTTATTGAAGTGTTAGTTTTATTTGTTGAATGGATATTGGCACAATTGAGAGCCACAACATAGTCTAAAAAGTTACCCTGGGAATAGACAATACAAAATATTACCCACAGCTTGCAATATAGATTTTTTTTTTTCAATTGCAGCAGAATAGAATAAGCAGTAGAAAGTAATATTTAAAAAAAGAAATTTCTGTGCTGTGTAATGTTGACTATGTCTGGGGGAAACATGCAAATTGGAGGCCAGCATGGCAAAGAAGGCAGTTTAACCACCAGGGATTTCAATGCTTATGAGGGACTCTTAATGTTACATTTAGGTGAGGTGGTTGTGTGGATTATTAGGAAGATGGTTGCTTGGATTATGTGAACAGAGGGGTACACTTTTATTCTAATCATGTATGCATTTCTTTACTGGATCAGTGCAGGTAGCCCTTTAATTAAATTAACCACATAACTGCCATTTTCCACTTTGGTTGTACTATTTGTCCAAAATTATTAACAGATGGTTTCAATGAACTGAAGAGTCTTAGAAAGAGATAAGATGCATATGTCAATGGAACTACTGATGAAAATCCTTTATAATTCTGGACAAAAATGAAAGACATCTTTCTCTCCTTTTTTTCCCTCCTTGGTCTCATCATTCTCCTTTTCCTTTCTACAAAAGTAATAATAATGATAATAATAATAATAAACAATAGTAGTTTATCTTTTAAAATAACTGAGGTTCTATTTCCATTTAAAAGAGATAGATTATCTTCAATTGCATCTACTTTGGAAAATATTTTTCTTAGAAAAATGGCAATTTTGCCAAATAAATAGTTTACTTGGTAGAGTTCAAATAGCTGAAGAAGGAATTTTGAAAGCAAATGCTTGTTTTATTGGGACATGCTTTGAGTGGAAATAACATTTTTGATCATTGTGGCAAAAGACCATCTTGCTGCGAGAGTATGATAGATGGTCCCTTGCTGTTAAGGACTAGACACATGGTCCCTGTGAATTGTTCTTATGTGACAGGAATGCCTTATCCCTAGAAATTAGGCCCATGTCTAGTATGAGTTTGCCTGGTAGGAGTAAACAAATATTTAAAACACAGAAATCTTCAAGAACATGCTCTGCTTGTCCCTCCTGACAATGCTCTATTTGGCAGTGGCTAAAGATTGACAACATCATATCTTCTGAATAAAACAGCTTGACAGTGGATTCTCCCTGCCCCCTTTTTTTAAATTCTAAGAGAACTTCTGGGTGGTGTAGTGTATATACTAAATCATCAAGATGTCTGGATCACTTTGGTCTTGTGGGGAGACACCTGGATAGAATATCAGATACTGTATTGGTATCTGGTAATTTTGTGCTCTGTCTTCAGAAAGGAAAATATGAAGTACGTGGCTGTTACTTACATATAAAATAGAGATTTATGTGGGATATTATCTTCACAATTCAATCTTTCAGTTGAAACAGCTACAGTAATTAATAAATTCAAGGGAATTGAATTCACCCGGTTGTCATTCCACTAAACTATTAACAGTGGCTGATTGTCGAATTTAATTCTTAGTACTATTTTTAGAACTTATCCATAATTATCATTAACTGAAAATGACATAAATATCAACAAAGGAGAAAGGGATATGATTTCACTCATTTTACCATGATTTTCTCTCTCTCAAAAGGAGAGAATTGCTAATGAAAACAGGACTTCCCTGATGGCTCAAATGCAAACAATCTGCCTGCAATGTGGTAGACCTGGGTTCGATCCATGGGTGGGGAAGATGCCCTGGAGAAGGAAATGGAAACCCACTCCAGTATTCTTGCCCGGAGAATCCCATGGGCAGAGGAGCCTGGTGGGCTTCAGTCCATCGGGTGGCAAAGAATCAAACACAACTGAACGACTGAAACACACACTTTAGTAAAAACAATCTGAGAACTGGGAAAATTTTGTGTCAATCTGTGAAGTACGTTTTAAATATTTATTTATTTTTTAGTTGGAGGATAGTTGCTTTACAGAAATTTGTTCTTTTTTGTCACTCCTCAACACGAATCAGCCACAGGGATTGTGAAGTGATTTTTAACGACTTTATTATATATCCCAAGTGCCTTCGGTTTTTGGTCAAGTCCATGATTTTTAGATTAACAATATGATTTCAAATTCCAGGAAAAGCTTCATATTGCATAAAAAGAAACTAAGGAGACTTTGTTAAGCTGTTTCTTTCAGATCAAGTGAGATAGAATCAATTATTTGCCTTAAGCTGGAGAAACTCTGGAATGTCACTTCTCACAATCTCATGACGCTGGAAGAAGGAGCTTTCCCTTGACATCTATGGTCTGAGAATCTTCTCATATATTACAGACTCTGATTTAAGAATTTAAGAATTCTTTCATTGTACTCTGATTAATATGAAGGGTGTCTCCTTGGGACGTTTTCAGTGAAGGGGTTCCAGAGAAGATGTGGATCTGACTACCTAGAAAAGAGCAGCCTAGACATGAACCCTGAGCAGCTTGAGGACATTTTCAACTATTGTGGCCTGATGTTAATGGGGAAATCCCTGTTGTTAGTTTACTAGGAAGAGATCAGAAGTGTTCTGGTGGATAGGGGATCCAGAGTTAGCCCTTGAAGAGCCAGAGTTACCTTTAACCCTCTAGGACTCAAATTCTCTCTCAAACAGAAGACGCTGAACCCCTTGGAAGTATCATCTTTAGACTCCCCAGTCACCTCTTTGGAAGACTTTATGGATTGTGTTAGGCCTGGAGAATGTAGGTGGCTTCCCTGGTATCTCAGATGGTAAAGAATCTGCCTGCAGTGCAGGAGATCTGGGGTTGGGAAGATCTCCTGGAGAAGGGAATGACAACCCGCTCCAGTATTCTTGCCTGAAGAAGCCCATGGACAGAGAAGCCTGGTGGGCTACAGTCCATGGGTCACAGAGTCGGACATGACTGACTAACACTCTCACTTTCTTACGGAGAATGTAAGCACAATTTCTTCCATCTACTGACAAAGTCTCCAATGATACCTGTGCATCTAAATGAAAATGAACAGGCATTGAGATCTAAGATAGATGTTCCAGAGATTTTCTCTGACATTCTGGAGAAAGTGAGGGTTGGTACCTGAAACTTCTTTATTAACTTCTCAAACTACAGTCAAAATGTTGAGCTATTTAACTACGGTCCCCTAAAAGTCTATACCCCAGGCAGATGATGGCCCAGCTGCAGAGAAGACCAGAGAAAACTGGGTAAATCAATTAAAAGGTATTAAATATCTACTTGATGCCATCCACTCACTAGGCTAGGTAAATCTCACAACTCTGTCAAGTCTTCATTAAAGAGGGGAGGAAAAAATCAAGGCAGTTTATTACTGTAATAATAACAAACAACAAAAACACATTTGATGTTAAAGGAAATAAAAATAAGTATCTCACACTAAAACTCTTAAAACCTTTTCTGAACATGCATTGGTCAGGAATTTTTTAGACTCCTGTCATTTTCCTGCTTATAGTTACTTTAGCTCATAAGTTGAGCTTGAGACGGCCTATGCAATCCTGATTGCGCTGAAGTCCTCATGGAGCCTTTGCTCTCTTTACAGAAATAAGAGAGAGCTTGTTGAGCCTGGAGAAAAGTCAGTGGTATGTCAGAAGTCTGTAAGAACCCCAAGGGTGAAGATGCAGCATCTTACTTGGGGAACCTGGAGAGGCCGATTGGGTACCACTTCTAAAATTAAGATGGTATCAGACAAAGCTGAGTTGGGTGAAGCCTCCTCTGAGATTATTTAGTGGTATTTTTAGTATGAAATTGGCAACTAACCAAACTTGGATGAAACAACTCTCTCCTTAACAGTAAACCTTTGCACTTAGGAGTTGCTGCGTAAATAATGGATAAAGCAGTGCATGGGAAGATAGATTGGATCAGGAGCTGGGCAGAAGAGACACCCTCTCTTAGGGTTTTTGATTCTAGATGGGCTGCTATTTTGAGCTAGGAAACAAATCACCAGAGATAAGGACTTCCACCCTCTACCTCGTCACAATTTCTGTTGTGATATTAGTGCAAAGCCTATTTGGCCGCTGGGAGAGCAATGAGAGACTCTAACCTGTGGACTGTGAAAGGACAGTATGACAGCATTAATTCTTTACTGTCTTAATTTTGAACCAAAGAAGGGTTTATCTTCACATAAGAATACCTGAAATTATTAAAAATGAAGTCCATATTTTTTTCAGTGTTCTTCTGCTATAAGATAGTAGACCATTGGACCATGTTTATTGAAGAGAATGTCAAAATTAAGGCAGAATTAGTACAGAACAATCACTTATAAACGTTGTGATCTAGGGAGTCAGCCATTTCTTCAGCCCATTTGATAGGGTTGAGTACATAATCACTCCCTACCTCCCTGATCACATTTTAGATTTGGGTATCATTTGCATAATTTATAAGCATGCAGAAAACCTCCCAGAGGGCAAATAAACACATCAAGAATGAAAGAGAAGAAATATTATTCTTTGCTTCATTTTACTCGAATTTTTTCAGGTCTATTTTGAAATGCTAGTTAAGGAAACAAATAACTTTTCTCATAAGCACTTTAGTATACAGAGTGTGTTTTCTATTTTAATGTCTAATCCAGTTACTTTTATTCATCTATCATTTGTAAATTATTCCATGAATTCCAACTTCCAGAATATAATTTCTAGTGTTTTAAGGGAAGTTCCATGGGAGATGCTTCAAAATGAACATATTGTTTCAAAGCATTTATATCTACCAGTTTATAGAAAGTGTAATCTGCTTAGTTTTTAACCATTCTTATTAAGAAGCACAAAAAGAATGCTTAATTAATCCTGACTGTTTTTGAAAATGTTACCACATTTTTCTTGCATGTATTTCGAGTTTTCAATCCATAGCGTGGTATCACTTTTTTTTGTGTGACCAAAATTGTAAGTAAAAATTTCTTAACTTAAAGAACAAACAAAAATAAATAGTAGCAACCAGAGGTCTGTAGACTTTTTGCCAACTGGGGAAGGATAGAAGCCAGAGAAAAGAATATTTTAAGCGCAAATCCTTAGGCAAGTAGTGACAAAATCCTTGTCCTTGAAGCTTATATAAATAACTTTCCAGTGTTTTTTTAACCTTTTCTCTCCCCTCCCCAGTCCCCTCAGCAATGAGGCATGTCACTCCACTCGTTCACATCCATCTTTTTTTATTGATGTCCACTTTGGTGTCTGTACAGGTCATCAATTTTGCTGCCTCTTAGGCAGCCAGTGGGAATGTACAAGTTAAGTCATCGGACTTTGTGTGTTGAGCTTGAGGAGGAGGGAAGGGGAGGAAGTGTCAGCTTTCTTTAGCACTAACAGTCCCAATCAGATACTGGCTCTGGGCCTCATAAATCTTGCGGCTGACCCAGGTGAACCCTGAGCCTCCGCCGCACTGAAAGCTGATCAGGCCTCTGCTTAGTTTAACAGGCCATTCTCAGTGACAAGTGAGGGGTTCAACAAATGCACAAAACAGATATATATTAGTTGAAAAACTAATGGCTTCTAAAAGAATGTTTGACAATTGTCGGAGGGAGGCTGTAGATCCATTACACTGATAAACGACTGCCTTGGTGTATGCTAAAGTGGTGTTGGTAGGGAGGACACCGGCTTAAAGTTGGTTTTTACTTTCTCTTCTTTTCCCCTCCTCCTTTGGTCATCTAGGGGTGCACCCCCTGAGCAGCACTTCCAGAAAAACCTAGGAAAGTACCTGTGCTGTGGCAATTTAACCTTGCAGCCCAAGTGGAATTAAAAAGACTCGGAGACTGCCCTCAGTGACCTGCAATTGACCGCTTGAACTTCTAAGTTAGGGTCAGCTGAGGCTCAGAATAAGAGGTCAAAAGCTGGTCAGCTTTCCCTAGCCCTAACACGATGAATAGGAAGACTTTACTGCTGTGATTTACGCAGTTTGCCGAGACAGGTTAAGGAGACCTTAAAACACACCATAGGGCTCACTTGCATGGGGACACCCTCCTCTTGGAAAATAAATTCTGATTGTCCAGCTGGAAATCTCTTAGGGATACGCCTTGAAGTATTTTACCCTCTGTGTCTACAGATTCATTCCCACACTCGACCTCTGGACGTGACAGGGTTAGTGTTTCCAGATTTATTTAAACAATGCAAATGCACCAAATGAAGCACTTTCAAACCTGATTAATTGCAAAGGCAGAATAACCATTGGTAATGAATTATTTGGGGGGAGCAGTAAACTCCTACAAAAGTTAACTCTTAAATCAGTTGTTTCAGAGGTCCAACCATAGTAGAAACTACAATATTTAAACCTTTCTGAAAAAATGAATTTGCCATTTGTTTTTGTCTTTGAAGCTTGGTTCTTGCGAACTGTATCAAGTCTTTTTGGACAATATACTTGAAACTCATTCCATTTTTACTGAAGAGTAAATTTTAGAGGTCTGACAAATATGTTTCTGTTCCTAGTTTGTGCATAGTGAGTCAGAAACCAATCAACACTCATGATTTCCACTTTTACAGAAATTTGCAATATATAGCTACCATTCTTTGTTCGGCTTCCACATTTCTAGTCAACCAACAATGTGGCTTCTGTGACACAAGTCATGATATAGTCATGAATGTCAGTTTTACTTAGGCTAAAAGCAAAGTATTGAACCCAGGTCCTTCACAGAGAAAAGGCTACATGGTACTATAAACCTTTAAGCTACCTTTCTGCTTTTTCACAGGGCATTTAGAGCTTCTGGGTGCATTTGCCTCTATAGCTCAAATTGGCTCTGATCTAATAAACGCAATTCTCAAGGTACTAGTCTGTACTGTAGTCTAATTTCATTTGGTAAATGAGAGAAAAAGGTAAAACTGAAAGATATTCACTTTAAGAAATGGCTAGTGTGTAATATTCAGCAGTTAATTGCCATAAAGTTTTAAGACACACTTTAAACAAAGGGGATGCATGCCCCAAATAAATGCATTTGTGTGGGATTGAAACGACTCAGTCAATGAGTAGTTCTATCAGTTTGTCAAGTAAATAACAGCCAACCAATCATGTGTATAATAAACTTATGCAGAACAAGCTCAAAGGTTATAAGTTAACAAATGTTGTGGAAAAAAAATTTTGTACAAATATTTAGCTGATTGATTCTGAGTCTTTTCTGTTTTGTCAAGGTCACACTGACTTTTCTTCCCCCTCTTTAATGTGGCCCAGTGACGTATTTCTGGAAAATAGGACCTAGCCATAAAAGATATATTTCTAAGTCTAGAAAAGATTTTTATATATTTTTTGAAAAGTATTCAAGATTCTATTGTGTGGGCCAGAGGGAAGGAAAGGACTCTCCCATCTTGCACACCTTATGATAATGCTTTCCTTCCAGTTGTAGAAAGTGGACTCTCATCCAGGTTAGAGCTCCTGTAGATATGAATGAGACCTGTTGAGAATCACCCAAAGAAAGTTAAGGAGAGGACTAGAAGCTTCAAGCAAGGCCTTTCTCCTCAAATCAGACTGTCATAGCCTTTGTATTCTCACCAGCTCAATTGACAAACCCAGCTTTTGCCAGTGGGTTCCCATGCTTTAGTGTGGTTAAAATGCTGTTTTCCTGCTGCATTTAATCTGTTGTAAAAAGGGTATCTTCATTCTTGAACAATAAAAATTAAAGCTAATGTTCCCAGTTCACTGTAAATAGCTTTTTGGAAACTCAGTTAATTAAATCTTCCATTATGAAGTATTTTCTATTACTAGAAGAAATTAAAAGTAGACAGGGAGCACAGGACAGCCATTAATGAGGTTGCTGAAGATCCAGAGGGATGGTGCATGATGAAACCGATTCCAGAAAAAATCTGTGGTGTAGCAAATCCCTAAAGAAATGAAGGTTGGCTGCACCAATGATCACTATTGATCAGTAGGTATTTTTGAAAGTTCTTGCAGCAGTCAATGGGCTGTTTTGTCTTTTGCCCTTGGTACTCACTGTTGATTGATTTATGGATGATCTTGTTAAAAGAAATAAACTGATTAATATTGAAAACTTGTTAGTAAGTAATACATTAGGAATTTTTAGTGTTCTCTATAGCACAGCCCTTTTAGAACCGTTCAGTCTTTCTCATTCTGCATGGACAAAACCTCCTCAATGTTTTGTAATCCATGTATGTGGGATTTCATCATCACTTGTGCTCAAAACCATTTCTATGTTGATGAATATTTGGGAGAGTTGAATCCTTTTCAATTGCCTTTTCTGCCAACTCTGTGGGCTTCCCTGGTGGCTCAGAGGTTAAAGCATCTGCCTGCAATGTGGGAGACCTGGGCTTGATCCCTGGGTCTGGAAGATCCCCTGGAGAAGGAAATGGCAACCCACTCCAGTATTCTTGCCTGGAGAATCCCATGGACAGAGGAGCCTGGTGGGCTACAGTCCATGGGGTTGCAAAGAGTCGGACACGACTGAGCGACTTCACTTCACCAACTCTGTTGGGGTTTTCTCTCTTTGGGTTAAAACTAAAATATAAAAATATGATTTTGATTTCTTATCATCACCAATAATTTTTACAATCTTAAGAACACTACTTTAGGTATCAAGTCTAAATTTGGACTCAAACAACATTCCCTCTCCCCCCGCCCCCTGCCCCCAACCAGAATGCAGTCAATATAACTTTACTGACCGAGAATGGTCGTCTTCTCAGTGAGCCATTAGGCACTACAGGCAATAAATAATTGACAGTCATGTTCCAGACTGAGACACAGCAAGTTGCTTACCCCTGTGCGTGGCAGTTGGTTTTATTCAACAAGCTGCAGGTCCCCAACAGGGGCTCTAAGGATTGCCTCTCTTGATACCTTAAGAATAATTTCTCTCTTTGTGTATTTCTTAGCTCTGCAGTTTTAGGATTTTACATTTAACTTGTCTTGGGAAACCTTTGTCTATCAAAGGAAAAAGTCCTTAAACTGATAGGAAACTAATTTTGAAGGCCTATAATCACAAAGAAGATAACTCCATTCTTTCTTTATGGACAATAGGTTGATAAACCTTTCATCACTTAGTTTTACTAAATAATAAGAACTGACATATTAAGGGTTCACTATGCTTACTGAGGGGCTCCTGGCTGGTGCTAGTGGTAAAGAACCCTCCTACCAATGCAGGAGATGTAAGAGACATGGATTTGATCCCTGGATCTGAAAGATCCCCTGGAGGAGGGCATGGCAACCCACTCCAGTATTCTTGCCTGGAGAATCCCATGGACAGAGGAGTCTGGAGGGCTACAGTCCATGGGGTTGCAAAGAGTTGGACACAACTGAAGTGACTTAGCATGCATACACGCATGCTTACTGAACTGTTTTTATTTACATTAACTCTTATAACAACACTATTAGATAGGTTCCACTATTATCTTGATTGAACAGATGAAGGAACTGAGGCACAGAGATGGTAAAGCTTAAGGACAGATAGTAATTGGTGACAGGATTTCCACCCAAGAAATTTGCCCTTGGAACCTAGCTTATGAACAGGCTATACCGCCTCAAACAATTAATGATGATTAGATAAAGTTGAAACTGGGCCAGCTCTAGGCAAGATCTTGCATCTTTGCATCTTAGTGTCCTCCTGAGAAAACTACTGGACATCTTTTCCAGAATCCTTCCCTTACATTCAGAAGCAGTCTTTTCCATACCTCCTTATTCTCTAGCACCATTCACACCTTATGTAGAAGAAAGATAGTATTCATTATTGATGCATTGACTAAATCCATTCACACTGTGATATCTTCTTTTAAGTACTTTATATTCATACATTTACTCCACGAATATGTATTGAGGCTTTATGGTATTCCCAAAACTTCTTTCTCTCTCTTTCCCTCTTCCTTCTTCCATCCCCCCCTCTCTCTTTTCTTTCTTTTTCTTCCACTGCCCTTAATGCCCTTCCTTCTCTCTTAAGGAAGTATAGCAACCAAGTGAAAGAGATGTAAGGTCTTTGTGCTCTTGAAATTTTGCTAAACCACAGACTGGCCTCAAGGTAAGCCTTCATTAACCATTTTGGAGAGAAGAAGACCAACAGGGTCAGAAAGTCACTCAGTCCTCCAAAACCAGAGAGTCCTAATCCCCTGGAGAAGCTTAAAAAATACACACAGACCATTCTGAAGCCTTTACTAATTCCTCTTGATTTTAGGGCTTAGGTTCATAGACTTAGCAGGCAAGCATTTCATTCGAAGTGCTCCAAGCACAGTGATCTCCCATTACAAACTGGCAGAGCATTTGCCCTAACTTCTTCAGGGAAAGGTGATGGGGCATTTTTGTTTAAGCGATGTAGTAGTTGAGTTTTGCTCTCAGCTGTGTGTTTTACATGCTCAATTTCAAATGAAAAGTTAATTGGGACTATCATATTTAACCTAAACTTTTATGGCAGCTATCCAGAGCATGAATCACATCATTTGAAATTGCAATAAGATTTGTACTTTTAATGAGCCTAAACCATGGGTTTAATGCAGAACCAATTCAGTTAAACTTCAAGCTTTTTCTGATTTTGCTGTAAATTTTTTTTAGCGTTCTAATGTTTAAGGGACTTTTGTCAAACTTTTTGGTGACAACTAGATCAAAAAACCCACAGTTATTTGGCTCTATATCTCTCCAGAGCTGGCAGAAGACAGGATTGCAGAATGCAATTGGCAGAGCCAAATACACACAAAGACAATGCAATAACATTTCAAAAGAACAATTCCATGGAGTTCTTTGTTGAAAGTATTATTTTGTCTGCTTTCAATGATTTACCATGGTTTTTTTTTTTTTTTCCTTCTAGATTTCATTCCAGAGCTTAGAAAATAACCGAATTAGAAATGAGAAAAGAAAAATATAATTCTCTATATGTTTCCTAGACCACAAGACACATTCTAGGATAAGACTAAAAATACTAAAAAAACTAACACTGGAATTTGTTGAAATGCTACATTTATGTGACTTTATTTTGTATTTAATTTAACTTAGGCATTTTTACTTACACTTGTTCCAGAAATGTCTTAAGTTTCTTTAATAACAGAGGAAAAGCAGCATGATATCATAAATTTAAAAGAGGCCACACACACACAAAAAAGGAAAAGCAAAAGTGGACATGTAATAAGAGTTAAAATGACCAAAGAAAATATGTGCTTGAAAAGATGTGCAATATTCTTAGCCTTTAGGGAAATTCAGATTAAAATTTCACTGAGATATTACCACCCATCTATTAAAATGGCTTAACTAAAAATACAATACTGAGTGCTGGTGAGACTGTAATCCAAATGGAACTCTCACACATTGCTGGTGGGAATGCAAAATGGTATATCCACTCTGAAAAACAGTATAGCCATTTCTTGTGAAGTTAAATATATATCTATGGTAGGTGTATGAATTGGCAATATCACTCCTGATATTTATCTGTAGAAATTATACCTTATGTTGACATAAACGCCTATGGATGAAGTTGATAGTGACTCTCTTATGTTAGTGTCCCAAACTGAAAACCATCCAAAGTCTTCTAATGGATGAGTATACAAACTGATATACCCATCCATGGAATATTACTGAGCAATAACATGAAACACGATGTTGACATGCATAATACCTTAAATAAATCTTACAAACAATGCTATGCTGGCTGAAGGAAGCCAGTCTCAAAAGATAACATACTGTATGACTCCATGGCTTCCCTGGTGGCTTGGATAATAAAGAATTCATCTACAGTGCAGGAGAACTGGGTTCAATCCCTGGAGAAGGGAATGGCTACCCACTCAAGTATTCTTGCCTGGAGAATTTCATGGACAGAGGAGCCTGGGATTGCAAAAAATTGGACATCATTGAGTGACTAACCGGAGAAGGCAATGGCACCCCACTCGTACTCTTGCCTGGGAAATCCCATGGACGGAGGAGCCTGGTAGGCTGCAGTCCATTTGGTCACGAAGAGTTGGACATGACTGAGCGACTTCTCTTTCACTTTTCACTTTCATGCTTTGGAGAAGGAAATGGCAACCCACTCCAGTGTTCTTGCCTGGAGAATCCCAGGGACGGCGGAGCCTGGTGGGCTGCCGTCTATGGGGTCGCACAGAGTCGGACATGACTGACACGACCTAGCAGCAGCAGCAGCAGAGTGACTAACACTTTTACTTTCAAATGACATTTTAGAAAAGACAAAAATAGTGGTGGAAAGCAGCAGAGGTTGCCACTGTTTAGGTAGAGAAAAGGTATAATTGTTCTGTAGGATGATTGTGCTGGTGGTCACAAAAATCTAGACATGTGTGAAAATGCATAGATTGTACAACAAATAGAAAAAAATAGTAAGTATTTAGGTATTCAAAGCTGGCTCCAGGTTTTATAATGGGAAAAAGAAAATTTGTTCAGTTACATAATTTGCAAGATACATAATGGAGAAAAAAATAGTGGGAACTCTGAGGAAGTTCAACTACTATTTATGTTGATACCAGATGAGTCTTCACAAAGGAGACAATGTGTTAATCACAGGATAAGGTCCTACATGAACAATGATGAGTTTCACTGAAATGTTTCATTTTGGGTGACTTGGTATAGGCAGATGGCATCATAGCAAAGCACAGCTAAGAAAATTTAATTTGAGGTATGTCAACTCCATGTAATCTAAGAAAAAAAAAATCCTTATTTTGCTCAATCCAGAGGTAAATTTTAACATATCCTTTGAAGAATCTTATATAGAGCTTAGCTTTCAAATAATATTGATTTCTAAAGACTATACTTTTCATGATTACAAGCACAAACAATGTAAAGCAAGGGTAAAAGAGGTATGGACATAAAAAGACAATATTAATTTTGTTGCATCTGTATCATCTCATTGTAATCATACAATGTGTGTGCAGGTCTAAAATATCAATTTTCAATAGCATTTTAATGTCAGCAATTTTAAATCAAAGAATAATATTCTGTATAAGTCACAGATGTTCAATCCAATTAAATAATTTAATTCCCTATTCATTCATGTCACTTCAAAAAAGCTTAATTTACAAGCTTAATCTAGGAAAACACAATAAAATATATTTTAAAATTAACTGCTTTTTCTTGTGTTTTGGTTACACTGGACAGAAGAGAAAACCTCTCTGGCTAGTGTTTGAGATTATCTAAGTCTTGAATGTCATTGAAAGACATAAATATGTGTATATTCGTTGTCATGTCTGGGGAAATTCAGTACTTACTTTGGTAGAGGCAGTGTTGCTTAGACTAAAAATAAATTGAAAAAAATTACATAAGCCACACCAAGTCTCTTGGAATTATCAAAGAGATAATGAGACTATCAGAAGAGGTATATTATATTACTACAGTAAAACTCTAATATACATATGTACACATTTGAAAATCATATGACAATAGCTGAACAATTTATGAGTATTATATTCAAGAAATGTTCAGTAAATATTCTTTCCTTTGAAAAATATCTTAAAATATTTATTTAAAATGCCATTCCCTGAATGCTTCAGTATATATCACTGCTATTTTACCTAATGCATTTGAAGTTATTTAAAGATCCTTCTTTCTTAAAAATGAGCTCTAACTCTGTCAACTGTGTTCAAGGTAGCAATTTTTCGACTCATAGATTATTCTGATTCTAATAGTTGAGAGATCTACATCTTCAATGCTATTTTGTTTAAGGCTTACTATTGCTAATTATGACATTCCTTAAAAAAAAAAAAAAGCTCAAACTTAAATATTATCATTTTTTTGAAGAGCCTAACCATAGGCACTGTTTGCCTACATGCACTAAACAGACACACAATGGTATTTTGTCTAATTGACATATTTTTTCACGCAAATTCTTCCCTGGCAAGTGAATTGGACAATGCTTTCAGTTTACCTTAGTATCAATTGATAATGCTGAAGAAGTCATGTAATCTTGCAGGATAATATCAAGGTATTGTATGTTGGATATTTTTATGTGTTGGATCTAGTGTTGTTTAGTCACTAAGTTGTGTCTGACTCTCTGTGATCCCGTATATTGTAGCCCTCTAGGCTCCTTTGTCCATGGGATTTCCCAGGCAAGGATACTGGTGTGGGTTGTCACTTCCTTCTTCAGACCCAGGGATCAAACCCGAGTCTTCTGTTTGGCAGGCGGATTCTTTACCACTGAGCCACCTGGGTGATCTAGTGTGGGCCAGAATAAATTTAAAAATGGTTGCCTTACTAATTCTGGACAATGACAATTCAGAGTGAATGCCAGTCTAGTTGGTGAAGTCAGTGAACACATTCCCAGAAATATGTAAACCATTTTAACTAAGCTGGGAATATAATATTTCCTAATCGTATCAAAGAGTCAAATCTTATCGGTTTCCCTATATCTTCCCTTACATCTTATTCAAAGCCTTATAAGATTTCCTCTAGAATCTATGTCCTGGTTACTTCTGTAGTCTAATCATGCCTTAGTTCCCCAACACTACCCCATGCTGTAGTTGCCCACACCGTCTGAAGGGGCTGTTTCTTCATGCAGTTTTGTTTGCCTGAAATACTCCTTCTCTGTCTGCCTGGCAAACTCTTCCATCGGAACTAGCCACTTTTGTCATTTTTGTGCAGCCTCTTCTACGGCAGAGTTAGATATGGTATTTGTCTTGCTCCACGACATTCCGCGTCCAGCTCTATAGAGAAGCTGCGACCCTGTTTTCATCAAATCACTTACCTGCCAGTTGTTCTCATGCCACTGGGTTTTTGGAGAATAAGGATTGAAGTTTTAAAAAATCTTTGTCTCTTATCAGACTCTCCGGTGTAGAGTTGATACTCAATAAATATTTGCTGACTGAATTACGTGTGTGTGGCCATGCTAAAGAGGGAGGGAAATGAGCCGAAGATGAGGGAGAGGAAAGGATCACACGGAGCAGCTTTCCTTCTGAGCACCAGTTTGAGAAGACGCAAAACACAACGTGAGGAAGATACTGCAGACGAGACTACTGACTGCAGTTTATGAACTGTGCCTGGAGAACAGCAGGATTTTAAAGGCTGTATGGACATAAGTGTTCCATAATATTTTAGAAGTGAAAACAAAAGAATGAGGAGTTATTAGCATG
Organism: Bos indicus x Bos taurus; assembly: GCF_003369695.1. NCBI lineage: Eukaryota > Metazoa > Chordata > Mammalia > Artiodactyla > Bovidae > Bos > Bos indicus x Bos taurus. The sequence goes on from NC_040082.1 coordinate 18,128,632, forward strand.
TCCGCATCTTCTGGTTTGAGTCTTAAATTAATTTGCCCATTTTCTTTCTTTTTTTTTTTTTTAAAAGCAATTTACCCTGGATGAACTGCTATGAAAGTTCTCTGTGACCTTGGGAAAGTCATTTAATATTGCTAGGCCTTGAAGTGCTTATCAAAGAAATAAAAGGGATTAAGTATTCACACTAAAACAACATTTTGTTCTTCATTGACATCTTAATAGTTTAACGAAAACCATATTTTACAGGCTTACTACATAGAATCTGACTTCATTCCCTGACTTAATCGATGGGCTGCTCAGTAATCTCCTGACCCAACTTGTTTTTTCTCAACAGCTTATTACAATATTTAAGGTTCCCACCCAGGTCTGTTTGGGTTCAAGTTTACCTCTATAAGGATCTCTTTAAAATGCCATCAAGCTGTCTGGAGGATAGACATGTAAACTCGTCAATACATATTCAATATGGATTAATGATCTTCATTTTTTTCATAGCCATATAATCTAACTTAAATCTGATTGGATCATTGCCTTACTTAAAATCTTTTGGCAGCTTCCCAGTGGGCTTAGGATAAAGAGAAACTTCTTATTGTGGTCTTTGAGCCCCATGAGTTCAATTTTCACCTTCCTAACACTGATTTTATTATCTTGGGCTCCAAAATCACTGTGCACAGTGACTGTAGTCATGAAATTAAAACTTTTCTTCAAGTTTCTCCTTGGAAGAAAATCTATAACAAACCTAGACAGTGTATTCAAAAAAGCAGAGATACCACTTTGCTGACAAAGGTCCATATAGTCAAACCTATGGTTTTTCTAGTAGTCAAGTATGGATGTGAGAGTTGGACCATTAAGAGGGCTGAATGCTGAAGAATTGATGCTTTCAAACTGTGGTGCTGGAGCAGACTCTTGAGAGTCCCTTGGACTGCAAGGAGATCAAACCAGTTAATCCTAAAGGAAATCGGCCCTGAATATTCATTGGAAGGACTGATGCTGAAGCTGAAGCTCCAATACGTTGACCACCTGATGTCAAGAGGAGACTCATTGGAAAAAGCCCTGATGCTGGGAAAGATTGAGGGCAGGAGGACAAGGGGGTGACAGAGGATAAGATGGTTGGATGGCATCATCGACTCGATGGACATGAATTTGAGCAAACTCCAGGACATAGTGAAGCAAAGAGGAGACTGACCTGGTGTGCTGCAGTCCATGGGATCACAAAGAGTCAGATGCAACTTAGTGACTGAAAACAACAACCACCCTCTCCAGACTCATCCCTATTACTCTCCATCAGCTCTTTTAGTTTCGAAAATTACCCTGCTATTCCTTGCTCTTCCCCTGACCACTTTTCCCTGACAGCCGAGTTATTACCTACTTATCTGTGGCTTGCCAATGAACTGCTGCTCTGCTGGGATAGTGTTCCCTGACTGTCAGGACTCAGTCACCTCTTCCTGTTCCACACTCCCAGAGCACTTCTATGATGATCAGATTAGTGTCTGTCTTCCTTTCTAGATCATAAACTCCCTGAGGACAGGGATTACACCTGCTTTTGCTTACTGTTACCTATTTAGTATCATGATCCCTGGTACAGTATTATACCCTCTGTTAGATATCTGTTGAATGAAAGAAGGGCTAAGGGATTAAATAAATAAGTAAATAAATATATCACCAAACAAATCAGCTCTGAGTCTTAACCAGGCACAGAAGTTTGTGGAATGACATTAAAGGGAGATTAAAAACCCAAACTTCCCAGTGGCAGACTGGAATCCCCATTCCTGCCTCACTCAGCCTGTTTCTTTTCTCTCTCTCCTAGGCCTCCCCTTCTTGTTCATTCTGTTTCAGCCACAGTGGCCTTCCTGCGGTTCCTCAGATTCACTGGGGTCTTTGAGCATTGGCTTTTCCTCCTATGAACTCTACTCCAGACTTCCTCAGGGCTCATTGCAGGTTCCTGGAGAGCTTCAGTGAAGCCCATTTTGAAAGTACAATCTTCTTCCTGCACCCAGAACCCCTAAAGGCCTCATCTTCCTTACCATGCTTTACTTTTCTTTTCGGCATAGCCATATATCTATGTCCTATATAATTGACTCATTTATTTTTCTTTTTTGGTTTCCCTTCTTATAATGTAAGCTCCTTGGGGCTGGGGACCTCTGCTTGATTCATTGGTATAACCCAAATACCTACTTGGAGCATTGCCTGATTACATGTGTTAGCTCCACAAATATCTGTTAAATGAGGGGAAGGACATGGGCAGGAACATGGTCTATGTGAAGTGTAGAATGAAAACTACCAGGCCATCAGTAGTCACTAGATTCTTGATGAAGGGCAACAAGAGGAAGGCAGGATTTTAAAGACAAAGTTATCCACTCCTCCATTTTGCATTAGGTCCAACTCTGCTTTTAAGTTAATGAACATTTATGGAGAAAGATTGTAATCTACTCCATGTTAATTTATATAATAGATAGGCTTATGGGAATGGCTATGATTTTGACAAATGAGAGATTTCTGCCTTTCAATTCTCCTATATAAACATGGCAGATGGTTATATAAACATAGTAACCAAGAACTGTATTTGGCAAAGAAACAAGAAATATTCTTACAGGGACATTCTGCTCTTTTCTTTATAAGAACTAGGGAATTGTATAAAGGCACGAAGTTCCTTCTCTCCAGTTTGTGAAAGGTATCTATTACCATGTTCACTCACCTCAACAAGATTTCCAAACTGATCAAGCTTTATTGCTTTTATTCTAGTTGGATAATATTGATAAATTTGATGTTTATTACCTTTATACTTAGGAGAAATATGTTTGTGCTTTATTCTTTAATATTGACAATGTACTTGATATTTAATACATGGAAATCTGAATTCTCACAAAGTATAGAGAGGAAAGAAAAAATAATGGGAAGGACTCCAAAGTGTTTTAAGTAATATAACACCTTTAAGAGGGAAATTTGCTGAAATTTTCTGTTTAGTGGAAAATCTTAACTAAGTTGGGTTTAAAAATCAGTTGTATCAGACTGAGAGGAGGTTAGATAATTTTTAAGGTCAAACTTGAAGTTATAAGGAAGATAATACAGACTTTATTCTCAAGAACAGCTGTCGGAATGTATTTAGCTCATTAATAAACAGATAAAGAAGGATCTTTTGTTTCTTCTCCTGTTGCTCTTGCTCTTTGAATCCTTACATGATTTCTCTGCCCACACTTCCTCTAAGCTATTTTCTCCCAAAAGATGGTTTTACGTGGTGGTTTGCCTCCTACATCCCTCCCCCCTCAGGCTTTAGTCTTTTTAAAAGAATAGGAAGAGAATTAACCCTGTGATCTTAATGAAATTATTTAGGCTACTGAAGTTCTCTCAATTCATGTTGTAGTTGTTTTACATTACATTACATTTTACATTACGTTACGTTTTCTTATGACTTGTGTTATGTTGGCATTTATGTTCTTTATTTTATAGGAAGATTTCTAATTGAAGTCCAGTGGTCTAGATTTCAAGTATCTAGGCAACGACTCTTGTTATATAATGGATAGTTAAAGCATTACATCAGAAAAAGACCAAACCAAACCAAACAAAGTTGCAGGTAGGTGGGGTCATAAGATATGTGCCTTGAATCCAAGAGCTGCAAAACGTTGTTACTGACAATACTGGAGAGCTGGGAAAGCTTCATTCTCTCCCCGAATTTTAAAGAGTGAACGAGCTTAACCCACCAAACAAAACACTGAAATGTTTCTAATTCCCTTACTATCAATGAAGGTAGACCAGAGAATGCGGAGAGAATTTTCCCTTAGGGAAATGTACCGCTGTGCATTTGCAGTAACTGTGTAGTTTGTGTCTGCCTCTCTGCTTGGAAATTAACAGCATGTTAACGGGACTGTTGCCTACACTGTGGCACTGTCTGCTTAGGATTAGGCCATTAAATATTGATGAACATAATTGTTCCTGCACTTGAACATCAGAAAGATGGAACTAACAGTAGTTTAACTGGCATTTGCCTTTCTGCTTGGTAAATGGGCTGGATTTCAAAGTAGAAAATAGGCATTACCATGTACTCAGTTCCGTAGCCAAAGCATCATTGACCAGAAACTGTGGTTTGTAAAAATGTTATAGTAAAAGTTAAATGATACAATTTAGTTAAGCTTTGTTGGAATTTACTGAAATAGAATGTGACAGAGCTGTGCCTTCAAAAGACGCACGCAGGATTTCTCGTCACTTATCTAATAATTTTTAAATTTTATAGTGATATTCACAAGTGTTTTGGTAAGAACAGCTATAGTATTTAGTGTATTTTATAGTCTAAAGAATTTCTTATACTTTTACCAAGTAATACCTTAGACAGCCTCCTGCTGACCAAATAAAAGTCTCTAGGACTTTATTGCATTACAGTTTGTCCTGCGTCTGTCTTCCTGACCAGTCCGTGAATTTCTTGAAGGATTATTTCCTGTTTATCATCCTAAACTCAGTGCTCAGCGCAGTGCTAAATACATCCTATGTAAATCAATAAATACAAATTCAATTTAGTGTGCAGATTCGTCCTTCCTCTTGATATTATTACCTGGTTATAGAAATACCTTATCTAACAGAACTGAGGATAACTGGCTTTAGATACTCTACCAAGGTTTCAGGACGTAGTTTAGATTATTGTAAAAACATGGGCCTTCCTGACAGGCACGTTTGTGTTGGGACTGAGGCTCTATCACAAACTAGCCTGTGATTTTGGCAGAGTATTTAAAATTTTCAAAATATTTAAAATTCTCGTCTTTTCCATTAAGACAGAAACAAAAATTTCTACTTCTTAAGCTGTTCTGACAATAACTGAAATAATGTGTTTAAAAGATCTATCCACAGTGCTCAGATCACCAAAAATGTTTCAATGGCAATAATTTATTTTTGTATTACATATAAAAATAATTGGGGATACTTTAAAAATCTTTTCAATGAGTCTGTCTTTTTATTAAAATGCATCACACAGCAACAATGCTGGGAGATTATTTGTTTACTTATTAATAAAATGACTTTCAATATTGTCTCTTTTATGGCTACATTTTATGTATGTATTCTATCTATCTATCTATTTATTTACCTTTAATGATACTGGTCTGTGTGCCACTAATGGCTTGCTGGATAAATTGAGCCAACCCCATATCTCATGGTATGGTGAACACGGTTGTTAGGGACTGAACTAAGTTCCCTCAGAATTCATATATTGAAGCCCTGACCTCTGGACTTCAGAATGTATATTTGGAGCCAGGACCTTGAAGGGATAATTAAGTTTAAATATTAGGGTGTGTACGAATTAATTTGATTTTGGTGTCTTTTTGTGAGTAGCGGCGTAGGCCCCTCAGAAGAGACTCAAGGAATTCACATTCACAGCGTCAAGTCTACATGAAAGCCCAGTGAGGAGGGGGCCACCTGCAAGTCAAGAGCGAGGCCGCAGAAGAAATTAGCCTTGCTGACCCCTTGATGGTGGACTTCTGGCCTCCAGAACTATGAGAAAATAATTCCTGTTGAGTCACCCAGTTTGTGGTGTATTGCTCTGACAGCCTGAGCAAACTAATACAACTGTACACATGAAACTCAATTCAATTCAAATTTAATTGGATAGAAACTGAATCAAACAAATAATTTAGAAAATTTACTGAAAGGAGCAAATTGATTAAGGCTGATTCTATATGCATTCTGGCATATATGAGGTGGAGTATTACAGGCGCATTTCTTCTGGATTTTTTTTAAAAAATCTTATCTACTGGTTCTCCGGAAAGAGTCCCCATTGCTCGACATACGAGAGCATAAATATTGTGAATGAAGCCTATGAAAATGTTCCACATGTCCATCTTAATAGACCCTCATGGTGGAATGAGTCATATTCTCACTCATCTTTTTGTTACATTCATTGACTAAACTAAAACTGTTGCATAAAATATATTAAAGACAAATATTAAAAACTAGAAACCATTTTCTTTTAAACTTTTTTGAGAAATGCATAATGCCGATTCAATGTTATAATTGCTCTTTTTCCCCAAACGACCCCAAATTTCTACAGTCAAAGCTAGAAAACCTCTGTAGAATTAAGAGAGCTAAAATTTTACTTTGAACTTTCTCCTAAGTAGATAGAGTTTCATTCACAACCAGATAAAGATATCTTTGTATCCTACTTATTGCAATAATAGACCGGATGGATTCTTGGTAAAACCTGAATATTTTTAAATGCTCTATATGTTCTAGTTCTAAATTGCATGTTTTAAGCATATTGCTTTGAAATCCTGAAAAAAATGCATACTGAATTTTGATGTGTTCTAAAACAGTCATGAAAATTAACATCTTCCCTCAGCCCAGGGCCAAACAGATTTTTTTGTAGGGCCAAATTAGAATCTGCCTACAGGCTTCAGATAAAAAAAGGTAGCAAGCAGGCAACTTTTTAAAGTCAAAAAAGGCAAAGTAATCTTACATGGCTATCTTTTTTGGTAATCTAAGTAGTGGGGAAGGGAACAATCTTTTAACTTGGTCTTAACCCTTCAGAGTATGTGGATGGTAATAGATCTTTTACAGGACATAAGCAAGCATAATGATACTTTACATCCTATTGGCAATGAATTGTTTTAATATAGAAATATAAATTACTGGAAGTGAAACATATAGGGCATGTTAACTAGGTACTTGCCTTAAATGTTTTTGTTAGCATTTACATTTGAGCAGGTCTAACTTGTCATATGGAACTGGGAGGTCAGAAACCAGAATCATGGATTACTAACTGCAGATTGCTATTCTACTAGCTTGGAAATTCCCTAGGTAAAACTCCATAGATGATAGACATTTACTCTTCTATTAATATCTCCTGCAGATGGAAACCCTTCTGGTAGAAGTGATTTCCAGCATTATGTTCCACTGGGTCCTTTAGCAGGTCACTTCTTGGTACACTCTAATCAGCTCTTTCACAGTTTTACATTCCTTTTAAGTCTGTTGAAGAGTGTCTTACAAGGAAATTCTGGAAAGAAGTCAACCAGCCAGCCAGCCAGCCAGGATGTTTCCTATACAACAGTATTTTATGGTCCTTTACAAAGCTGCTAAAAGGAGAATCATCCTTTTGCAGTTCTCCCATCAGATTACAGTTTTAACACTTGGAGTGTTGGCATATCTGAATCCAGAGACCCTTAGAGTTATTAAGAATCTCTCACTTCTCTGGAGTCCCCATTGATACTGGCCTGCAGGATGGTCATTTACCTGGCTAAGTAAGAAGTACTGAAACCTCACTGCAGTTTTTTCAGCTTCCTTTGAATCCTTTTCCAGGGCAGTTACCTCTAGCAGACTAAGTTCTAAGGGGTTGGTAAAATACCCTGCTTGTTCTCCAATAAACTCCTTGAATTTGATGTTCTGACACAGTCAAAGGACCCCTCAAAGACATCCTGTTGGCTGCAATTTCACCACCCCACACCCTGGCCCCAGTCTTTGTATTTTCCAAGTTGCTTTAAATCTTTGAGGAGTGAGTCCTAGGGGAAAATCAGAGTTCTTAAATCTAGTAGACTGAGATTACACAAAAAACTGTAATTATGTCATTCTTGGGTTGAAACTGGGCAAACATGAAATTCTTTGTCTAGGAGTACTCAGATTATGATTATAATGAGCTGTAGTAGAATCTCATGATCTGTCCATCAAGGCCAACATTCTAGGTGTGCCAGCTTCTGGAGGGATTTTATGAGTGCCCAGATCCAGTTTATCAGGAAAGGTGCAGCACACATCTTTGATTTACAGTCCACTTGTTAGAAGTTTGACTGTTTATTAACATCTGTGTTAATGTGTCTGATGAACACACTCCCTGGATTAAACGCTGAAGGAGGTGGGTTATATTTTGCTCAATTCAGCTGAGTCGCTAAGTCGTGTCTGATTCTTTGCCACCCCAAGGCTTCCTTGTCCTTCACTGTCTCCTGGAGTTTGCTTAAACTCATGTCCATTGAGTTGGTGATGCCATCCAGCCATCTCATCCTCTTTCATCCCTTTCTCATCCTGCCTTCAGTCTTTCCCAGCATCAGGGTCTTCTCCGATGAGTTGGCTCTTCACATCGGGTGGCCAAAGGATTGGAGTTTCAGCTTCCGCATTGTCCTTCCAAAGAATACTCAGGGTTGATTTCCTTTAGGATCGACTGGTGTGATTTTCTTGCTGTCCAAGGAACTCAAGAATCTTCTCCAACACCACAGTTCAAAAGCATCAATTCTTCAGTGCTTAGCCTTATGTTGCTAGTTCTACAAAATACAAGGATCTCTACGGACTGCCCTAACTCATCCCTGATCCACTGAATGCATTATGCTTGAGAGATGTTAAGGGAAAAAAATTCCTTTAAACTTCTTGAAAGTCTCTTTGGAAAACTCTACTTGACCTAACTTATAGTTCTATGTCTGACAGTGCTCAATGCTGAATACAAACACACACACAAACCTTAGATAAATGCTTAGGACTGAAAGAAAAGGAGCACACATTCTCTCTTTCTCCCTCCACTACCCCCTTGGTCTCCTTTGTTGAATCCAGATTATGAAGAAAAAATATTTAAATGAATGAACATTTAACAGCAGTGCATATTAAGCTTATTCACTATGTGACATGAACTATGTAAGGAGCCAAAGAAAGAAAAGAAAGACACTGCTTTTGCCCAGAGTCTAATGGAATAGATAGAAAGAAAAAGAGAATGTACCAGAAAGGATATAATGTGATGAGTAAGAAAATGAATAAATCAGAAACCATAATGGAAATGTAACCATGTGGAAGGCAAGGAAGTTTTCACAAAATACTCTAAAAATATAGGGAAAAAATTGATTTTTTAAAAGCTTAGAACAATTCATAATGAGGAAAATTGTATTTTTTGCCCTATAAAAAAGCTTGCAGTTCTAATCTATTATAGTAGGACATGTGTTGTTTGCTAGCTTTTGTTTTTATTTTTATAAGATAATGAATTGTACTCATCTCCCTTGTGATTTGGAGCATAAGGTTTTATATATGTGGGATGTAACAGTAGAGTAGAAATATTAGCTGTTCTAAACAGAGACCATCCTAGCAATGTTGGTCTTATTAGCTCAGAATAATAAATCCAAACTGTAGAAACAGTAAAAAAAAAAAAGAAAAAAGAAAAAATTGAATTGAAATGAAGCTAAACAAAATTCCACTAAGACATGTTCTTTTTGACCACTGACGTTAACTTGCAGGCTGTAATCCACACTCTCTTATTTCTACCCAGGGCCCCATTTTGAGTCATTATTTTATATTATCTACAGACAGATAATCATGGGCAGAAATATGACAAAGTGTGACGCTTTCAAAATTTGGAAAAGAAAGATATGGTAAAGAGGCATTTTCTAAAGTATTCAAAGCAAAGATCTTTCAATTGCAACTCAGCAGAAAAATAGTTTCTAATAAATCTCTTACAAATACATTGTAAACACATTAAATTTGGGTGGCAAATGTTATTAATTAGCTTGCCAATCACTTCCCACACCACTTCTCTGGAACTCAGAATACATAAAAAAACACACACATATTCAAAATTCTGGGTGTATGATAGCATTCACAGTATAGTATTGATGATGCTCAACCCTTACCAATAACACATTCATTCATTCTTGTATTCATTGACGTATTTTATGTGGTACTATACTTGAGGATCCAGAGAGGAATATGGCACAGTTCCAGATCTCAAGAAGCCATAACCTTTTAGAGGAGATGACATCACCATGACTTTCCATGCGCTCATTCCCTTTCATTATATGTATACAAAATGTGGAACAATGGATAAGAAGGTTTGGAGGTTGGAAGCCCTGTATTTGAATTCTTCTTCTTCTACTGGGTTAATAGCTATGTTCATAGCAGGGCAGATTCCCATCCATAAAATGAGATAGTAATTTGCTCATTGAGTTAAGGAGATTATATGAAATAGTCCCTGTGATTCACTTAGCACTAGCTCTGGCACATTCAAATCGATAAATATATATATATATATATATATATATATATATATATATTAGCTATTATTATCATATTACTTGACTCTGGACAAGAATGATTTTCTCTTTTTGCCCAGAAAAACACCAAGCAACTTATCCAGGAATCACAGATCATAGGTGAAAATACTGGGATTCAAACTCAGGTTTCAGTGCTGAACTATTTACATGCATAGCATTTTTTTCTTTCTACTACATTAGCTCTCTTCTGAAATAGCTTCATTTCCAAGACTTCCTTGAAAGGATAACACTTATAATTAATATGGAAAAACCTTCCATGTAGTTCTTTCTAAATCTTCTTTTCTGTAGCCTATTTTGCTAAATCTTCTGTAAGGGTTATTCTTTTTACTTTCTCACAGAAATATTTATAATATTGCAGCATGATACTCATTACTAAATAATGAATAATCATTATAAAAAGAGTTATTCACTGTTGCCCAAGAAAACATCACATATAGGCCTAGCAACTTCAGACCCTTGATTAACTCTTCTTTCGTAGCTACTAAAAGTAGTTTTTTAAAAACAAAATCTTAAAAAAAGATGTCAAGCATGTACTAAAGCTTTGTCAGTTCTGTTTTCAGGCAAGAGTTTTTTTTTAACTGCTAAGTTATACACCCCATTGGAATCCATTACCGTGGCAGGTTTTTCTAGGCAAATAGCACACCAGAGGGAAGTTTGGCTTTGAGTTTTCTTCTTTCTGATTTAGTTTATTCTTTGGTTGCTAATTTGCATTTTTCTCTGAAAAAGATTAGAATTATAATACATATGCAAAAGCATAAAGCAAAGAAAGACAACCCGTGGCACCCCAACAGTATGAATTTGGGCAAATTAACATCACCAATTCCGGCTCGGTATAAACATCTGTAACCGGGGGGTATTAATCTCTACTATAAAGGTCTGTTTTGAGGATAAAATGTGATGATGTGCTGGAGCTGGCCAATTGTTAATTATTCAGAAATTTTGTGAGATAGATGTTAAAATCTTGGTAGTTTAAAATTGGCATGGGGGAGTATTTACATAATGGAAATCAGCAAATTCTATAAATTAGAGCTTCCTTTTCCTTCCTGGAGAGCAGGTTTAACAGTACATCTCTAGGTCATCCTTGTAATCTGCCTAGTAAAGTTCTAGACCCACATTCAGAATTCAACATTCTTAGTTCTTAAAAGTATGATTATGGTGTTAATTCAGAAATCTGCATAAAAGCATTTCTCTTCATTATCTCACCAAAGGCTTGTATCAATTTATACCTTCATGATAATGATAGAGATGTCAAGATGTTTGTATTTAGAAACCTACCTCTTAGTACCTATACATAGGAATCAATTAAATAAGAATATAAGGGATTCCCTGGTGGCTCAGACGGTAAAGAATCTGCCTGTAATGCAAGAAACCTGGGTTCAATCCCTAGGTCAGGAAGATCCCCTGGAGAAAGGAATTGCTCAACACTCCAGTATTCTTGCCTGGAGAATTCCATGGACAGAGGAGCCTGGTTCATGGGGGTCGCAAAGAGTCAAACACAACTGAGTGACTAACCAACACTTTCTTATGAAATAAATAAATAAGAATATACTGAGTTGCATGAGAGAAAACTTCTCATTAGTTGATAACCAAGAGGCCTTAATGAATGGAAATGCAGAAATACTGCTGGTTGCGGGTCATTGTTAGCTTCTTATATTATTCCATCTTTTGGGTGGCAATACGCAAAATATTTCATGGATTAATTTGAGCTAACATTAGAAAACAAATATTTTCTAAGCATAGCCTGCCACCTCATCACTGTATTCATCTGTGAGCTCTATTACTTTTGTTTCTTCTACGCAAAGGATTTTGCTTACCTGAAAATAAAGTATTTGAAAAATCAAATACAAATTAAAAATGTGTTTTTAATGATAGGTCCATGGCTTAGTTCTGCAGAAGGTATCTGTATATCAAATACCATTATGGTTATGGCTTGCATTTTATCTGGACACAGGGAAAGCAAGATTCCAGACAGAAAAGAGCAGTTTCCCAAACCACTTGTGCAAGTGATTAGAGGTGGCTGTTTGAATTCACATTTCAGAGGGTAAGCTCAGAAATGGGCCACATTTTCAGTCCGATTGCTTCTATGAGAAAGGATGAGGGAATCTGCTACAGCTAGACAGCAGATGTTGGGGAGAGAAAACTCCCCATTTCGATATAGAAGAAGGGATACAAAGAATAAATAAAGTGTATCAAAGGATGTTGCTGCTGCTGCTACTGCTGCTAAGTCGTGTCAGTCGTGTCCGACTCTGTGCGACCCCATAGACGGCAGCCCACCAGGCTCCCCCGTCCCTGGGATTCTCCAGGCAAGAACACTGGAGTGGGTTGCCATTTCCTTCTCCAGTGCCTGAAAGTGAAAAGTGAAAGTGAAGTCGCTCAGTCGTGTCTGACTCCTAGCGACCCCATGGACTGCAGGCCACCAGGCTTTCCTGTCCATGGGATTTTCCAGGCAAGAGTACTGGAGTGGGGTGCCATTGCCTTCTCCCAAAGGATGTTGAAGGAATATTTATAGTCAATATTGGCTGACAGAAAAAAAAAATTGATCAAGGCAATTTTATTTTTGATTAAGTGTCTAAGAAAGTTGTTTCTCAGATTCTGTTACAATTCTTTTATCTTCCTGACATGCTATTGGCCTATGCAGTTTTATCCTATAAAAATATATAAATTGAATAAATGTATAACATACAAACGTATATCCTCACAGTGATTTTCACTGATTGTGAGTGTTTTATAATTTAATGTAAAATTTTAAGAAATGGAGAAGTGTGTAAAGTGTAGATAATTTCATCCTTCAGATGAAACTGTTAAAATTTTGATAATAATCTTTTAGACTTTTAAAATCAAACTCATATATTCAAACATATATATACTCATGTACATAAGCATACACATATATTATTGCTCATTTGCTTGTTTGTTTATTTTGAATATGGGACTATTCTATTCTAAAAACTTGCTTTTTCATTTAGTATAGGATATTCCATAGCATGTAGACCCTTTCCATTATTTTTATATTTGTATAGTATTCCACTAATTGTATATTCCATCATTTTTATAACTAACATAATGATAGAAATTTAGGAGTTTAACTTTAAACAATAAAACAATGGCCATTCCTATGTATATCTCTATCTTATATATAATTATATATTTATGGGTATGTTTGTAGAATGAATACTCCAAAATGTATTCCTAATTTCTGCTTTTAATTCTCAAAATAACCTGGCAAGGCAAGGGTGCTATTCTTATACTCATTTTATTGGTGGGTGAACTAAAGAATAAACAGGTTAAATAGCCTATCCAAAGTCACGCTGCTGGTAAGGTAAAGAGCTAGGTTGCATACTTGTGCGGTACTCGCACGGTCTGACTACAGAGCTCTATACACGTGTCATCATTTCTGATTCTTAGCGTTTCATTTATTCTCATATTTTAACATCTCTGAATCTAGAATCCATCCCCACATTGATGCCTTTTGTCACTGTCAGCTGGATAGCACATGATATAGATGTCATTGCTAACATATGTGCACCTAGATTGTTATTAGTTGTTCCTTGACTACACCTCTAACCCCCAAACAAGTCATTTAAGGACTTGACAGTATGGATATGAGACATGGTTGTTGTCTGAAAATCTTTTTAAATCTACATTTAAGTAAAAAACAATACCAGTAATAAAAGTTGCCCAATGGGTGTCAAAAGCCTGTAAGAAAACTCTAGAGGTTAGCAGAGAATTTTTATAAAGCTATATTGTATCACCAACAATCTTAATGGGATATTGGATAATATTTTGCAGAAAAATGCAGACATTGTTAACTCTAAGTCAAAAAGTATTTAAGAAGAATTGGACCACAAGTGTAAAGAATCTCAACCAATTGATTTAATTTATATATTCGATGTTATTCATGCCAAGGAGTGATATGTGATAAAGTACAGATCTAAATGTAAAAGAACTCTTTGAGTAAGTAAAAATAAAAATTATAGATGGCAAGAAAATGTTGTATTGTACATGTATATTGTATATGTACAATTTTGTACATATACAAAAATTGTATATGTACAATTCACAGTTTTTTTTTTTTTCTTGGATATACATAATGTAAAGGTACCCTTCATAATTAGTAGCTTTTTAGGATTTAGTGAAATATATTAATACCTTATGGAATTGTTTTAAGAATGACTATACATGCTCAGAACAGTGCCTAACATATAATGAGCATGTGATAAATGATAGTTACTAAACATTTTTAATAGAAATTGCAAACTTTTTCCCAAAAGAGTGAATCAACTTACAATATCAATTTAACAATTTTATTATGGTTATTCATAACCTAAAACATAATTTGGTATAACTCTTTATTAAAAAAAAACCCAACTATTATCTCAAAGCTGTCATATGTGGCCAGGTATCTTCTGTGCAAATAAAAGAAATAGTTAAGTTTGCTGAAAGTCTAAAAATACCCCCAAATATACCATCTATAAAGTCCATAATCGTTTAATTCTTACCCATTATTTCCTCAAATAGAAGTTTAAGATTTCTGGGTTATATATGGAAATGAAGATTGAACTTTCACCAATGATTCTTTGATAATAATAATAATTGCTATTTTTAAGAGATACCATTTAAACATTTTTTTAAAGGAAATTTCTTAGAGACTCATATTTTAAAAAAGCAGTAAGAACATACTGTATAACTGGACTCAGGAATATTTTTCATATATACTAAGTCAATTAGCTTTCCCATGCAATGAGGGTTTTTTGGGGTGGGGGAACCTTGATCCTTTATTGATTCAGTTTCCTGATCAGTGCAAACTTGACATTACACTTTGACCTTAAGATATTGGAGATGTTTTGCCCTACTCAGTTTATTTCAGAATGTAGAAGTGTTAAATTGCTCTAGGGGTGAATTAGAGAAATGAAGTTTCTAAATATTTATAACTGAAATCATTCTACCTGTTATTTGTTCATGGGGTCTCTCCTACTTGAGGTCACATTCCTATGATATTTTAGAACCAGGAGTTCCTGATTTCCTAACTTTAATTATTTTGAACCTAGGAATCACAGTCACAAGAAGATGTGGCAAGAAAGATTCTAAATCTCCTTAACTTTCTACGAATACTTTTCATCTCCACCTATTAATTTAGGATATAAAATATGGCTTCCATTTCTGATATAGAACATTGATGGCTTTCTCTTTCCATCAGGGAACATTTGCGAACCTTTTGGGATCACCGAAAGGTTTGGTCTTTATCGTTCTTAGCAGACATCTGTTCAGGCTTTGTGTGAACCACAACACAGGCACTATCAATAATCGCTTGGAAGGCCATGGCCCACTTGTAGGGCTGACACACTTTTACTTCAAGATCCTTGAGAGAATGAATGAAACTTAGTTCATCTATGTCCATTTGCCACACAGCTTCTGTAGGGCGCAAACAACAGTCTTACAGGCACAGGTGACTTTCTAGAAGAGTCAGAGCAACTCAGAAGGAAACTTCAGTTAGAGACAAAGTTTATTTTCTGTATAATTTGTCTTCCATAAATCTCATAAGAGAAGTTACATAAGCATTCATACTTACAAAACAATTAAAAAAAAAAAATCTGTACCTGTTGTCATCTCCAGGAAAGTCAGAATTCTGTTGGGAAGTACAGAAAGTATATTAAAATGTAGTGTTCACATCTTAGATATTCACCACTTATTGCAAATATACACAGGAAACTTTATTTCACATCATGTGTTGAAGTCACTTGCTGACATAATGTCTTTCCATTCAGTCATCTCTTAAACCTCTGCTCTCAGAATTGTTAGTAAACTTCCTAAGTGATGGCCAGGTCTAATTCTAATTGCTGCAAAATTACTGCAGTGTGAAGCTTTTAGTTGTTTCTGGGGCTATCTGAGGAAGGAATTTAATGTATCTTCATGAGGCAGGCCAACAATTGGATTATCCTTAGATGCCCACATCAAGTCCAAGAAATTACCATACCTACACAGAGAAGTGTACTGCTTACCTGAGTAGGGATATTGAGGCTGAAAATGCTTATGCTGAAAATGTATCAGGCCTCATGCCAGCGTATCCAGTACAGTAGTTGTTAAGATAGGCGAACAATTGTAATTGAAAGTGGAGTCAAGCATTTAGAGGCAGAAACACTAATTAGAACTAATTGACAAGTGTTATAACACTCACCAGGGTAGCTCTTTACATAGGAAAATGATAGTTATGTAAATACAGTGAATAATTGTATTCACTTAGCCATTATTTTTCTTCTTGGCATCAAGCATGACCAGAACTTGGCCATTGATTATACCTTCAAATTTATGGTAGATTTTTCAGGGAACATTTCTGTTTCTCAAGCCAGTGTTTCTTCTGTCATTTATATACATGTGTGTGTGTGTGTTTCATCGCATTTCTATGTGTGTGTATTTTACAATAATATCTCTGTTGGGTATAGAAACATTTGTAACTATCTTTAATCTCTGTTGAAGAAGCTACTCTCAATCCATTAACATATTGAAAAATTGTTCAATGTGGGTAAGCATAAATACAAGTATTTTATATACTTGTGATTTAAATATTCTGGTAATAATTTGAAAATAAGTTTTCAAGTCTGTCAATCTAACATCTGCTATACACACTATAATTCTCTTTAAAAAAATGTTACATTGAATGCATTGTTTATTTATTAGTACATTTTACCACATTTAGAATATAATTTGAAGATTCCTAAAATAGAGGTTTCACTAAAAGCAAAATGAAAGAAAACACATTTGACTACTTCTTATAACACAAGAAATGGCAAGAAAAATTTGTTAATGTCTGATCAAAGCCAGACACCCCAGATGGGAGCTACGGTGGAAGGGCAGTAAGGGTCAGAAAAGCTTAGAGACCTGGGTTCAAGCTATGATTCTACCGCTAATTATCTGTATAACCAAGGAAAGCCACTTGAGTTCTTTTGATCTTAGTTCTCTTGTCTTTAAAATGAGGAAGAATGAAGCAGATGTTTTCCAAGGTCCCTTCTTCCTTTGAAAAATTAGTCCATTTCAAGTTATTTATTTTGAAATATTTCCAAGGTAAGTTCAGTCAAGTAAATTTTAGCCCATTTTCATGGAGAGTGAAAGAGCTGCTGGTGATAATGATGGCTCAGACCTGGGATTGGGTTCCATCTGTTTTATGACCCTTATGGACTTTACCTATTTCCTTGGGGATAGGGGTGGGAATTGGGTAGAAGTAAGGGGATCTGATATCCTTGGATTGGATTATTTTATTGAGTTCGCCTGTTTCCATTACACAGGTATTTCAAACTATCTTCTGATTAAAAAAATAATTTTAGGGCAAGAATAAGGGCAAATTTGAGAGTTGATGATTCATCTATACATAAAATCATATTTTTAAACAAATCTTCTTTGGGAATACGTTTGACTTTTGCAACCAAAGTCATTACAACCTTTCTTACAACTCAATCTCAGAGGAATTTATTATAAAGAAGAATTTTATTATTATATCAGTTTCCCAGGGCTGCCATAACAAATTATTATAAATTATGTAGCTTGAAACAGCAGAAAATTATTTTTCCATAGTCCTGGAGACTAGATATCTGAAATCAAGTGATCAACTGAGCCATATTCTTCCTGATACCTCTAGGAAATGTCTGTTTCTTGCATCTCTCTTAGTTATGGTGGTAGCTGACACTCTTTGTCATTTCTTGGTTTATGGAACCAGTGTACTAATCTCTGTCTCTGTTGTCACAGGGTATTATCCTGTGTGTCTCTGTCCAAATCTCCCTCTCTTTACAGGGACACCAATCATTGAATTTAGGGCCCAGCCTAATTCACTTTGACTGCATCTCATGGGTCTTCCCTGGTGGCTCAGATAATAAAGAATTTACCTGCAATGCAAGAGACCCAGGTTCAATCCCTGAGTCAGAAGGTCCCCTGGAGAAGGGAATGGCCTTGACTAGATGGACCTTTGTTGACAAAGTAACGTCTCTGCTTTTTAATATGCTATCTAGGTTGGTCATAACTTTCCTTCCAAGGAGTAAGCACCTTTTAATTTGATGGCTCCAGTCACCATCTGCAGTGATTTTGGAGCCCCCAAAAATAAAGTCAGCCACTGTTTCCACTGTTTCCCCACCTGTTTGCCATGATGGGACCAGATGCCATGATCTTCGTTTTCTGACTGTTGAGCTTTAAGCCAACTTTTTCACTCTCCTCTTTCACTTTCATCAAGAGGCTCTTTAGTTCTTCTTCACTTTCTGTCATAAGGGTGGTGTCATCTGCATATCTGAGGTTATTGATATTTTTCCCTGGAATCTTGATTCCAGCTTGTGCTTCATCCAGCCCAGCGTTTCTCATTATGTATTCTGCATATAAATTAAATATATGATGATCAGGAGAATTTTAAATTTGATTTAATTTTCCCTCTTTTTTTCAAAAGAAAGTTTTTAGCAGTTTATGGATAACAAAATAAAATAAATTGAAAATAAGTAATAAAAAAGTATCAGAAAAAAATAAAGGTAGGAAAATTAGAGGAGGCCACAAGTGAAATTGGTTAACAAAATGTGCTGCTAGTAGGTTTCATTTGGTTGCATGAAGTGGAGTAGAAATAGTCTCTAAGCTTTCTAACAGCAATTATGAGGTGGGGAATACCTTCCCTTTTAACAGGGCATGGAGTTTCCTGTTTTGTTAATGGTCATATTCCTTGAACCTAGTAGAATATTTGATGCATAGTAGCTATTTAATTAGTGTCTGTTGAATAAATGCGTGAAATTATTTATACATTTTAAGGGATTTTTATTGAGAATAATTATTTGCCTTAGGCAAAATTATTCAAATGTTTGGTATATATTCTTTTTTCTAAGGACATTGATATTTAGTGGATTCAATTAGCTACAAAATGTTAATATCATCTTCATATCAGGGAAGGGAGGAAATCTAGGCTTCTTGAAATAGTTTTTTTACACTTAAAACTGGCCTGTTCCTAGATCCTCCAAAATGGGTTTGTTCATGAGGCTCTCTTTTATGAATGGTCTTGGTCATAGCTGTCAAAGGAGGGTACTTATTCTTATCAGGTTCACAATTAAGGGAGATAAGAAAGAAGATAATTGGACTTTAGCTTCCTCTAGTTTTGAAGGCATACAGGAATGTAATTCTCTCTATCTTGGTAAAAGTTGCTTCCATTGTATCAATTTAGTATTTTTTATGAGCATGCAGCCAACCTCTGTGTCCTTTGGGTTTCCTGAGAAATACAAAAGAAGCCAAATTCAACTGATACTAACTTCGGGCTGGTTAGACATGGAGCCCACTTAGAATAATGAAACAAATCATGACCACAGAATGACTTTGTAGTATCCTGATTTGTTTGAGAAGAGTGAAAACATAATCAGTTTGTGTTAAATGCCTAAAATTTTTCTGTGAAGATGAGTAAAAAGACAGCCAAGTTTTCACCTGTCAGAGACACAGAGATCTTTACCAGCTATTATAACTGCCCACGAGTCCTGGGACATTTCTTTGGCATCTTTTCTTGCATCCAATCTTCCCACCCTCACTCACCTGCCTTCCAATACAGAGACAATCTCTCTGCAGTTTCAAGTTTTTGTGAATTGATTTCCTCAGGAAACACCAAAATAGAGGCTTTAGCAACACCAGAGGAGGGAGTTTCCTCTTTGTCCTACTCCTATCAAACTTTGAATCTGTAGTCCTGAATAATTCCTAAAGGAATCAATCCTGAAAGTTCATTGGAAGGAGTGATGTTCAAGCTGAAACTCCAATAGTTTGGCCACCTGATGCGAAGAACTGACTCATTTGAAAAGACCCTGATGCTGGGAAAGATTGAAGACTGGAGAAGAAGGGGATGACCGAGGATGAGATGGTTGGATGGCATCACTGACTCCATGGACATGAGTTTGAGTAAACTCCAGGAGTTGGTGATGGACAGGAAGGCCTGGTGTGCTGCAGTCCATGGGGTCGCAAAGAGTCGGACACAACTGAGCGACTGAACTAAAGTAAACTAAATAGTCCTGAATATCTGCTATAATTCTTTCTTTCTACTATTCAGCTTCATGTCTTACCCTTGTCATTTGTTGGGCCCTTGAAAGAATAGGGTAGTGAAGAGAAGGCAACATTGAGCACCAAATGCTTTCCCAGGATTCTCACTGCACCTGGTCCATGGTAACACTCTTGTGGTCATCCCGTGTAATCATTTATTTGAAAGTACAAATAACTATGCTTCATTCTTTCACGCAGTCCCATTGCTTCCTACTTTACATTGGTCTGTGTCATTCATTAGGCTTCACTGCTCCTTACTGGGAGACACAGCCCAGCTTTACAAGAGAGTTTCTAGATGCCTGTTCTCCTTTATGTAAGATGACTGATCAAGAGTCTGAATTATCACAAGTCTTGTGATTCTCTTCAACCTGGAAGGTGTGTTGAAGAAGATAAACTTCATAGCACTGTTATGTGTCTAAAAATCTTAGTTCAAACATAATATGGATAATATTTTAAAAATATTTTCAAATATTTTGCTGTGTCTTATAGCTCTATTTTCTCTGAGACTTCCCTCCCACCCAACGATGCTTTGAGTTTTTGCACTGCAGGGGGATAAAGACTGTAGATAGTCTCTGGAACAAGAAGATCTTTATTCAGAATGTACTGTCTGCTTAGATTTTCATTTGTGAACATATCGAGAAAGCCATTCTTTGGAGGAGAGGTATAATTCTGTAAATTTCTTTAGGAAATAAAATGGAGCCTTTAGAATCCAGATTATAAAGTCTATTCTATAGTATAGACATGATATTCTTTCTGGGTAGAGCTTTCTATCATGAGATTGACAATGCTGCAGTGAAAAGAACAGGTGGAATGAGAGAACTGAAATGTGCACCTTGCAGCCTCCAGGGTTTATGGGCAATGGAAAGTAGAGAAGAAGAGAGAAAAGAAAAAAGGTGGTAGTTCAGGGTTCATTTGTAAGTGCTCTTCATCCTTACCTCAATCATCATTGAGTCTCAAGGGAGAAGGACATCTCTATGGGGAGCCCTAGAAATAGGAACTAGTGATATACTTTTATTGGCGTCCTAGCTGTATGCTTTTACAGTCATGATGCTGACTTTTAGGAGACACCTCAAGCCAGCCCAGTTCCAATATGGCACTGAAGGTGAAGGAAGGGGCAAGATTGATTGGTTTTGAATGGTTGCTCCCTCTCCATGCCTAGTTGCCTACTAGGCAGGTACAAGATGAAGAGGTCATCTTGTTTGGAGAATTTTGACCGCACAATGTCAGCACGTCACAGTGAGAAGGCTGGATGACCCAGCAGCTTCTCAGGCATCACCGGTCCAGGGAACAGCTTGTCCATCCATTCTGCAGCCATAGACTTGCAAAGACACTGAGGGAGTCATGCACATTGAAAAATCCTTCTCATTCCCTACCCCAACACACGGGCGCATGCTGACGCTGCCCTATATACCAAGATGCCGTCTCAGAGAGGAGTAGGAGCGGAGAGTAAAACTTCACGAGACTGCACATTTTCTAGTGTTGCCCAGTCAGAAACAGTTACTTAAAAAGATTGTTTTAATTATTAGAGTTGGACTAAGATTACCTAATTGGACTAAATTATAGTCACTTCTAATCCTATCTTCATTATCCAGAAGGATGAAGAATTTTTAAGAATTTTTAAGGTTAGTTGTTATAAAAAAATAAAGGCATTTTCTTTCCAGATAGGCATGTAAGTGTAGTTGAGACCCTGTTATAAATTATATCTTACCTTTGTCCAAATAATTAAGAAGTGGAAAAAATAGAGAGGGCAGTTTTTATTAATATTATGCTTGACCAGTGTTGCATACTACACAAAGGCCTTAGGATCATGGAGCAATTAGTGTGGTTGACACTATTCAAAAATTCTAACCCATTCATTGTTTCAGAAGGTCTACAGTGAGAGTGGATTTGGCTTCTACTTTCAAAACAATTCCTTGTTGGGGAAGCAAAAAAGACCTGGTGTGACTGTGAGTATAAATTAGCCAAAAAAGACAGTTCTTCCTCTGGAAGAAAATACTATGTCAGGGTGTCCAACTCTCATCAGAACCCCAGAAAGCTCCATCTTTATTTTGGTGGACGAAATGAGAGATTAGTTTGAACAGCTGATTTTTATCTCAGTCATTCTACAAACTGTCAGAGTTTGTTTGAGATTTCTTCCGAGTAGGCTGTTTATCACTCTGACTTTCTTTGTTCTTGCTGGCTTTGATCTCAGTGGACCCGATTCCTGTCCTAAGTAACTGTAGGGGAATTCCAGGACAAGGGCAGCGCTCTCTAATCTGATGCTTGGAAGCAGTGGTGTTACTTTCTCCATCATGTTTTCACCTCTCTGTGTGGCTCTTTTATTTTCTTTTTTCCCTTTGGTTCATTTTCAGAGTGCAGTGTATCAGAGAAACAAGAAGAGGATGGGTCTTCTGCAGAGGTTCCCTTTTGGATTGATTTTTCAAAGAGCTTCAGAATAGCAATAAATGCCTTGCCCTAGTTCTGCCACATGGGAATCAGTCGAAAGACAAGTGTGTATTTCCTCAGTGAAAAATAATATCTGAGCCTGTTTGTGAGCAGTGGTTACAAGTATAGAATTGCATTAGCTGATTATCGTCAAGGCCTAACTGTTTCTAGACATTTTGTTTGATTATTGTGAAATATTTTCAAGTCACAGTTCATTTTTTGGCTCATTTGCTATTGTTTTTATATTACTTATGTATTCTGGTTGTTTCTGACATATATATATATGTACTTTCAGTACATACACATAAATATTAACCATAAATGTCATTTTTCCTTTGAAGAGTCTCCCTCCTTAAGAAAAGTATCCTTTGTACATACACTAGGGGTGCCTGTGAATCTGAATTTGTTCCAAAACAACTTGAAATCAGTATCCTTTAGAGAGTCTAAACACCTATTTTGCATATATATCACACATATATGTATATGGAAAGTGAAAGTGTTAGTCGCTCAATCGTGTCCAACTCTTTGAGACATCATGGACTGTAACCTGTCAGGCTCCTTTGTCCACTGAATTCTCTAGGCAAAAATACTGGAGTGGGTAGCCTTTCCCTTCTCCAGGGGATCTTCCCATCCAGGGAACAAACCTGGGTTGTGGGCAAATTCTTTACTGTCTGAGCCACCAGGGAAGCCGCTATATATGTATATATTTAAGGTCAAATAAAAATTGGTCATAGACTTAAGATGATTTGAGAAGGCTAAGTCGACATTTTAGGTTGTTATCTTGGGTCAGTGCAGTACAATTATCAGAATCGCATAAAATGTATTTCTTTCTTTATATGATTATTAACAAAGGAAATGGGAATTCATAAAATTGAGTTTTACTTAATGCAGTATTTTAGAATTCAAAAATCTTCCAAATATGGAGAACAATAGAAAAAGAAATAAAAGGAGAGACCTTGTATTTGAAAAGGTGGAAAAACTAAGATTGAGTAACAGATGCCATCTGCTCTGAAAAGCCTTCCTCCAGGGCCCAGTGCATTCAAGCAGTGTTACTCTTTGGATGAAGACAATGACACTACTTTGATAATAACATTCCTACAACAGGGTTTAACTCTTTTTAATTTGGTCTTAGGGCTTCCCTAGTGGCTCAGTGGTAAAGAGTCTGCTTGTAATGCTGCAGATGCAGGTTCCATTCTTGGGGAGGGAAGATCCCCTGCAGAAAGAAATGGTGACCCCCTCCAGTATTCTTGCCTGGAGAAACTCATGGACAGAGGAGCCTGGAAGGCTATAGTCAATGGGGTCTCAAAAGAGTTGGACATGAGTTAGCCTCAAATAGCAACAAAAACTTGGCCTTAAGAAGACCCATACTTAGAGCCAAAGCTGCAAAATTTGTCATTACAGGACAAGTCAATGATGATAAAGAAACTGTAGAAGACGAAGTGTCTCTGAGTGTGGCAACCAGCATTCACTTATTATCCATAATAAGCTATGTTTTTTTTTTCCTATTGTACTATATACAGAATTAATTACCTTTTATATAAATCCCTAAAACATGTGAGTCTAATTATTGTATGTGTGCGTGCTCAGTTGTTCAATGCTCAGTTGTGTCTGACTCTTTGTGACCCCATGGACTGTATCCCGCCAGGCTCCTCTGTCCATGTAATTTTGCAGGCAAGAATATTGGAGTGGGTTGCCATTTCCTGCTCCAGGGGATCTTCCCAATCCGGGGATTGAACTCGTGTCTCCTTGCACCTCTTGCATTGGCAGGCAGATTCTTTACCACTGTGCCACCCGGGAAGCCCCAATTATTGTATACATAAAACTTTATTCTTTATACGTTATGAGCTCTCTGCATCATTCCCTCCTCTTATGGCTCACATGAAAGAAAGATGTAGGAAACAGTTCAATTAGTTTGACTCCTTAGAGAATCACTAGTTGGAGGCATTTTCATAAAAAGGAGAATGAAAGGCAAGTCTGGGAATAAGTCTTCTCTGGAGATTAGACGTCTTAGCCCATAAGTGTACTCACTTCCCCAATTGTGACATACAGGTCCTTGTCCTTCAAATTACCAATATAAATTACTAATTTTTTTCATGTAGGAATTTTCCTCGGCAAATAATCTTCTTGTAGTCTCATTAAATGTATTACATTCTTACTGAATTTTCAAATCAGATTTTACTAGTCAGTCAACTAAAATGTTGGTAAAAGTGTATACTTTATGACCTTTATGTCTCAGCTTACAAGTTAACACAACACAACGTAACATATTGATGGCAAAATGTAAAGCTTCACATAAACAGAAACAAAGGCAAACAGATGGAAGTTCAACACACAGGAGAATAGCTGTGGGGGAGAGAAAGTGTATTTCTTTCTTACTTTCAATTAGCAGTCTACATTGTGAAAGATTTGGCAATTATATAAACGTGGGACCAAAGTTTTGAATGAAAAATAAGACTATTAAAACTAATTTTCATAAATTAAGAAAATATTGTAGGTACTTTACAATGTAAAATTGATGGATTTGGTTTCTTGACATTAGAGAAGCCATGCTGATAGTGCCCAAATTCCTGTCAGAAAGTTCAGCAAAACCACACACCAGAAGAATCTAGAAGTATGGCTTAGTTCTAAGAAGACTAGATCATCTCAAGGCAAAACCTGGATAATTTCAGGGTTTTAATATTTCTTAATTCACCCAAATATGGACCTGCTAAGCTAAGTCACGTCAGTCATGTCCGACTCTGTGTGACCCCATAGACGGCAGCCCACCAGGCTCCCCCGTGCCTGGGATTCTCCAGGCAAGAACACTGGAGTGGGTTGCCATTTCCTTCTCCAATGCATGAAAGTGAAAGTGAAATTGAAGTCCCTCAGTTGTGTCTGACCCTCAGCGACCCCATAGACGGCAGCCCGCCAGGCTCCTCCATCCATGGGATTTTCCAGGCAAGAGTACTGGAGTGGGGTGCCATTGCCTTCTCCGAATACGGACCTGAGCCACATGGAAAAAAAAAATGATAAACCTGCCGTTCAGTTCAGTTCAGTTGCTCAGTCATGTCCGACTCTTTGTGACCCCATGAACCGCAGCATGCCAGGCCTCCCTGTCCATCACCAAACCCATGTCCATTAAGTCAGTGATGCCATCCAACCATCTCATCTTCTGTCATCCTCTTCTCCTCTTGCCCTCAATCTTTCCCAGCATCAGGGTCTTTTCAAATGAGTCAGCTCTTTGCATCAAGTGATTTCAGCTTCAACATCAGTCCTTCCAATGAACACCCAGGACTAATTTCCTTTAGGATGGCCTGGTTGGATCTCCTCGCAGTCCAAGGGACTCCAAAAATTTACTGAGCCCAGAACTACAACTAAAATGTGCTTCTTTTAGTATAACACAGATGAAAATCAATTCAAAATAGAGCCAAACTAAGATAATGAGTGAGCACCAAATATTCTTAAATTCTAAACCGACATTAATTTAGAACCATGACCTTCAGCCATGTGGCTTAAACAAGATTTATATGACTCCTCTAACCTCCTCTAAGGACAAATCTTTTTCAGTCTGGAGATTTGGTTACTGCATGTTGCCAACAACCATGCATTTGGAAGAGAATTTTAAAAGGCACTTTTCTGAATACTAATGCATTATTCAGAAACTTGGAGGAGTCTAGTGAAATCCTGTGCCTAAACAATTCTTCCATCTACACATATTTTCCTTTTTTCTTTTGTATTAGTTGCATATTATTTTTTTCTCTTACCAAACTATGAGTCTCTTTGAGCCAGAAAAGTGGTGTACAATATCAGATTTATTTCTCTCCATGCTCTTTTTCCAGAATCTAATGCTGATATCCTTGCACACATTAGTTTCTTAACTCATGCTTGCACGTGGAGGACACGAGTAAATAGAACTACTGAGATCTAAATATTTTCTTCACTGTGTAATTTTATCTAACTTTTTTTCAGAAAAAAAAGTTAGCAACTTGAATAAACTGATTCATAGCTACTTATGTTTTATACTAATTTTATAAACTTAATGGAAAATATCAGCTAACTCTGTTGTACTGTATATTAAATATATTTGAAATACAGTCAACTTTGTAAGCTAAAATTTATTCGACTAACATTATTTATTCATTCAACTAACAGTTGTCAGCCAAAGTATCATTCAAAACTAAGGGGAACCTGAAGATTTCTTCAGGCAAATAAAACAGTGCATTTATTCCTGCAGACACTTTCTGAAAGAATTTTGGAACACATCTCAGTAAGAAGTATATCACACACAGAAAGACGGAATGAAAATAATAAAAACATTGATGAAGAAAATCATGAATAAACATATGATGACAATCATGTAAGAAGATAAACATTTTTGGAGGATGGGATAAACTAAATGAGAGACTTGGGTGATAAACAATAAAGTGGAAGATGGAAGTAAAAGCTTTAAGTTCTTGGTAATGTTAGTAAAGAGGTTAGATATATTGTCAAAGATGGATTTGGTGTCAAAAATGTAAGATAAATGTTTAAGGCTGTAATTAAAAAAAATTAACAACTGACATAGTCAGAAAACAGCCAATCATAAAGGGACACTGAATAATTGGAAAGGACAGCCTCTGAAAGCAACCAGCACTGTCGTTCTGATGTCTAATAGTTAAATAACAGCTAATTCAAAGATAGTCATTAAAGTAATGAATGCATACTTTCAAAAAATGTAAATGGACAAAAAGGAATACAGAAACTTTTATCAATTCTGCCTGAATAAGATACTGTATAAGTCACTCAGTTGCGTCCGACTCTTTGCCACCCCATGGCCTGGAACCTGCCAAGCTCCTCTGTCCGTGGGATTTTCCAGGCAACAGTACTGAACTGTGTTGTCATTCCCTTCTCCAGGGGATCTTCCTGACCCAGGATCCAAGCCAGTTCTCCTGCATTGCAGGCAGATTCTTTACCATCTGAGAGTAAGATACTGAGGTCTAGAGAAGTAAAATGATTTTCCAGGATCACATCGTGATCTCGTAGACGAAGTTAAGACTTAACTTTTAATTATATCTGGTGTTGCCCTACTGTTTTTGTCCCCACAAATTTAATTTTCAAGTCAATATTTTAAAAGCATTACTACATTTATTTTCTCATTTCAGTCATATACATGCTATTGTTATTGCTGGTTCATATTTTAGTGATTTTTAAACATCTTCATTTATGCTTTATGGAGACTTATCAACATGTGCTCCTCTAAACGACAATGTGCTTAAAAACATTACCTACAATTTAAACTTCAAAAAATGTATGTATTCTTTGTCAAAATTTATTGAATAGGAAAGTATTGCTACCTCTATTAAAGTCATGAGCAAATGGCTGTTGTTCAGAAAAGGAAGGATTTATTCTATGTATTTACAACAGTACTTTATTTCTGTGCATTTATAAAAGTACTTTACTTTCATCGCTTCAATTTTCCTGAGGGAAAGATACATTATTTAATTAAATATTTCTTTGCAACATGATTCTAAGGGTAAACTATGATCTTCTTGATTAATTGATTTGTAGTATCCAAAGCAACAAGTTGAAAGCTAAAAAGGAAAGAAATATGCAGCTAGAAGTGGTTCTCTTACGTTAGAAGCTTTTCCTTATCTTACATTTATTCTTTCACCCCCAAATACTCCAATAGCAGGATAATTTAGCCTTCTTTTTCAATAGAAAAAATAAAAATGAATCTTTAAGAATCCATGAAAATCTTTTGATAATACAATGGAGAATTGCTATTAAGGTTCAATAATGGTAAAACTCTGGTTCAGATGCTATTCAAGCAGATTTTAGCTACTGTCATTTAATAAAGTCCAGTTAAGTCACACCAAATCATTAACAATTGAATTCCTGTTATCTAACAGAACAACCATTTTGAGCCTACTGAAAGCTGACTTACTTTTTAACATTTTGTATTATAACAGATAGCTGATATAATATCTAATAGTATTTTCCTTAAACCTGGTACCACCTGAACTTATATGGAAGTGAAGACAAAAGAGAACAAGTGGAGTTTTCTCAGACACAAAAAAGAACCTTCTGGATCAGAAATCCAGTTATCATGTTAGATCCAAGTTGGCCATTATCTGCAGAGGGCCCTGATAGAAAAATAGTTTTCTATTTATGAGTCAACCCAGCTTTAGAGAAAAGAAAATATTGTAGGATGAATATTAATAGTGAGGGACCAGAGAGAAAGCTGCTAAATATCTTTGAGCCCAAAAATAAAGGATTAGCTTGTGCAGGCATGAGGGATTAAACCTAGAGCTACTGAAATTAGGCTTAGTAAATTCCTGAAACCCTGTGAGCCAGGATTATTTCAATGCCTTCTCCCTTAGTTTCATACTCTGCTTTTCTTATGTGTGTGCGATGAGACATGTGTTTCTTCTGGAAAAATGAAGAGAAGTCTAGCCTCCTCAAAATGATTTCCAAGGGTGATGAGCCCCTACCTCTGGCCACCAGCACACATCTCTCCGTCACCCTGCACGTGTCCGACAAGACAATAGGCACAGCTGCAACCATCAACAATAATGTGCATCGGAGATGTAAGCTGGGATTGGCCCTGGGTCTTGGGTCACCTCTGAGGATGATGTCATGTCATCACGCTCCATCATGTCTCGTTATTAATCCTTCTCTTTAGACTTATCAAAGAGAGAGGCTGCAGAGCTTCTGTATGGCAGAGCCACCAGTTTTGGAAGAATGTTGTGTTAGTGATGCAGACGACATTGAAGCTATGACATTACAAAAATCAGCTTACAATAAAAATTGTACTTTGTCAGGAGTCTGGCTCAGTCAGAGGATGACTCATCTGTACACAGATCACCCTCAGCTGTAACGTAGAGTATATGGCTTTCCTGACACTAGGAAAAGTTTTATTCAAATGCATCATCGTGATTTTATTTCTGGACCTGGTCAGAGTCCTGTTAAATTTGAATTTTACAGTATCTTTATGTTCAATTTGATTTCCTCAATTATAGAGCTTTAACTCTGCTATCAGTAGTTCCATTACATCTTCACACTCCAAGTTTACCAGAAAAATTCATGCCAGTTATTATTCTTTTTATGAGTTTATACACTCAAATATGAAACATACAAAATAGGCTAGAATTTATTAACATGAAACATTTAATACAGAAAGAGATAGGGCATTATACAGTTATATGTCACAAACATATTGAATGTGCCCAATTGCTTTTAAATGTCTAAAGTATAACCATTATGTGCTATTAAAGGGATTATAAACTATATTGAAGTAATATATTCAAGCATCCAAAAATCAGAGTAAATAAAAATAATTCTGCTCATTGGCTCACAGTTAGGAAGGAATGAGAGTAATAACAATAAAATAATAATGTGCAGGGAAAGACAAATCCATCCCGTGGCAGCCTGAGCTGCAGCAAGCCCTGATTCAAGGGAGGGAGCCGGAGGCTTCCAACTCGTAAAAATGAATATTTGTCTGCCAAGGAAAGACGGCATACATCTCTTTCTCACTCCAACCCTCCAGGGGCCTGTTTTGACCTCCCTTTGTCCCCGTTGAGAGGAGAACAGAGGGTATGAAAACGGCTCAGAGCATTTCACTCCGGGAGCCTGTGACTCTGGCAACAGCACAGTCCCTGCATCTCAGGGGGGTGATTTAGCACCCGGCTCACACTGACCTTGTGGAGTGGAGTCTGTGATGAACATCTGACTTGAGCCATATCTTAGGGTTTGTTCTCATTAGGAGCTAAAGTGAGGGACCACTGCAAGTCTCATCATTTAGCAGATGGGAGAGCTGTGGAATAGATAGGTTAAGTGATAGCTTATTCCACTTTAGTTTTTTTTCCTGGACTTCCCTGTCTGAAACCCAAAGTGAAAGAGATTGTCCATGCTGGCAACTTGAGGCTCATTTTCTCAAGAGCATGGGATAGGCGTGGATGTTCAGTGTTGATGGTTATTTGCTCTTCTCATCCCGGCTGTCTTAACCTTGCTCGTTGTGAGGCTCACATGTACCACTAACTCTTGGAGCCTCACCTTAGGGGTGAGGAGGCAATCTGGGGGGAACAGGGGAGGCGGGGCAGAGAATGCTTCCTTGTCAGCCCTTGTTAGTCATGGTCAAGGCAGTACGGCAGATCAAGCTCATTACAAGGAAACTTTTTTTTCTTATGGAAAAATGTATGAAAATCTTAAAGGTCAAGCTGTATGCTAAGAACTGTTGAAAAGCATTGAAGCATTTGCTAACTGAATCATGAATTATAGTATATGTTAAAAATGATTATGTTTAAATATAAGGCACATATGGAGTTGAAAGTGACTTTGAAATTCTCCTCTTCCATGTACACATGTGACCTCAGAAAAATATGGTTCAATTTTTATACGTATTTTTAATAAATTTGCTATTTTAGAATGGTTTCAGGCTTACGGAAAATTTGCAAAGCCAGTACAGAGAGTTTTTTCCCATACATCCCAGACATAATTTTCCCTATTTTAAAATATTAATATATTTGTCACAAAAATGAATCAATATGGATACACTAACCAAAGTACAAAATTTATGCAGATTCCCTTAGTTTTTACCTATCATTCTTGTCTTCTTTTTCAGGAATCCATCCAGGAAGTAATTTGCATTCTCCTAATGACAAATTGTGTGAATTGACCTTTCATATGCTTACCTGTGGCCTTCCCTGGTGACTCAGACGGTAAAGCGTCTGCCTACAATGCGGGAGACCCGGGTTCGATCCCTGGGTCAGGAAGATCCTCTGGAGAAGGAAATGGCAACCCACTCCAGTGTTTTTGCCTGGAAAATCCCATGGACGGAGGAGCTTGGTTGGCTAATGTCCATGGGGTCGCAAAGAGTTGGACACGACTAAGCGACTTCACTATCACTATTCTTACCTGTCATTATATGTCCTCTCTAGTGAGGAGTCTGGACCTTTTGCCCATTCTTAGATTCACTCTCTCTCCTATTGCTGAGCCTCAGGTGTCCTCTTCTGATACAATTACCCTGCAGAAATGTGTTTTGTAAATATTTCTCTAAGATATGGCTATTCTCCCATACTCCCTATCCTATCCTTCAAAGGGCAGTTTTTAATTTTAGCAAAATACAATCCATTAATCTTCCTCTCATGGATGTGCTTTCCATGGTGTATCTAAAAACTCATCCAGATCCAATCACCTGGAGTTTCTCCCATGCTTTCTTCCAGAAGTTACATAACCTTGAATTTTGCATTCAAGGTTTTATGATCTACCATGAAGCAAGTTTTATGGAAGCTAAAGGTCTGCATCTAGGTTTATTCATCTAGGTCTGCATCAGTTGTTTACATGAATGCCCCTTGTTCCAGCACCATTTGGTGAAAAGACTCTCTGCGTTGAATAGCACCCTTGTCCAAGATCAGTTAAGCATGATGTAGCTCTGTTTCTGGGCTTTCTATTCTATTCCACTGGTCTTTAAATATTTCACCCCACTCTCTTCTTGCTTCCTTGAATTCTGGTGGGATGTCTACTATAATTGTTATCCTCATTCTTCTCTAGTTCAGTTCAGTTCAGTCGCTCAGTTATATTAGACTCTTTGTGATGCCATGGACTGCAGCATGCCAGACTTCCCTGTCCATCACCAAATCCCAGAGCTTGCTCAAACTAATGTCCATTGAGTTGGTGATGCCATCCAACCATTTCATCCTTTGTTGTCCCCTTCTCCTCCCACCTTCAATCTTTCCCAGCATCAGGGTCTTTTCCATTGAGTTAGATCTTTGCATCAGGTGGCCAAAGTATTGGAGCTTCAGCTTCAGCATCAGTCCTTCCAATGAATATTCAGAACTGATTTCCTTTAGGATGGACTGGTTAGATCTCCTTGCAGTCCAAGGGACTCTCAAGAATCTTCTCCAACATGACAGTTCAAAAGCATCAATTCTTTGGCACTTAGCTTTCTTTATAGTCCAACTCTCACATCCATACATGACTACTGGAAAACCATAGCTTTGACTGTATGGACCTTTGTTGGCAAAGTAATGTCTCTGCTTTTTAATAAACTGTCTAGGTTAGTCATGGCCTTTCTTCCAAGGAGGAAATGTCTTTTAATTTCATGGAGGCAATCACCATCTGCAGTGATTTAGGAGCCCAAGAAAATACAGATAGTGTGTCTTTTCCTCTAGTTTCTTAAAGATTTTCTCTTTGTCTTCAATTTACTGCAATTTGAATGCAATATGCCAGGTAGGCTTTTTTTTTGTTTGCTTTGTTTAAATCTGTGGTTTCAAGCCTACCATTAGTCTTGGCAAATGTATTTCTCCCGCTTTTTTCTGTCTTTCTTGTTTAGAGATATTCCATTAGATATATGTCACACTTTTTGAAAAATTTTCACAGATCTTGGATGTTTTATTTTAACTTACTTTTATCTTTGCATTTCAGCTTGGGAAGTTTCTCTTTATCTATCCTGAAGTTCACTGATTGTTTATTTGGCATATCCCATCTACTAATGAGTCTATTGAAGACATGCTTAATTTCTGTTACAATGTATTTAATTCTAGCATATTTTATTAATTCTTTCTTAAACTCTTTCTTAAGCAGAGTTTTCACCTCTCTGCTTACATAAGGCACCTGTTCTTGAATGCTGTTTATTTTTCAATTAAAGCTCTTAGCATATTAATCATAATTATTTTAAATTATTTGATAACTCCAACATCTGTATCATTTCTTTTTCTTTTAAAAAACATTTATTTATGTATTTGGCTACACGGGGTCTTAGTTGTGGCACGTGGGATCTAGTTGCCTGACCAGGGATTGAACCTGGGTCCCCTGCATTGGAAGCAGAGTCTTAGCCACTGGATGACCAAGGAAATCCATTTGTGTCATTTCTGATGATTGCTTTCTCTTTCCCAATTGTGCTTTTTTCTCGCCTTTTGTTGTGCCTTGTCATTTTTTTGAAAGCTGTATATACTGTGTTGGGTAATAGCAACTGTGGTAGATTGGCTTTCGTTGTGAAGATTTATGGCCACCTGACTAGAAATTGACTGTGTGTGACATGTGCTGTAGTTACAACTTCCAGAGGCTTTAAATTCCTCTACCACCCTTATATTTTCTCCCTCCTTGATATTAGGCTTCTCTAATACTCTCTGGGGAATCTAATAAGATTCCGTCGTAGCCCAAGTCAGTAAAGAATCTGCCTGCAATGCAGGAGACTCGGGTTTGATCCCTGGGTCAGGAAGATCCCCTGGAAAAGGAAATGGCAACCCAGGCCAGTATTCTTGCCTGGAGAATTCCATGGGCAGAGGAGCCTGGTGGGCTACAGTTCATAGGATCACAAGAGTTGGACACAACTTAACAACTAAACCACCAACACTCTCTGAGGGAGAGAGCTTGTGTCTTGCAGCTCTTCCAGGTGGAATGCACTTTTATTTATACTGGCATCCTTTTGGTGTGGTAGTAAGATATACTATATGGAACCGTAAGATGTGGGAAAAGTGGAGTGTTTTATTTTTTCCAATTAAATCTTCATGTTTTAGTGGGTCTGTGTCTTCAACTGGCTGACTCCCTACTCTGTTATCATTCCTGAGAGCAGAATTCCCAACCTGTCTACTGAGGCTCTAACTCCTGTTGAATATGATTTTTCCTCCTTAGATAAAACAGAGAGTCTATATGGAACAGAGAGTAGAATGATTGTCCTGTCCTCAACCGGGATACGTTTTAGTAAAATCTATCTCCTTGGAGCCTCGGCCTTTTTACAGAGAAAGCTCTGGGACTACTTCACAATGATTCGTCTTCCCCTTTCAGAGGCAGGGGAGGCTCTTTCCTAGATCTTCCCTGTGAGAAACTAGTAGGTTCCTGGAAGTAAAGCTCATGAAAGTGTGAGGCCTTACTTGGGACTGTGGTTCCCAGGAGTAGCCTTATTTTCATGCAATACAAATTCAATTTGTAAAAATTAACCTTGAGTGATCCTAGCAGTTTATGGCTCTAGCAACTTCTGCTCCACAAAAGTGCATCTTGTTTGAAATATCTAAGGATGCTCCTGTTCTCCAGATTTCAAAGGGAGTGGTTTGCCCTGCAACCTCAGTTATTTTCAAAGTCCGAGAAAAGTCATCAATTTTCAGGTTAGCCAGCTTTTTCCTTGCTGTATGATGGGGTGATGACTTATAAGCTCTTCACATATTGGAGCTGAAACCAAAAGTCTGTATCTATTAATTTTATTTTTTCTGTACATAGCTTCAGGTATACATTCTATATTTATATCATCATTATTATCTCTACTCTTGTGATTTCTCACTTTTTTTCCTTGCTCTTATTGGAAACAGAATATCCAATCATGAGACTGTTCATAAGGCTCAATTCCTTTATATTGGAAGTCTCTTCAATTGGTAATATTAACCAAAAGCTAAATTAATTCAAGGCAATTGAAAGAAAAAAATTGGAGTAAAATTTCTACACTAGAAGAGCTCAAGGTCTACTGGTGTCAACAGACAAAAGCTAGGACAAATAAAAGGGCAGGATGCTGAGTGTGGAGAGGAATACGAAGCAGACCCCAGGTCAGAGAAGGATCTGGGAGAAACTGATGGGATCAGGAATAGCACGTAGGTAAGTGGAATGGAGATTGAAGAGAAGGGAAAAAAAATCGAGCCATAGGAACACCATGTGAAACATGAAGGATTCATGGAGTAGCTTGCAAATCTCTAAGTAAAGTGTGAAGAAGAGTACTTTTTGTGGAGGAGTCAGGGACTCTGCTAAGGCATTTGATTTTGTTCTCAAATCTCTATGGGAGCTATTGAAGGATCCTGAGCTGCAGTATATTTGGATTTGCATTCTATATATATGACTTTGTCCGTAGAGGGAAGATAAGGTATAGCATCTGAGACAGATAGCAGAGAGGAAGGTTAAGGATCTAAAGCATTTGTGGAAGTGAGCACTTAGGAGACTCTCGATTATGGCAGTGATGATGGGGTGAAATAAGGAATAAATATGTAAGATGTTAAGGTGCATTTATTGTAAATATACGTGTATTGTGTATGTGAGCAGATTTAAACATTAAGGGAATTCTAAGTGTCTGTGATTTCAATAATGGGGGATATGATAGTGTCATACCCTGAAATGGAGGAGGAGGAGCAGGTATTATTTGGAGAATGAGAGGGAAAACAACAGTATCTTTTTCTATGTATTTCAAAAGTATACTACGCATTTCTTTTTAAAGTATTCTAGGCTGTATGTTGTCACGCTGCTTGTTTAACTTATATGCAGAGGACATTCATGCGAAATGCTGGACTGGATGAACCACAACCTGGAATCAAGGTTCCCAGGAGAAATATCAATAACCCCAGATATGCAGATGACATCACCCTTATGGCAGAAAGTGAAGAACTAAAGAGCCTCTTGATGAAAGTGAAAGACGAGAGTGAAAAAGTTGGCTTAAAACTCAACATACAGAAAACTAAATCATGGCATCTGGTCCCATTACTTGATGGCAAATAGATGGGGAAACAGTGGAAACAGTGACAGACTTTATTTTTGGGGGCTCCCAAATCACTGCAGATGGTGACTGCAGCCATGAAATTAAAAGACGCTTCCTCCTTGGAAGAAAAGCTATGACCAACCTACATAGTATATTAAAAAGCAGAGGCATTACTTTGCCAACAAAGGTCCATCTAGTCAAAGCTATGGTTTTCCAGTAGTCATTTATGGATGTGAGAGCTGGACTATTAAGAAAGCTAAGAGCTGAAGAATTGACGCTTTTGAACCATGATGTTGGAGAAGACTCTTGAGAGTCCCTTGGACTGCAAGGAGATCCAATCAGTCCATCCTAAAGGAAATCAGTCCTGACTATTCATTGGAAGGACTGATGCTGAAGCTGAAACTCTAATCCTTTGGCTAGCTGACTCATTGGAAAAGACCCTGATGATGGGAAAGATTGAAAACAGAAGGAGAAGGGGATGACAGAGGATGAGATGGTTGGATGGCATCACCGACTCAACGGACATGAGTTTGAGCAAGATCTGGGAGTTGGTGATGGACAGGGAACCCTGGTGTGCTGCAGTCCCTAGGGTTGCAAAGAGTCAGACACAACTGATTGGCTGAACTGAACTGAAAACCTACTATAAGGAGAAGAATAGATATTAAAAGAAGTTGCTGCCATTATTTTGGTAAATCAGATTGTGTAATTTTTCATTTCTGAGCAGAATTTAGAAATAATTATGTTAGTTAAATTTCAAAATCAAATGCAGTCTTCTTTCAGGTCATACACTTTCATAAAGAGGTTATGTCATACTCAGCTATGATAACTCCAGCAAGAATGTTTTTTTGTTTTTTGGTCTATTATACAACTAATTACTGGGTAGAGAGACCCAGTTGAAAAGATAAGAAGAAATATGATAGAAACATAGCTACAGATTAAACATTTTCTTTAATCACTTCCTGAGTGATTAATGAGGAGTTATCCTTTTGAAATTAGGTAAAGAAAGTTCCAACTTCTATAAAAATTCTGTTATAGGTGCAACTACACAAGTAGTTGTTCATAATCATGAAAAGTTCAACTAGAATTCTGGAAGAGAATCAAATCTATAAAGACTGGAAAATTATTTCTTCTGATTAATGAATCAGATTAAATAAGTACATTTCTTCATGTGTGTGTGCTCAGTTGCTCAGCTGCGTCTGACTCTTTGTGACCCCATGGGCTATAGCCCGCCAGGCTCTTCCGTCCATGGGAATTCTCCAGGCAAGAATGCTAGAGTGGGTTGCCACGCCTTCCTTCATGGGATCTTCCCAGCCCGATATCAAACCCTGATCTCCTGCATTGCAGGAGGATTCTTTAATGTCTGAGCCACCAGTGAAGCCCACATTTCTTCATAGTCAATGACAGATACATTTTCTACTCACTGATTTCTCTGATAACCAACATTGTAAGCAGTCTTTCACCTCCTTTGAAGGTCTATGGCATTGCCCATATAGCACTTGAGCTTTCTTCTTTATTTTATGGTTATTGTAACATTATTTTTATTTTTAGATTGTGAGCTCCTTAGGAGCTGAAGTGAATAACAGAGTAGCTGCTCAATAAAAATTAATCTTTCAACAAACATTTACTGAGTGTTTATGATATGCCTAAGAAATAGGATAGTATCTGCCTTTAGGAAATGGTGTGTTAGTGAGTAAATATAGACTGCAACTTTTCTGAATAATTCAGATCCTTTCTGAAAGAAATTACATTAAGTAAAGAATTAAACAAGACTTTTGTTCTTGGAAATTAAAAGAGAAAATCATCACTTGGTTGAGTATGATTCATCAGAAAAAGCAGATAATTTTGGTTTAAAAATAAAGATATGTTTTGGTGACAAAAGTCAAACGGAAGCATATAACGCATTGCTATAAATATGTAGACCAAACTTAAAACTTGAGTGTACTGATACTGAAACACATAACATTTAGTCAAAGGAGAAGTCCCTGAAATCGTTAGAAGTCTTCACATAGCGACACAATACACTTTCAGTTAGAGATATACTTACACTTAAAGTTCTAGATATTTTGCTACCATAACGAGAACTTACATGTCTAATATTACTTCATATTTGTCAATGATATGAGCTCCCTTTCACGTTAAGCTATGCTCCTCCCGAAACCCTGGATCTGTAAGGTTTTCCTGATATTCCTTTTCAGTTATGCATTGGCGAGTTCACCTCTGCTCTGTTCTATTCACAGAATAAATGGAAACCAGGAGCCAAGCATATACTGTGTTAGTTAAAGGTTTACCAAAAGAGTTCCCATGGTTTCCTTTTCTCACTAAATGCATTCCCGCATGCTGGAAAAGATCTCTGAAGCGGAATGCATCCTGGCCTTTAGGCCTGAGGGGACATTATTTCAAGCATATCAGGCTGCCTGGTCTAGTGCCTTTTACATGGGAAACATCTAAAGACCCTGTTCCCTCACAAAGATCTCAATAAAAATCCAAATGAAATTGATTCCTCCTTTGGCTTTGTTTTGATTTTGGAGATAGACACTCTGGCATGTTTATTCACTTACATTGTTTTAGCTCCCACAGCTAAACACAAGGAAGAGGAAGCAACCACAAATAGTTTGCTTACACAAATTGACATTGGCTTTTTAAAATCGTGTGCCAGATTTCATTTTATTAAAAAAAATGTTATTGCAAGTCCATTAGTAGGGGCTATTTGTAAGCTCTATTGATTCCTAAAATTAATATAAAATAAAAGGAATGCTTTCTTGCAAATATTGAAAGTGTCATAATTTCACAGGATTAACTTAAGTGAGTCTAAAGGTGGTGCTCCATAAATCAGGTAAAAATCACATGCCAACTTCTAATCGGTAGAAAGGCAGGCTTGTTGCTTTATTAATCCAAGTGTGATATCAGGCCATAGAAGTGATTTGCCCCCTTTGGGAATGTCATTTGGTGATTTTCTAATTAATGCACTACCGTGAGCGAAGGTGACGGGTTAACCATAGCAAGAACGAGAACAGGCTCAGTTTTCACTGAAACTCTCAAACGCTGAGTCACATGCAGTTTCATTTATTTTGCATGTTTGGCAATCTTTCCTCCCCAATGGAACAATAAACATTAACTCATTACTCTGAGAGAAGCTTATAAAAACATAGTTGACACAAAGTTACTATTAATTTTTTTTTCCTTTTACAAAGCCTGTTTCCCCTTTTGCAACATGATAAGAGTTGTGTTTTATTTTGAAAAGAGCATGTTCAAACTTCCCCACAAATATTTCAAATTTGTGATGGGCCACTAAAATGCCAGATCTTGGATAGTTCTGTTAATTCATTTTTTTTCCCCCAGGATGATAGATGAGACATACTGGGGAGTGGGATATATTATAATCTGGAATTTATTACTTGAAAGGAGACTTTTTAATGGTACTAAGATGACTTAAGACAATCACAGTGTGTTTTGTTCCAAATTTGTTTTCCGACACCAAACTTTCTCAGAAACACTTAAATTATAAATTCGGTGTCCTTGTATTTACAACAATGATAATTTTAATATGGGTAGTTCATGCTACATTTTCCCTTTTCCAGTTGACTGAAAATACAGATAAGATCAGTGGACACTCTCTGCAGGCTTTTTAGAGGCAAAGCTGACGTCCGGGAAGGCTTTGGTGGGCGGGTTCTGCTGTCGAGTCCCCCTTGTGAAGGAACCTTCTGTCCTGCAGTGGGACTGCAGCTTCTTGGAAAGGGGAGCCATTTATCACAGTCCTAAATGAAAGCATTCTTTAAACACAAATGTCTTTTTCTCCCTTTGTCTAATTACTGAGAGGAAAAGTGAGAAGGAAATGT
The DNA here is from genome assembly GCF_003369695.1 of Bos indicus x Bos taurus. Taxonomy (NCBI): domain Eukaryota; kingdom Metazoa; phylum Chordata; class Mammalia; order Artiodactyla; family Bovidae; genus Bos; species Bos indicus x Bos taurus. Next base: position 18,168,318 of record NC_040082.1, read on the forward strand.
CAAAACAGAGAAACAGTGGTGTATAGAGAGAGCAGCCACTCTGGAGCTCAACCGGCTTTTGTGAGGGTCTGGGCGATTTGTCAAATGGTTGTGGCATAAGTCAAACTCTGAGGTTGAAAGGTCTTGACCTAAGGAGTCCTGGAATCAGACAGTGTAAGCAAGGGGTCTGCTAGAATTTTCAGCTGTAGTGGAGATGAACAATGATGGGAGCTGGACATCACAAAACCTCATTTGCATAATTCAGGTAAGTAATTTTATTGAAACTGACAAGGATGTGACAGGCTAAGAAAGAGAAGAGAACACAGTCTTGCTGGGAACCACTAAGGCTCCTCAGTTAGGTATGTGAAAATAAATGACAGCTAATCTCTTCACTAAAAATCTGTAAACAATGCTTTTTTACCCAGGACTCACCCATGACCTTTTGTAGAGCCGGCTATAGATTCTTTAGTCTAGTTTTCCTGAATATAGAAAGCAGAAGGGACTAAATTCAAATCATGTTTTAGATTTTAACTAATAATAATTACTTCCCTCGATAGAGGCTCCTTCCAAGGCCTCTACATTAAGAAATAAGGTCTATATTAAGAAATAAAGAGTAGAGAATTTTTAAAGTGGATAATCATCAAAGGTTTGAGATCAATGCTAAATAAAATCTTATTTCTTAAGAATGTATTTTGGGGGGGAAGATTTTACCTTGAGTAAATTGTACTAAGAACCTAAAAAGTGAAATGCCTTTAGCACTTGAGGTTGCCAATATGTGTATAAGAGATCATATTAATATTTGCTGGTTAATTTTTTTTAGCTTTTTTTTTCTCTTTATATTTCAGAATGTGGATTTAAACAAGGCATACATTTAATATTGTTGCATATATTTTAAAAATGAAAATATTTAATTCCTAACAAGTATATGTTGTTTTGAATTCTGATAAAATCTTATAGCATCAGCAAAATCTCCAGATTAGATTTTATATGGCTTGAATATACCTGTCCCTAAAAAAGCAACAAAAATGATAAGATTATCAGTAAAAAGATTTCCTTATTTTAGATAAGAGAAACTAAATTCTTAAAAGCACTCTCCATGTCCTTTATATTTGGCTTCACTTGTATGTGTGGCTCACCAGGAGACAGCTACATATCTTTTACAAATCCAGGCTGCTCACCAGTCATTGGTGACTTTTACAGGCAAGGGCAGTAATGGATGGAAACAGTAATCAGCCTAGAGAAGAATGCTACTCAAACCTAGTTTGCCAGAAGAGAACCATGTCTGCTGTGCCCTTCAAACATGCAAAAAATATGAAAGTGACTTAGTCAGACACAAGTTGCAAAATCTCCCAAGCATTTTTGGGTAGCAAATACACAATTACTCCTTCTGCAGTGTATGGAACACATATATAGTTTGGTCGACAAAATGTGGATCATTCCATCGAATGGGAAGCAGTTGAGAGTTCTGGCTAGATCAAATGTGGATCTCAGTATTATAAGCAGTCTAATGCATAATTCATGAGGCTTAATGAATATTCCAATTCATGACAGCCAACTGGCTCCATAGGTCACACCTCCTAGTCTCATATAAATAAAGAATGAGATACTGGAAAGCATACCAGCTGAACCAAACTGAGTGCCAAAAACATGCATATTAATGAGGCACTATAATAGATACTTGACTCTTTGGAAGTGCCTATATTGGTTTCCAGCTACAGAGGGAAAGAAAGTTCACAATGTACCTTTAAACACACCATACTGTGTACCATAAAATACAGCTCTTTCTATGAAATATGGAATCAAATTATACTGATGTGATTTCAGATTCAGTCATTAACTCCATAACATCCTCTGACACTTCCAACAACATTGAAACATTCTGGAAAGAACCCCACCCCCTGCTCCCATATTCCCTTGCAAGTCTCAACTTGGTAACTAGGGAGAGGAAGTCCTTCAACAGTGCTGTTCTTTTATGTGTTCTGCTTAGACCTTGGATCAGGATGAATGGTAGCTCAGATGAATGCATTTGTGCCATTTTTCTTGGCCCCAGACTATGTTTCCTCACTACCATGACATCTGAACAGAAGGAGAAAACATCTCCCCTTTGTAGCAGGCTAATTTAATTTGTACCTTCCACCTAGGGGTAAATATGTTTGTCTGTCTGTCTGAGCTTTTTGCCTACTTTCTTTTCTCACGGGAAACCCTACTGAGTCGAAAGCAGGAAATTGCTTAGTGCTCTAACTTTATTTTAAAGTAATTTAATTTTAAACCTTCTCACACCCACCCTAAAGTGAAGCAACTGTTGGAAGCCCCTCGGGATACCCTTAATGACTTCTGCATGTCTCCTGTGTCACAGATGTCAAAGGCTTCTTGTTTGGAGGTATTGTATCTTTCGGAATAGATGATTTAAAAGAGACTGCTTTGGGCTGTTTTACCCACAGAAGATGTGCATTCGTTTTAAAATAATGAACAAAATCTTGCAGCTTTTACATTGACCCACATCCTTTCAAATCCGTATTATAAATCATTGATTTTTATTTCATCTTAACTTGATTTGGGGCATTATTTGTGGCTTGACCTTGTTTGATATAGAGAGTTCATCGAAGATTCAAAAATAACAGCAAACATATTTTCTCCTAAGTAAAATAGCGGTAATTCATTACACAAAAGCTTAGAAATATCTAGGCATGTGATCTAGATATTGGTACCATTTCTCAGGGCACTGCAGACATCTCAGTCCATTTCAGAGTGGACATCATAAATTAAAATTTCAATGAGTAGTAGTCTACTTATTAATAAAGGCCTATATAGAGGGAACTTCTCTTTTACCTGAGATGCACTTATCAAAATGTAAATTTGTTTTTCCAAATTGTTTTAAGAATTTTCAGATGAACTTTAAGAAAAGAAATTGTTTCTTTTTTCTCAGGTTTGTGAAAACATTCAAATTAAATTCTCTTTTGTGGTACTTACATTTCCCTACATTACTTTTATTATTCTGAGATAGGGAGCTTCATTAATGCACATTACAAAAAATACACATGACTTGTTTAAAAGAAAAAAATAATTTTATTAGAATTATTTTATTAATTCCTATTTAATGTAAAAGACTATTCTAGAATATATTATTGGCTGATAATATGGAAATCTTTAACTGCTTATGGCCAGATTGATTCTATTTTTTAGTACAGTGCTGTCATAGATTTCCATGCATACAATTTGAAAAGAGAATCAATCATAGTAATAGTGTTAATTATGAAGTTTATTAACTGAACCTGAATTCTGAACAATGTAGTTAGTTCACAAACAAGCTTATTAAAAGAATTTTATGTTACTGGGTAAATACATTTACAAATTTCTTAGCTTAAAATACCCACATAGTCTCATGCGAAGCCACATATTCAAAAACCTATGGAGAGAGAGAGTTTTTTTTCTGAAGAAGAATAATAGGAAAGAATATTACAGTTGGGTATAAGAATTTTTCAGTACTTCCACTTCAAATCGATGTTCCTCCAAAATATGCCAAAAGATTGCTCAATACTAAAAGTATCATCAGACGACTTCACTCCTAAAGCATTTCTGTTGATAAAGAAGCCGAATCTAGTTAGTGTGATTTAAATTAACTAGAAATTTGAGCATTTGACTTGTTGCTAGGGAAATTTTCCATCTTTTCAGTCTCTAAATTGACACAAATTGACTGCTGCAGAAGACGAGACCTATCTTTAGTGTAATAATGTGGCATTTCCAACTGAATCCAAAATTGCACATTAAACCTCACCATTAGTACGCTAGAATCTAAACCTGGGATTGGCAAAGTATTTCTGTAAATGGCCAGATAATAAATATTTTAGGCTTTGGGAGCTACATATGGTCTCTCTCATATATTGCTCTTTGTTTTGTTTTACAACCCTTTAAAATTTTAAAAACCATCCTTAGCTTGAGGGCCATACAGAAACAAGTCATGGGCCGGATTTGGATCACTGACCCTAGTTTATTAACCCCTAATGTAAGCTTTTAAGACATTGTTTAATGTAGCAAAACATCTGCTTATCCTCAGTCACATTGTTATATAGATGATCATTTTAAATTCAGAATGTCTTTCTTTATTTTGTATTGTGCTATGATTCATGAAAGAATATCTGGCCTTAGAGATATTTGTGTGTGTGTGTGTATATATATATATATATTCTAACTGGTGTTAAAATTTTTAATTTACAATACTTATTCACAATATCCCAAGAACTGTTATCTTATATCCTACTCTACATGATACTCTTATTGGAAATTGAATTTGTGATAATGATTGTAGTGGGGGTTTAGACAACTTTCCACAAAGTATTAGCTTTTCCACATTGCTGCAAAGTGAATGATCCTATGTAAACATTTCTTCTTTTAGGTAAAATACTACAAAATGTATTATACTCTTGGAATTTTTGTTTAACACACATTTAAAGCCAAAGTCTCTTAATTCTAAACAACACAAGACTTCAAAGAATTCAGGGTATTATTTCAGTAATTTCTTCAAATATATCAGTAAAATACAGTGAATCTAAACTTTAGACTAAAATGACATAGATTTTCTCTGACATACCCCAAATAGGATGTCTGAAAAGGCAAAACTCTCCTCTTTGTAAGAATGGCATTCTTTAAATCAAAATATTTGGATGAAGAGAGGATTATCTTTAAAATATCAAAATGTATTATTCAGTCCCCTTTCCTCAACTTCATCATCAATGCAGTATATATTTAATGACAGTGCTTTGAGCCAAATTTTCTTTGCACCCACAGCCACAGATTGTTCCTGCACTGTCCATTTTTCCTAGGTTCTGCCCTCATTATATTCTCTGGGTTTTTGTTCACAGTGCCTGGGGACGGGGCTACTCACCCAACAAGTGCAGAATGTGAAATAGAGATTTATCACTGCGTGATGAGGGGAAGAGAATTTTGCCTTTAGGCAGGTTGTTATTTTAAAGCTGTGCCAAAGATATGATTTCATTTTACAGCAATACTTAAGGTCTAACATTTTGTCTTAAAACAAGAGATCATAATCTAATGGCCCCAGGATTGATCCCTACCAACAGTAGAATGCAAAGGCTACTCAGACTCTGCCAGAGGCAGTTGGTAATGCAGGGGCGCCTTTACCTTGGAAGTGTTGTAAGAACCATTTAGCATCAGGCAAAGAACTGGAAGGATGAATATTTGGTGGCTTATTCATGATCTTTGCTTTTTTACAACAAAGGCTATTTTACATCTAACATGTACAAGCCAGGGATTGCTTCTGGCCCTAGGGATATAACATGAAGACTGGCTTGATTCTTAAGTGGGCTTCCCTAATGGCTCAGGTGGTAAAGAATTTGCCTGCAATGCTGGAGACCTCGGTTTGATCCCTGGGTGGGGAAGATCTCACTCTTATCTCAGAATCATCTTTTCCTTCTTTGATTGGCCTTTTTTTTTTTTTTTAATTTTCAGATCATTTTTCTAAAGTCATCACAAAGCAGTCAAAATCTTTAAAATATGAGTAATTTGCTTCAAGTCCTGTAAATATCCTGGTCTTGCAGGTAACAGCACTTGGGGTAATATCATATGTGAACTTGATTGTCCACTAAACTACAACAGGATTGAAAAATCCCTGATCTATATTTAAAAATGTGTGTAGGTCCACATGTGCACTATTCTGTAGAAAGATGTGTAGCTTCTTTCTGTGTCTCAGAATTTCATAATCCAAAAGAAATTAAGAAAGACTGCATTAGACTCTGCATTTCTCAAAGCAGGGCTCTTCCACAAAAACTGGAATGCCAGTTTACTTATTCATCATGAGAGGTATTCTTATAGAGAATACAAGTTTACTGCATTCTTATACTGTATGCATATCAACTAAGAAAGTCTAATTATAATCATTCTCTCTCTAAACTTTTGTGTCCTCGGCAGTCTCATTTCAGTCTTTTCTTAGTGACTTAGTGAGATTTCTGATGTTTTGTAGGCTCATCTCAAATTGTATTTTACTACAGAAGTGAAAAAATAGTATAAAATTCAAATTGTCTTTGAAAGGTGATCCTTTTTTTAAAAATTTTATTTATTTATTTGGCCATGCAACTTGTGGGATCTTAGTTCCCTAATGATCCTTTTTTAAGGCCCAAGAAATATTTGTCAGTATGATGAGAATAGAATTAAAAAAAAAACAACCATGGCACATCATCAACTTTTAACATTAGTCAGAGCATAGTTTCCCTGGAGAAAGAAATGGAAACCCACTGCAGTACTTTTGCCTGGAAAATTCCATGGTTACAATCCATGGGGTTGCAGAGTCAGACCCCAACTGAGCGACTTCACTTTCACTTTCTAAGGATCAACACTACATACATCTCTGTAATGAAACAGAATTTGGACAGGATCCTACCCGAAAACGGAGAAGGCAATGGCAGCCCACTCCAGTACTCTTGCCTGGAACATCCCATGAATGGAGGAGCCTGGTAGGCTGCAGTCCATGGGGTCGCTAAGAGTTGGACACGACTGAGCTATTTCCCTTTCACTTTTCACTTTCATGCATTGGAGAAGGAAATGACAACCCACTCCAGTGTTCTTGCCTGGAGAATCCTGGGGACGGGGCAGCCTGGTGGGCTGCTGTCTATGGGGTCGTACAGAGTCAGACACGACTGAAGCAACTTAGCGGCAGCAGCAGAGCATAGTTTTAGACATTAACGCTTTTTAGAAAGTGATGCTTATGAGCCCAACATGCATTGGAAAGAAAGAGAGCAAGCCCTTTCATTGAAGGGTAAGCTCTATTGCAGGGTGGGGGACAGTATTCTCCTCATTTTTGTAAGCTCGGTATCTAGCACTGTATTTGACACACAGTAGAAACAAAACTTTTTTTTTTTTTTTTTTTGACTTGCAGAATGAAATAATAAATGAAGAACTTTTGAACAAAAAATAAAGGAAGGAATGGAGAGTTTGGGTGAATTTTAAGTTCCTACAGTGAAATTTGGGTCTTCATTTGAAGGAGAATAAATTTTCTAGGATGTTATTATACTCCATGACCTCCGAATGTAAATTTTCCTTTTATTGACATTTTTTATCTACAACCTTCTTAGAGTTGTAGCAGTTTCTCAATAATATCTCACATGGATATAACACTCTGAGTTCATCAAGTATTTTTAAATTTACTTCTAGTTTGATTCCTCAAAATAAATAATTGATGAGAGAGATCCTACTTTAAAGCAGAAATAACTAATCCAACTGGTTAAGTGAATTTTTTTTAACACAGTCATATGACTTAATAAACAAGAGTGAAGATTTGAACCCGAATCTTTGAACATCAAGTGCAAAGTGCATTTTTCTTATATGAAGCCAAAATTAATGTTAGCTAGATCAGTGAATATTTAAATACAGTCACCACAATACATCTATAATTAATGGATGTGGTACTGAAACCAAACATTTGATAAGTCTTCTACACAATGGGGTGGAATGGGAGTGGAGCAGAGACAAGACCGAATATTATACAGACAACATAACATCCCACCCTAAAAGACAAAACTGTCTTCTTACATTATCAAAATAACATTACCATATCTAATAAAACTGAAAATTATTCCTGAATATCATCTCATGTCAGATCCATTTTCAGTTCTCAAATGTACACAAACTGTGTTGTGCAAATCTAAGTTGTTGCTCAGTAGCTTTTTGGTGATATCGACTTGCTGAATGGCCTTCAATAGTAGAGATTTCCCGCGTTGGTGGCGAAAATTCTGCTTTCCCTCAGTCCTTGTGTGAAAGGATTATTTTGAATTAATGAAACAATCTTTCAATAACAGGATCAGCCAACTTTTTTTTTTGTCAGATAAAGCATCAAATTCATCTGTGCTAGGAGTGGGTCACTGAACCAAACAGATCTTTGGGACTACAAGGCCACCTATCCTGAATTCTTACATTTTTTGTCCGCAAGATGTTTGTCCAAAGTGACTGAGGGTAGAGTTTGCGGACTTCTCTGAGATTACCAAAGACAGGACATATGACTGTTTTTGTGCCTCCTTTTAAATAATTATTTGATATACGATAGATACTGATTTAAACTTGCTTTCCCTACAGCATTCTACTTAGCAGAGAGGCTATGAAGGGAAAAAATGAAATAAAGATTTGATTTATTCATTTTATCTCAACCTTCTTTTAGTGTAGATAATAAATATTTGACTACATCAATACCAAAATCCATGTACAGAGCATGAAAGAAGCACATAAGTGAATATAAAATTACTCTCAGACTTTCTTTTCAATGCCAATGAGTACTGGAATTATTTGGTCAGACTAATAGAGCCTAACACAAACAGTGTGTAGAGACTGATAGATTTTTAGATATTGGCATGTGTACATTTATAGCTATTGACAAAGCTTAACACTTTTCAAGAACATTCCAACTATTATTGGCATTCTGTTTTATCCGTTGACACTCAACATGATGTACTGTGGAAGACTTTAAGACTTGCAGTGTTTGACTAAGCTTTACAGTCATTAATGTTTAATCACTTACAATTCAGTAAGCATTGTGCTTTCATTTTTTATGTGGCTTGTTTATCTATGTAAAGTAAATCAACAGCGCCTTTCTGATAGTCTCCCAGTACATTTATAATCAGTTCCATTTAGTGATAAGTGATGAATATGAATACAGTGACTATTTGGAATTACTTTATCACTTATATAGGTTCTAAGTTCAATCTCCCCTTCACAAAATTATGATAAAAGTAAATATCAGTCAAACTCTCCAAAGCTATGAACATTCTGGAGTAGAGGTTGGGAAGAGACAAAGATAATATTATCTTTTTTTCCTAATGTACTGTTTAACGTGTGTAGTATGACATGGACCATGTCTATACTAGAAATAAGAAAAATGGCTATATTAGGCATTGAGAGGGTCAAAAGTCTGTAGTGTCCATCCTTAAGGACAAGTGGAACTCACTCCCTCGAATAGTTGCCCCAAGGAAACAATGAGCGGACCTTGACCCATAGTTCTGCATATGCCACCACTGTGAATGCACCATTGTATCATCATCTTCAGGGCCCTGGTGAGCAAGAAAATGCACTTGGCCAAGGCTGGGGGAAATGAGGACACAAAGAACCCAATTCAAGCAAAGAAGAGTGGGTAGAGGACACATTTGTTGAATTTTAAGAGACTCCTGGCGTTTGTATTTACTTTTCTTTTACATTTGGGCTTTTACAGAAATGCTGAAGTGACTTTGCAAGTCCTCTTTGTATATTGAAAGGCTGAAAATACAGATAAAAGCACAATTTGTTACTTAAGAAAATTTATGAACATTTTCAGAAATATTTTTTTTAAACACACTAAGAAACAGTTGAAAACTATTCATATAACAAATAAAAATGTCATTTCCTTTTTAAAACAGCTCTTCAAATGGAAAAACACTGTCTTTTCTCCTTTCGTTAAACTGGCCCAGAGTGTGAACAAACAGGTCATGATCAGGTTGATAGACCTTTATTGCTGTCAGAGTCCCCTTTTGTGTCACAATCACCATTCACCTATGACAGCAAGAAAAAGAATTCTCATGTGTAGCTGTTTTAAAGTCGGAATTTGTTCTTTATTCTGTAGAGTTTGGATACATACTATTTGAATATTGACAATGCATTTCATGATCACTGAGGATGACAGAAAGACGTAGCAGTAAGCAGAGGTTCAGAAAATTGGATCCATTGTAACTTTTAATAGAATAAGGCAAAAGGCATATTTTTGAGGCCAAAGCATGTCTATGCTGACCTGAAGGGTAGCCCTGATGGAAATGCCCGCAGGAGAATGGCATAGCTGGTCTCCTGCTGCCCTGATTAAGTTTGGCTGGTGACTATTCTCCCCCTGGAATTGTCCTATTGTGTCCACTTCAGCCTCAGTGCATAGACCTGCCTGGGCAGTCAGCTTTCAAGGTTTAACATATAGTCCATTCTTGGAGACCATTCTAGGGCTGATTTTCCAAGGGCCTTGATAAGTGGCAATCCCTTACTTCCCATGCTTGCTTCTTTGAAGATGTGTATTTCTGAAGCACATCTATGACTCCTGATGTGTTGGCATGGATTAATTTTTCTTTTTGCTTCTGCTGGGTCAATGAGTCTCCAACTTATGTGTATCAGCAAATCTTTGGAGCTTGTTACAGATTCAGATTTTTAGGCTCAAATATGTCTGGATGGAAATCCAGATTGTCTCTGGGCTCCATATTTAGAAATCACCACTATAGTAAGTGAAGTAAAGAAATAGAGATTTCTTTTAGATTTTTCTTTTTGAATTAATCAGTAAAAGTAGTATCAGTTATCTAAAATATTGGAAAATGACCCAGATAATAATTAAAGTTTTATCCAATACAGATTAAAACATTGATAATCACATTAAATTAATTTTGTTCTACATGATGGTAAAGTTGTGGAGCAACTCACTTTATTATTCAGAGAACCCTGATTTAGTAAGACATGTACATTTAAGACGGAGAAGGCAATGGCACCCCACTCCAGTACTTTTGCCTGGAAAATCCCATGGACGGAGGAGCCTGGTGGGCTGCAGTCCATGGGGTCGCTAAGAGTCAGACACGACTGAGCGACTTCACTTTCACTTTTCACTTGCATGCCTTGGAGAAGGAAATGGCAACCCACTCCAGTGTTCTTGCCTGGAGAATCCCAGGGACGGGGGAGCCTGGTGGGCTGCCATCTCTGGGGTCGCAGAGAGTTAGACACGACTGAAGCGACTTAGCAGCAGCAGCATACATTTATGAGAGATCTGAAACTTTCTAAGAAAATACTTTGTATGTCACCATGTCATGGCTGTTTCTCTAATCACTCATTAGCACTGATGATGAGTGGTTTTTTCCTTATTTTTTTGTTTAGTTGTTAAGCTATTACAGAGCTTCATGGTTGATTTATTATTTTTTTTCCTTTTACTACTAGAGAAAGTAAATATTTCTTATGTCAACTGGTCACATATTTTTGCTTCTTTAGATTTTCATTGTACAGAATTTTCCCTTTTTTTTCCTTTCCCATAAGAGGTTTTGACTCTTACTTTGAAAGAGGTCTCCATATATTAATTACATTAACCCTTTATTATATTGAAATTTTTTTTACGTTAAAAAAATTTTAAATGGCATAGCAGATGTTGCTAAATAAACCAAAATGAAGGTTTGGAATCATTTTTAGCACATCAATCAGGCTGCAACTTCAAGAGAAGACTTTTTACACAAACTGAGACCAACCATTTACAATTCCTGTGTATAGTTGAAATTTTTGTGTGTTTTTTAAAAATTGGATTTGTAATTAAGTAGTACTTTTTTAAAATGTGCTTTAAAACTGTTGCTAGTTTTGAAATTATTTCTTTAAAGAACTCTCTGAAAAATCACTCTGACCCTGGAGTCTTGTGGGATATAAACATTCTGTATCCGGTAACTGCAAGCCGCTTAGACACTGCAGGTTTACTTCTTAGTTTGCTGTGTCTGTTGACAATTGTTTGCTTCTGCTTTTAACAGTACCATGTTCCTGGTGTTACATCCCTGGGCCTACTTTAAATTAATTTGATTGTCTTCTGTGTTTAGATGGGACACAGTTAGTGGTAGTTTCTGGAGACATAAAACTAAGTTAATCGTATATAGACATAAAAATTAAAATTCTCAGCTTCAAAACTTAGAGTAGAATTTTATTAGACATCTCTGTCCATCTAGACATACTGGCCTCTTTGCTGTTCTTAAAATAACCTGAATCCACTTCAGCATCAAGGCCTTACAGTTCCTATTCCCCGCTCTTAGAATGACCTGACCCTCAACTTTGCATGCATTGTTCACCATATCATTTCACTGAAGCTTCTGCTCAAAGTTGACCTCCTTAGAGAGTTTAAAAAAGAATCTCTCTCCCCGTAGTATTCTGCTTCATTTTTCTTAATGCTATTTTTCATTACCTAGAAACTCTTATATAATATGCAATTTATAATATTATATGTGTAGATTTATCTCTATATATGTTTCATGAATATTACAGCTCCTAAAATACTTGTTAAGGTAATATACAAGTAAATCTAAAGTAATAAAATTAAATTCTATATAGATTTCTTTTCAAATAGCTTTTATTTTCAAATCTCACCAGTGCGAGATAACACCAACAAAATAGAGAACTGGGCAGTAGGAATGGACATTTTGAATATAAATTTATCTTTGTGCCCTGAAACTCAACCAAATTTTGTATAGTAAAAAAAGTTAATATTGTCTCAATAATTTGTTAAATCTACTTAATGTGATCTATTGGCCAATGATTTTTTTTACTCTTCATATGCATAAACTCCTCCTCAGTTTGATGTTCTGATGCTCTGGGCACTAAAAGAGGCTATTGGTTATATAATTATAGCCCAACTGTTGCTTCTGTTTAAAAAGAACTCCACTTCCCCTATTTCTTATTGGTATCAGCTTCATTGGCTTGATTAATTTCCCAGAAGCAAACGGAAATGTAATACTCGACACTGGGCTTCTGAGGCTACTCAAAGTCTTGCTTTATGTTTTTTATGATTGACTTTTTAAGCTCATCAAATAGAAATTTATTTCCTATAATTCCTTAGTATTTATTTATTTTTTAAATTTTAATTGGAGGCTAATTACTTTAAATATTGTGGTGGTTTTTGCCATACAGTGACATGAATCAGCCACGGATGTACATGTGTTCCCCCGTCCCGAACCCCCTTCCCACCTCCCTCCCCACCCCATCCCTCAGGGTCGTCCCAGTGCACTGGCTTTGAGTGCCCTGTTTCATGCATCGAACTTGGACTGGCGATCCATTTCACATATGATAATATACATGTTTCAATGCTGTTCTATCAAATCATCCCACCCTCAGCTTTTCCCACAGAGTCCAAAAGTCTTTTCTTTATTATCTGCTTAGTATTTAGATAATGGTGAAATGGCTGTGTTTTCAGACAGCTTATTGTTTATCTTTGTTGTATGGGTGTGAAGTTGTAGATAAAAATATTGAAGAAATTATCTCTCTCTCTAAATATATGATTGTGTGTGTGTGTGTGTGTATATATATATATATATATATGCATGTATATCTCCTAGTTCTGCCTTTTTATCAGATAATGAATGCTATAACTATTCTATGAACTCTCCTTTAAACCCCCATTTGATTGCCTTTATTATTCATTTGATACTTAATTGTCTTGTGTTAAATATATTCCCCATGTATCATTTTAACTAGATAGTTAGTTCTTTAGGGCAGACCCCATACCTTATTCTTCTTAATTGGTATCCCCCAGTGCCTAGTACAACAGCTAAGACAGTGCTGACCATGTGCTAGGCAGTAAACAATTTTCTTAAGAGTCTGACTTCTTTGAGTTTGATCTATAGTTTTGTGTGACTGTGACTCTACCCTTTCTGCTACTGATTAGTTACTGTTCGTCATATTAAGGACTTACTTTTGACTGCTTACTCTCTTCCCAGGTTGTACCAAATGCTTTCGATACATTTTTTTTTTTAAGTCTGAATGTCACACTGACTTTATTACAAAAGGTCATTTTACAGGTGGGAAGATCAGCACGGATAACTTAACCTGCAAGTCTTGGTCCAGCTCTGATTTGAATTCAAAGGCTAACTGGCTTCCCCGGACTGAACATCCGGGTCATCTATCTGAGCAGTGAACCCTGTACCTCTAACAAGAGACTAGACCAGTGAATAAGGACCTTGACATGTTCCTTCTTTTCATGACAGCCACCAACTGTTCCTTTATCTTCTCTCTTTGTCTTTCTTGTGAAACAGAAAAATATTATTTCATATCTTGAGACTAATCTGATATATAAATTAGAAAAATGAATAAAAGGTAAAGATACAAATCATAGTGTGATCATGAACATTAATAAAAGCTGATTTGAAAGTTAAGCCTTTTCCCCAAACCCTTACAGTGGACTGGGTAAAATTCTTTTCAAAAGGATTCTGTTTAAACTTTTACCCTGTTGGCCTTTTTCATGAAATACCCACAAAATGAGATAGAACAAAAACAAATATAAACAAAACAAGTGGGCTTCTTTATATCAGTTCACTTATTTAAAATGTTGCCTTTATTGTTGAATGCAGTGAAATATCTTTGCATTTTTCCAACTGTGTTTTTCCTACCCCAAGGGAAAATTGCTTTGAAGAATGCAGCAAATTATTTTGTATACTACATCCAAGGCTACTGAACCAGAAGAATAAGGACATACTGCTTGTGAGTTCAGCTGGATCAATAGCTCAGCCCTGGGATTTGCTCGTCTGCTGGATACTGAATGAAAAGCACTAAGCTGCCAGTTTGTTCCATGGATATAGAAGACCTCAATGCAGCCAAGAGACATTTTTCATAAGACAGAAAGCAGCTTACCTGTAAAAATGTTTAGATATATGAGCACACAACATACAGAGACTATGAAATGTACTTGCAGATATTGTACGAAATTCTCCCTTCCTGCCTATTACTCAAGAGAAAGAACGTGTAAACACACACACACGCACGCACGCACACACACATACAACCATATACAGAAATATATATTTGTAGGATGCCTTTATTCCAAAGACCTCAAAGCACTCCACGACATGATCAAATCCATTCCTGCGTCTCTGTGAGTAAAAAGTAAGTGTTTGTGATTACCAATTGATATTTTTTCCTGCTGGGGCGCATCACATAGCTGGCCAACCAAGTTCAGGAGGCAGTTTTCTCTATCTCTCACTTCTCTCAACTGCACTCTTCACCATCATAGGTTGTCTGGTTGCATAATGTATGTGAAATTTGATGAGATATCAAACCAGAGTTCTGATAAGGAATTGTTTTTGTCTGCTTTTCTGCCAGTCCTAGTTTTTCCTCAATAAGCATCTGTATTGTTCCTGGTATCATAGCAGCAAGATAAGCAAGCAGATCTATTAGATGGGAGGAAATCAGGGAGAAGATATTAGATCCAGGCTTTCATGCTTAGCTTGAAATCTCTGCAGTTCTGTCACTGTTGTGAACATAAAAGACTCTCTGAAGTGGTATTTAGAAACTGCCCTGAGAAAAAGGATAATACAAACAAAGCAATTAAAAAATGGAAAAATAAAAGTCATCCAGCTAAAAAATAG
The DNA here is from genome assembly GCF_003369695.1 of Bos indicus x Bos taurus. NCBI lineage: Eukaryota > Metazoa > Chordata > Mammalia > Artiodactyla > Bovidae > Bos > Bos indicus x Bos taurus. The sequence goes on from NC_040082.1 coordinate 18,183,395, forward strand.
ATCTGCACCAAGGCAGTAAAAAGTTTCTGGCAATTGGCTGTACTTATTATTCATTCCCTCTTGTCCATATTTAGAGTAGAAACATGCAACCCAGAATCATGGGATAAGAGAAAGCTTTCAAAATCCCATTAGGCTCAATTGTCATCCTGCGACTCTAGGACAGCCCACCAGGCTCTGGTTGGGGCCCCACGAGGAACTGCAAGAGAAGTCATCTCTTTGTCCTCGCCTTTGGCATCTCCCCTGACTTCAGCTTCTGCTTTAAGCAGTGGTACAGTGACTAAAACTATAGAAATCATGGCAAACAAAAGTGTAAATAGTTTGATAAGACAAATCCTCCCACTGTAGTAAAAAGGAAAATTCTGCTTTGATTTCATAATTTATCTGCTCATTTGGCTCAGGACTTTGAGTCTGATCATCAACCCAGGAAGTGAGGAGGAATTTTATTTTTTCCTTTCTTCTCTCCTTCCTTCCTTTTATCCTCCCTTCTTTCCTTCCCCCTTCTTTCTCCTCTCATCTTTCAAAATAATGGTTCTTTGACTTTTTTAAAGAAGTGAGTAGTGAAAATTTGCTATACCTGTGCTGAGAATGTGATCTTGGGTCAGCTAAGTGTTGATCTCTCTCTTTACTCAAAGTATTCTTTCTAGAAGAAGCACAACCAAGTGGTCTAAAGTGCAGTTTAACTAATGGCTAATATACCACAATCTTTGCAATTAGTCAAATGTAGGTCCAAATTTCTGCTTAACCTGCTAAATTGTATGTCCTTGGGTAAACTGCATAATGTCTCCAGGCCTCAAATTTCTCCACAGTAAATTACTAGTAATAATGTTTATGTTGTAAGGTTGTGCTAGGGATTGCATTAGATACTATATATAAATGGCTAATTTCAGTGCCAAGCATCAACTAAATCCTTAATGATGGGTGTGTGACTGGTAATTCTTGATGGTCCCAACTTTTCCTTTTTTCTTACCACCAATAAAAACTTTCAAATAAGTGGACTGTCAAAAATTGGTTTGCTTATGGCAAGGACACATTGATATGGGTACTATGGTTATTTGCATGGATTTCTTCTCACATCTATGATTTATGTTGACATTTGCATGCTAATTCTGAACAGCATAGTCTATTTTGTTAGGAAGCAAAGAAAGATACAAAGACAGACCAGAATTGAGATGGAAAAGGCCAAATTGAAAGACAGAATAGGAAAGAGGAAGGCCACAGTGTAATAGGTGTATTGAAGCATAAGGTGTAGAGGTTAAAAACTTCTGTATTTAGTGTTAAGGGTCTCTGTATTTAAGCTCAACTAGTTTCAAATTTTCCTCTGCCACTTACTATTATTGTGGCCATGGGTAAAGCATTTAACTTCTCTAAGTTTTTTCTTTTTTATATTAGAAATATAAATTTTAGAATATTAACTACTTCAGGGAGCACTGGACATATTAAACAAGGATAATATATCTTAATAAAACCAAGAGCTTTTTTCATCTTCTCTATTGGAATAACACAATTGGAAAAATACAAGCTGGAATCAAGACTGCCGGGAGAAATATCAATAACCTCAGATATGCAGATGACAGCACCCTTATGGCAGAAAGTGAAGAGGAACTCAAAAGCCTCTTGATGAAAGTGAAAGTGGAGAGTGAAAAAATTGGCTTAAAGCTCAACATTCAGAAAACGAAGATCATGGCATCCGGTCCCATCACTGCATGGGAAATAGATGGGGAAACAGTGGAAACAGTGTCAGACTTTATTTTTCTGGGCTCCAAAATCACTACAGATGGTGACTGCAGCCATGAAATTAAAAGACGCTTACTCCTTGGAAGGAAAGTTATGACCAACCTAGACAGCATATTCAAAAGCAGAGACATTACTTTGCCAACAAAGGTTCGTCTAGTCAAGGCTATGGTTTTTCCTGTGGTCATGTATGGATGTGAGAGCTGGACTGTGAAGAAGGCTGAGCGCCGAAGAATTGATGCTTTTGAACTGTGGTGTTGGAGAAGACTCTTGAGAGTCCCTTGGACTGCAAGGAGATCCAACCAGTCCATTCTGAAGGAGATCAGCCCTGGGATTCTTTGGAAGGACTGATGCTAAAGCTGAAACTCCAGTACTTTGGCCACCTCATGCGAAGAGTTGACTCATTGGAAAAGACTCTGATGCTGGGAGGGATTGGGGGCAAGAGGAGAAGGGGACGACAGGATGAGATGGCTGGATGGCATCACTGACTCAATGGACATGAGTCTCAGTGAACTCCGGGAGTTGGTGATGGACAGGGAGGCCTGGTGTGCTGCGATTCATGGGGTTGCAAAGAGTCGGACACGACTAAGCGACTGATCTGATCTGATCTGATTGGAATAACGTTACTAAATACCCTGTGTAATCACATCATTCACACCATCCAATATTATAGAACGAGATATACATAACACAAACAAATAATGGGCTAAAGAAAAAAGTTAGACACTCTTAGTGAAAACTAAATTATTTAAATAAAATCTTAACGTCTTGTGCTCTATCACTTACACAAATTCTCCCAAACAACTGAAGCATTCAGTTCAGCACCAGATCTGAGGGCGCCTTTCCAGTCTTAACCATGAGCACATTGTAGTTTTACTAATAGAATTTAAAGTCTATTCAAAACAACTAAGGTATTTGTACCAACACCCACATCAACCACCTTTGTTGGCTAATGATGGACTCCTGACTGATTCTATTGAGACCTTCAGGAACAACCAGTTCTATCAATACTACATAACACTATTTAAGTGGACAGCAAATTGTGCTGAGCTCAAATACTATTTAGACCAGTAAACGTTCTATAAAACAAAGCCTTCTTATCATCTTTTCAAATATCTGAGGGGAAAATGCTATAAATAATAAAATATTTTAAATGGGATTGAAAATGTTTACCTCAGCCCATGCTTAAAGAATGAACCCTAGAAATAAGAGTGTTACAAATAGACTTTATTGTTTGGCTTTATGGATAGCACAGCAGTTTTTTTTTTTGATATATATATATATATGATATATATATATATAATGTATATATATATATAGATATATATATATATAAAATGTAAAACTACAGAAAATGGCCACTAGCATTCTAGTGATTTCTAAGTTACCTGTTGTTTCTGGAAGTGCAAAAACTTTTCATAAAACTGCTGATGTAGGTATAGCTTTCAGGCATAGGAAAATGATTAGGAAGGACTATAAAAATCAAATTGCTTTATTCCAGTAAAATATTTCTTGGATCTTACACTAAATAAAAAAACTTCTTAAAAAATAATTTTAGGTTGATATGGGAAAAAAATTTTTCTGCTTTTCTTTTGTCTCCTTAATTAAACTTTGAATTGATAAGACATTTTTTAAACAACTAGCAAAATAACACAGGAATATTACATAAAGCCTTCCCGTATAGTTTAATGGTAAAGAATCCACCTACAATAGCAGGAGATGCAGGTTCGATCCCTGGGTCAGAAAGATTCCCTGGAGGAATAAATGGCAACCCACTCCAGTATTCTTGCTGGGAAAATCCCATGGACAGAGGAGCCTGGTGAGCTATAGTCCATGGGGTTACAAAGAGTAGGACACAACTGAGCATTATTTTCCATTACATAAAAAAGCTCTTTTTTTAATTAGTAGAAAACATTATAATACTATAGAATTTATTTTGGAAATTTTAAAGCAAATGTCCTGGTTTGGTTTAAATTGGCATCGGATATACCTTCATTGGGTGGAGATTGGGAGTATTTGTTTAGATCAGTTGATATTTAAAATAGATAGGGAAATCCAAAAATAAGCCATAAATATTTTATAACATAAAGAAACTAGCTTTTCCCAATTCTTTTAGGTATATTGCTAGTTCATAGGAAAGTGATTAATTGTAAGTATAAATGACTCAAGCATACATGAGGTTTCTGTAGCCATTAAAGTACAAGCCTTTTCAAAATGTCAGGATCTTGGAATTCAAGCATGTATTATGGCTAAAAAAGGTGACTGGAAGTTTTCAACTGGAAACTTACCCATGTGTCAGGAGAGTTTCTATGACTTCATATCCCTGTTCTCATGCTTTACGTATTTTATAAGAAAACCTTCTAAGGTTTGTCTCCCACATCTCTTATATTTCTACTGCTACAGGAATCCTAGTCTGTTACTGTCACTCTATAAAGATGATGTATTTCAATATAAATATTTAACGAGCCATTTTAGAGTCATCTAGTGAGACCTTTCCTTCCACCAGTGATGTTCCGTCCTTGATACCGTGGGTAATCATTAGTTAAATTCATTTCACCTGTAGCCTGCCTTGACTAATCAAGGTCATTTTAATTGTTGCTACAGAAGACCTGTAGGCTTCCCTGGTGGCTCAATGGTAAAGAACCTACCTTCCAAAGTAGGAGACATGGGTTAGATCCCTGGGTCGGGAAGATGCCCTGGAGAAGGAAATGAAAACCCACTCCAGTATTCTTGCCTGGAGAATCCCCACGGACAGAGGAGCCTGGCGGGCTCTAATCCATGGGGTTGTAAAGAGTCAAACATGACTTAGCGTGAGCACAAGAGTATTGCATGTCCTCAAGTGGCACAAAACCTAAACAAGATGTTTTCCAGAATTATTTTCCAGGAACTGTAGCCAGCTATGTCTAGTTCAAGCTGAGCTGGTTAAGACTGGATAGGATCACCAACTCACCTTCCAACTGGGCATGTGTGAATGTCCTCTCTGTGACCTTTAGACATCAGAGGGCTGAACACTCCACCCTCAGATCATACTAAGGCCCTCCACGTTTGACCTAGCAGAGGCCTGTAGCCTATTACACCTGCACAGGTGATTACCACATGTTCTTTCCAATTATCCATCTGGAGGCCCCCATATGCTCCCCATATCCGCCATGCCTCAGGGGGCCCTGCCCGTTTATTCATTATCCATACATACCCGAGCCTCTTGCGTGGAGGGAGGGGTTGGGTCCTTGAGTTTTCCTCCTTTCTCTGCTTGGCTGCTTTGTTGATCAGTCCTGTCTTTGCTGCCAGGCTTGGCGCCTCACATTTTGGCTTGGTGCCTCACATTTTGGCTTGGTGAGCTTCAGATCAGTGAAGCTGGTTCTGCTTCCTGGCCCTTGTTGTTGTTCAGTCCTGTCTGACACTTTGAGACCTCATGGACGGCAGCAGGCCAGCCTTGGTCCTGGTGGGATACTAAAGAGAGGGAGAGCCTTATCCTTCAGAATATCTGGGGTTTCTGTAGTGCCCTATCACAGTGAACCCCCCACCTCCTCATTTTATCTAGATATTTCTATAAGCCCCTGAGTGGGGAGCCTAACTTTTAATCTTGATCTCATAATTTTTCTTCTCTCTCTAGAACAGAAGTAACTATTCCTTTTGCCTTCTCTTTGGAGAGGACCTATCTCTTTCTTCTCCTTTCCCTTTCTTTGGAACCACCTTTCTTTGAAACCACTCATTTCTTTGAAACCACTTTTCAGTTTAGTCGCTCAGTCATGTCTGACTCTCTGCGACCCCGTGAATCACAGCACGCCAAGCCTAGGGATAAATAATTCTCAAAGCTTAATATTAGTAGCAGAACGTGAACTGATTTCATGTTTTCAAAATCTTATTCCCAGAATATTCTAATTGTCAGGTATTGGGCTAGATTCTGGGAAACCAGGATGAAGAAGCACATTTCCTGCCTTCAAAAAGCAGACAGTTTACTGAGCAGACAAGATGGGTTGAGAACAGAAGAGAAGCCCGGGGTGGGGAGGGGTGGCAGGGGAACCTTTTCAAGAGTATCATCTGAAGTAAAACCTAAAGGAGTTTTCCTTAAGTTTGCATTCTCGGTAGAGTAGAAAACAGGTTCAAGAGTTCAGAAGATTTTAAGAGAGCATAGGGTGTATAGGAAATGAGTCTACTATGGCTGGAGCCTAAAAGGGTGAGGGAGAAATAATTGGAAATGAGTTTGTATAGTTGGACAGGGTCCTTTCATTGTTACTATGTCGTGGAGCCTTTTGTCATTGGAAGCCACCGAAGCTTTTAGGGCAGCCTGTATTTTCACACTGGAAAGATCACTCTGATAGTAGAGGAAAAGAAATTGAAGTGAAGGTTGGGGTTCAGTGCAAAGAAAAGGCAGGAGGCTACTGAATAGCCAGTTATATGCTGATGGCTATCAAAGGCAGAGCACATGTTGAAATTTTGGGGAAGTGGAATTGATAGATTTAGGGGTTGATGAGATGTAGAGGTTAGTCAAAAATTAAGGAATAAGGCTGATTTCTGAGTTTATGGCTCAGCAACTGAGTAAATGTCTTATTTTCCCCTTAAGATTTTGAATAAGAAGGGAGTTTTGGGGCAGATTTGGTGGAAGAGAAGAATGAAATCGAATGAATTTGGCCTTGGATCTGCAGAATTTGATATGTATGTGGGAGAACCCAGTGGAAATCACTAAAGTATTAAGTTAAATGGGCTTCCCAGGTGGCACAGTGGTAAAGAATCAGGAGATGCAAGAGAAGCGGGTTCAATCCCTAGGTCGGGAAGAACGGATAAAGCTGGACTCAAAAGTATTTAAAAGTTGTGTGTAATGGACTGCAAAAGCAGTTCATCCTGGGTTAAGGTAATAAAAGGAGCATTGGAGAATTAAAAATGAAAACAAAACTAATTTAAAGTCAGTCTGCACTGATACTGCAGAACAATGCCAATGAAAAAATGTTCCTCCTTGAAAACATCTTTTGTCTCAGCTCCAAGCAATTTCTGTGGTTACTGTCTGCTTTATAAATCATGGTGCCCATGCACCAGGAAACTATAATATTATCCTCAGTTTGGGTTGTGGAAATTCAAAATAGAATAAAATTTCTGAAATTGGAAATTTAATTAAGGGTGTTACTAGGACAATAAATAGTATTAGAACACAAGTCTGGGAAGATGTATGCTGAACTGGGGTATAATGGAAATATATAAAAATCGTATCTATAGATAAATTTGAATTCCATATATTACAGTACTATACAAAGGTCTACACAATCTGATAGCAGGTCATCTCTCTGACTTCATGGCCCCCCACTCTCTCCACCACCATTGATCACTTCACTCACATTGGCTTTTCGGTGTTCCTCATAGCCTGTCACCTCAGGGTTTCTGCCTTGGATCTTCCCTTTGCCTGGAATGCTCTTCCCTCATCTACTTGCAGCTTATTCCTCAGTTTTCTTCAGGTGAGCCAAGTCTCACCTCCTTTTAGTATCTGTTAGACCAGAAATTTTACATAAATCATATAATCTCTCTGAACCTTAGTTCGCTGTAATGGATCTAATTCCTACTTCACAGGATTGCCACAATGTCGGTACATGTTAGGTACACAAAACATAGCTGTTAACAAAATGAAACAGATTGGGAAAAGATGCTTTTTTCTTTTTACCTGATGATTTTGATATGTAAAGCTTAATTTTTTTTTCTGTGTTTATACATTCTTCCTGTGATACTCTTCAGAACTCTTCGAATGCATGTGACAGAAACCACTGAAAAGTGATTTTAGGAAAAATACATAGGCTGGTGTGACCAGTTAACTCACGGGTGGATTGGGATTCACACATCCTTCTCTGGGTCCCTCACTCTCCAGCTCCAGCTCTCACTCTACCCGGATCTGTTTCTTGCCAAGTGACATTCTCTCCTGTGCAGACAGACATCCTCCATCTGGCTAAGGAACTCGCTCACCACTGGTTCCAGGCTTCCTCTTTCCAACCTAACACAGTGGAAAGAGCTTCTGTCTCCCAATACCCATCATGAAATATTCTGGGATTTATCCCTCACTCCCAATCCAGCCAGTTTTCCCAGGACGACTCCTAAACCTGAAGGCATCCATTGATGTAATGAAATGAACTTGTCTTTTTTGTTTCCAGAAAGGTGCTCATTTTGTTGCTTGAATTATTTTCTGAGTCCTACAGCTCAGAGGAGGAACTTTGGTTGAGAAAGTCTGGATGCATGTGCGTGCTTAGTCGCTCAGTCACATCTGACTCTGCAACCTCATGGACTGTACCCCACCAGGCTCCTCTGTCTATGGGATTCTCTAGACAAAAATACTGGAGTGGGTTGCCATTTCCTTCTCCATTAGATCTTCCCATTCCAGGGATTGAACTTGCATATCCTGTGTTTAAACTGCATTGCAGGCAAATTCTTTACTCACTGAGCCACTGGGAAAACCTAGAAAGTCTGGATGTAAGGTTTGTAAATGCTCAGGCCCAGATTAGAGAGGTGATCAGAAATACAGGGTGGGGAGATTGTGGTTACTCCCAGAAGCTATACCAACCACCTCTGCTTAGCTGATGACTTTAACGGGAACACTGTCTGTGTGCTTGGAAGCACATTGCTAAGCCTGTTTCTGTGGTGAAGATCCCTGTCTCCCAGGGCCCTCCCCGAGGCTCTGGAGTGAAGCTGTTATCATTGCCACTTTCGGGGGCCCAGAGGAAGCAGGATTGTGCCAAGTGTATTCTTCTGGCTGGCTTCCCGGGTCGTCTTCTTGAGCTCTTTATTGAAGCGCCTCAAAAAGTTGGGGGGAGAACTTTCTGAAGTGAAAAAGTGGTAAATATTCTCTTGGTTGCTAGAGTAACATTCAAGCACTGCCTCAAGATGTCCCTCGGTGCCACTGTCAGAGCCATAATAAGGCTCGTTTGTCAGTTCCAGTGTGACATTGCATATGTTTCTATATAATGCTTCTTAGATTACAATCCTTAGACAATAATCATTGTCAGCGGGATAGTCTTGGAAAACAAAGGCGAACAGGAGCATCCGGAGCCCCCGAGTCTGAACGGAGCCTTTGGCTCTCAGCAGCGTGCGCCTGCTGGGGTCTAAGATGGCTGCCGCCGTGTCAGTTTAGTGAGTGACGCTTGACTCGCCTCCTGCTATGAAAAAGGCCCAAATTTCCCTTCCCCTCCTACGACTCTTCGATTTGGTCTTGGTTTTTTCCTGTGTGTGCAATTTTTTGCCCAGAAAGCTATTTCTCCTTTGACTTTTGTATTAAAGGTTACAGGACACATTCATCTGTGAGGATTTTGTTGGTTCGTCAGTGAAGAACAATCATGGCTGTTTGGTTCCCTTCATGGATAGTCACATGCGTTTTGACAAATAAGATGCTTTAGCTCAAATTATGTTGTCTTCCTTAAGTTTTTATCTTATTCTTTAAAAATCTCAATTTTAGGGTTGTGAAAATCCTAGTAGAAACTGAGGTCCTCTCTGTCAGCTAGCAATTTCTAGTTTATGTCTAAATAAGTTTTCAGTCTGTGAAGACTGAGAAAAGCAGAAAAAATGAATCCAGCACTAGACTCTCTCATATATACAGAGCCTCTTTTTATGTAAAATATCCAGCCAAGTTGGACTAATGCTTTTGTGTGGATATTAATTATTCAGATAATTTCCTTAATTTGCCTATGGAAATACAGCTACACCTAAACGGGGTTGAAAGTTGGGAATATAGCTCAGTGCTCTCGGTTTTGTTTCATTGCTTTTCCAGAATATTAGTTTCTTCAGTCCTCTATTGTTCTCAGTACATTTTTATTCCAGTCTAATTCATTTTTATGCCCCAAATTGCACCTCTGTGTCAATAAAGTCTAAATTGTGGATAATTTGAATTGTCTTCTCACACATCTATTCTTATCTTTCTAGTTGACTAATTGCCATTCCCATTTGACCCTTCACAATCTCAACTGCTGCATACCTAAAATGAAGATGTTCATCTAAAATCACATTACATTTTTTTGACCCTAAAACATCCAGCCTGCCTGCCCTCTCAGTGGTACCAACACTTTCCTTTCCAACTACTATCCCTGTCTCCTCCGCCCCTCACAGCAAAATTCTCCAGAGCTGTTTATACTTGTAGTTTCCTGGTCCTCTCCTCTCTTTCTATCTTGAATCAAGTCTAACCAGGCATTTGCCTCTCCCTGGCTCAGACGGTAAAAGGTAAAAGGTAAAAGGTAAAAGCGTCTGCTTGCAATGCGGGAGACCCAGGTTTGACCCCCTGGGTTGCGAAGATTTTTTTTTTTTTCCCTGGAGAAGGAAATGGAACCCACTCCAGTATTCCTGCCTGGAAAATTCCATGGATGGAGGAAACTTGTAGGCTACAGTCCCTGGGGTTGCAAAGAGTCGGACACAACTGAGCGACTTCACTTTTACTTTTCCACAGAAACAGCTGTTATCACTGGTAACCTCTGTAAACTCAGTCCTCAAATCCCAACTCTCATTTTACTTGAATTGTCATCAACATTTCCTTGTTTGTTTTTCAGTGCAACGCATTCTTCTCCGTGCTCTGGTGTTTTTCTGGCTGATCCTGCTCCATCATTTTTTGCTGGTGCCTGGTCACCTGCTGTCTACAGTGTAGAACTGTCTTGCGGCTCAGTGCTTACACTTCTTTTCTATTTTTGCGCCATTTGAAAATATTCTCTTTCAGTTTTATGGCTTCAAATACTATCCAAATGTTGGTTACTGTAGACCTGTATCTCCAGCCTGAAACCCTTCTTTGAACTCCAGACATCTCTACTTGGATGATTAATAAACATCTCAAATTTCATGTGTTCAAAACTGAGCCTCTCTGACTTTGCTCTATAATTCTATGCCTTCCACAGTCTTCTGCATCTCAAAAAACCCATTCTTCTAACTATTCAGCCCAAACACCTCAGAGTAATCATTGACTTTTTCTTTTCTCTCATAGCCCCAGCTCCAGTGCATAAATAAATCCTGTTATATTTACATTCACAATCAGGACTGCCTACATAACTTGGGAGGCTTTAGTGTAAAATTAAAAAGTGTGAGACCATTTATTCAACAATTATTAAGAGTGTTAAGACCACAACAGTAGAGCATTCAACCAAGAGTAGTGTCCCATGAGACTGCCTAAGATGCCACCTATGAAACCTGTTCACAATATATTTATTCTAGCTACTTCTCACCTCTTCCATTCACATTAAACCCAAGCCACCATCGATTTTTCTTGAAGTATTTAAATGGGGTCCTACCAGGCCTTCCAGTTCTCCCCTTTGACCCTCTCAAAGTACTTTCAAATGAGCAGTCAGAGACCTGTGGATAAATCAGATAATGTCACTTCTTTGCTCAAAACCTTCCAGTGACAGCCATTTCACTCACAGTAAAAATCTCCATTTTTCTTTCCCCATCTCTCTTTTCCACACCTAGGTTATTGCAATAGCTTCTAAGTTGTCTTATACTTCTCTCCTGATTTTTATCCCCCTGCATACTTTAACAAGGTCAATCTTTATGAAACACAGTTTTTTTACCACCTCACCTCATAACACACTATCTTCATCTCCTATAGTTTCAAGTAGAAACTCCTCTGGCTCTTAAAACCCTCTGCAGTCTATTCCAACTCTATTTTTAAAAAACCAAGACTACAACAAAAACCAAAGACAAACAAAAAAAATCCATTGTCTATTTTTTTTCCTCTAAAAAGCTCCAATCACTTTAGTCAAGTCGGGCTAAGATATTCTTTATATTCACCCATAATACTGCTGGCATCATTTCCTTTAGTAGGAAGCACAATTTTTGTTGTTGTTGTTCTATGCCTGTCTTGATCCTCCCAGGCTTACATTATTTTCTCCTTCCTCCCTAAAGCTTTCTCCAACTATCCCAGTTCTCACTGATTTACCTTGAATTCTAACATCTGTTGAAATTGGTTTTTCTACTACTCATTTTTACAGAAAGATATGCTCCCTGGCCTTGGTAGCAGGTTTTTTCACCTAAAAGCACCTTTTGGACAGGGTCCATATCTTTTTCGTTACCCACTGCAATGCCGAGCCCAGGGAGAATGTTCAGCACACATTTATCTATTGACTGTAGTTTCCCAGGCGGTGCAGTGGTAAAGAATCTGCCTGCCATTGCAGGAGATGCAAGAGATGTGGGTTTGATTCTTGGGTGGGGAACATCATCTGGAATTCCTGTATTCTTGCCTGCAAAATTCCATGGCCAGAGGAGCCTGATGGGGCTGCAGTCTATGGGGTCGAAAAGAGTTGGACACAACTGACCAACTGAGCACACACACGCATAGACATCTTAGTATTTAATAGTTACTGACTTATGGAACATATGTGTTAACAGGCACTAAATGTTAAATCAAAGACTTTTTTGGAGTGTACCAGAGACAGCACCCATGATACCCAGAATAATGAGAGTTACCATGTATTGAGCACTTGGCAAGCATTCTACTAAGGGTTTTGCATAGTCCTCACAAAGCCCTATGAGTTAGATATCATTGTTATTCTCATATTAACTGTAAGTAACTTGAAGTTCAAAGGGATTGAAGGCAGGAGGAGAAGGGGACGACAGGATGAGATGGTTGGATGGCTTCACCAACTCAATGGACATGAGTTTGAGCAAGCTCTGGGAGTTGGTGATGGACAGGGAAGCGTGGCGTGCTGCAGTCCATGGGGTCTCAAAGATTCACATATAACTGATCGACTGAACTGAAGGACTTAAGGACACAAAGCTAGAATATACAAAACTGTTTCAAATACAGGTAGTTGAAGAGCTGAGCTAAATTGCCTCTTGTAGGTCTGCTTATTGGAAAATTTTAAGGCCCTGGACCACAGTAATTTCAATACAGTTTCCAATATACTTTGCTAAGATGCAAATAATGTTTTCTGTATCAGAGAACTATATAGACTTTGTATTTTTTGTCGGATATCAGAGAAAAATAGCCAAATATACACCTATTTTCTCAGTTATGCCTACTTTGTAAATAGCTCTTGGCAACCTGGGGGCCTACACTATGAGTGCATAGCACTATCTTTCAGTCATTCCATCACTGGGGCAAGAATTCCAAGGGTCTGCCAGTCTTACAAATTCGTCTTGGAAAGATTTGTTTTTCAATAGTTGAGTTTAAAAACATTCTAAATTATATTTGCTACAGTTTGTCTGAAGTGTTTTATTTTCCCCCCAGCCTTTCTGAGTTGCAGCTTAATTTTTCACTGTCTCATTTTAATTTCTCTTTCTTTCTAGATTTCATCCTCTCATTCATTATTCTTTGTCTCCTCTCTGTTGCTGGCTTTTCTTCCTGCAGCTGGGCTCTGGTTAGAAGGGATGGACGCAGCTGCCCAACCGTTTCCACATTCTTCACTGATATGATTTCCTTGAGGTAAAACATCATTTAAGAAGTATTACTCAACAATTAAATGTGTCTGTCCTCCTCAAATTCCGTGTCTGAAAGTCTGCCAGTAAGGCCCTTTGCAGTTGTTTGTATTGGTTTGGATCCCTTCCTGTTATGTTCTATTTTATTTATCCTGTGGTGCTTTGCCTTTTATGTCATATTTTGTTATAGCTCTAATTTCCTCTTTCTATCTAATCACAACCACTGACTTAGTTCCTCTGTTAGCTTTCTTTTTTTCAGGGGGAGAGGGTTCATTGACCACTTTTCAGTGCTTTTTAGACTAAATGTTTCATCAGTTTGATGGGCCAGAGTTCACAGGGCATAGGAGTAATTTTAAAGCCAGGGGTTAGATTCTTGCTAAGCCTTGGAAGATTCTAACTTGTCCACTATGCTCCTGGCTTGAAACAGGAATAATGTATATGATATCACTAGTTAAGGACACAAAGTTATACCCATAAGACAGTGATTTGGGGGTAAAACCTGAGACTATCTGATTTGAATGTTATTTCTGAAAAGAAGTATCTTTTAATCTTTCAGCTGTTATCACAGACTTTTTCAAAGTAGCACTCTAGAGTTGAGTTTTCAATGGAATCATTAAGTATTTAAAAATGCAATTCTTTTTAGTTCATCGGATATACCTTATTCATTATGCCTCATTTATCTTCAAATAAATAAAGATTTATCAGGGTACCTGAATCAAATGCTGCTCTTTAACATTTATAGAGGGAAAAGGGAAAAGTGGATCCAGGGATAATGTTAATATATTTAACAACCATGAACATCAGTGATCAGGATGGAAGCCAGTCTTAAGAAGGGATTGGGTCTTGGAGACTCCTGACAGTCTAGTACTTAAACCTTGGTTGCTGAATTATTGGGAGACTGGGGTCCCAACACAGGGCACCAGGAAGTGCATGTGGGGGACTTGAGCTAGTATGGAATTATTTTAATACTTTAATTAGTAGATTACATCTCAATCTGGGGTTAGAATGTACTCACAGTTGATTTATTTTCATTCAGTTAAAGTCATCCCTTTCCAACATATACAATATGACAGGTAGACTCAGAGAGAGAATTGGGATGACGTGTGATTTTTTTTTTTTCATGGTGGTTGCTAGTGAAATGTGTCCTGGTAAATTTTAGATCTTTTAAAGTTGAGGCTTTCAGTTCTATCAGAAGCAAAGCCTATCTTTGTCTATGTTTCAAAATACACTAAACTTGGGATTGAGTTTTGACTGTACCGGTTATTAAACGTATTTTTGGGAAGATCACTTAATAACTTTGATCTTCACCCTCATCCCTTATATGTAAAAAGATGGGAATTGCATAAGATGAACTCTAAGTTCCCCAGGTCAGTAGGTGCCCAATATGCTACTGGAGATCAGTGGAGAAATAACTCCAGAAAGAATGAAGGGATGGAGCCAAAGCAAAAACAATACCCAGCTGTGGATGTGACTGGTGATAGAAGCAAGGTCTGATGTTGTAAAGAGCAATATTGCATAGGAACATGGAATGTTAGGTCCATGAATCAAGGCAAATTGGAAGTGGTCAAACAAGAGATGGCAAGAGTGAATGTCGACATTCTAGGAATCAGTGAACTAAAATGGACTGGAATGGGTGAATTTAACTCAGATGACCATTATATCTACTACTACAGGCAGGAATCCCTCAGAAGAAATGGAGTAGCCATAATGGTCAACAAAAGAGTCCAAAATGCAGTGCCCAGATGCAATCTCCAAAATGACAGAATGATCTCTGTTTGTTTCCAAGGCAAACCATTCAACATCACAGTAATCCAAGACTATGCCCAAACCAGTAATGCTGAAGAAGCTGAAGTTGAATGGTTCTATGAAGACCTACAAGACCTGCTAGAACTAACACCCAAAAAAGATGTCTTTTTCATTATAGGGGACTGGAATGCAAAAGTAGGAAGTCAAGAAACACCTGGAGTAACAGGCAAATTTGGCCTTGGAATACACAATGAAGCAGGGCAAAGACTAATAGAGTTTTGCTAAGAAAATGCACTGGTCATAGCAAACACCCTCTTCCAACAACACAAGAGAAGACTCTATGCATGAACATCACCAGATGGTCAACACCGGAATCAGATTGATTATATTCTTTGCACCAAAGATGGAGAAGCTCTATACAGTCAACAAAATCAAGACCAGGAGCTGACTGTGGCTCAGACCATGAACTCCTTATTGCCAAATTCAGACTTAAATTGAAGAAAGTAGGGAAAAACCACTAGACCATTCAGATATGACCTAAATCAAATCCCTTATGATTATACAGTGGAAGTGAGAAATAGATTTAAGGGCCTAGATCTGATAGATAGAGTGCCTGATGAACTATGGAATGAGGTTCGTGACATTGTACAGGAGACAGGGATCAAGACCATCCCCATGGAAAAGAAATGCATAAAAGCAAATGGCTGTCTGGGGAGGCCTTACAAATAGCTGTGAAAAGAAGAGAAGTGAAAAGCAAAGGTGAAAAGGAAAGATATAAGCATCTGAATGCAGAATTCCAAAGACTAGCAAGAAGAGATAAGAAAGCCTTCTTCAGTGATCAATGCAAAGAAGTAGAGGAAAATAATAGAATGGGAAAAACTAGAGATCTCTTCAAGAAAATTAGAGATACCAAGGGAACATTTCATGAAAAGATGGGCTCAATAAAGGACAGAAATGGTATGGACCTAACAGAAGCAGAAGATATTAAGAAGAGGTGGCAAGAGTACACAGAAGAACTGTACAAAAAAGATCTTCACGACCCAGATAATCACGATGGTGTGATCACTCACCTAGAGCCAGACATCCTGGAATGTGAAGTCAAATGGGCCTTAGAAAGCATCACTACGAACAAAGCTAGTGGAGGTGATGGAATTCCAGTTGAGCTATTCCAAATCCTGAAAGATGATGCTGTGAAAGTGCTGCACTCAATATGCCAGCAAATTTGGAAAACTCAGCAATAGCCACAGGACTGGAAAAGGTCAGTTTTCATTCCAATCCCAAAGAAAGGCAATGCCAAAGAATGCTCAAACTACCACACAATTGCACTCATCTCACAGGCTAGTAAAGTAATGCTCAAAATTCTCCAAGCCAGGCTTCAGCAATACGTGAACTGTGAACTTCCTGATGTTCCAGCTGGTTTTAGAAAAGGCAGAGGAACCAGAGATCAAATTGCCAACATCCGCTGGATCGTGGAAAAAGCAAGAGAGTTCCAGAAAAACATCTATTTCTGCCTTAATGACTATGCCAAAGCCTTTGACTGTGTGGATCACAATAAACTGTGGAAAATTCTGAAAGAGATGGGAATACCAGACCACCTGACCTGCCTCTTGAGAAATCTGTATGCAGGTCAGGAAGCAACAGTTAGAACTGGACATGGAACAACAGACTAGTTCCAAATAGGAAAAGGAGTACGTCAAGGCTGTATATTATCACCCTGTTTATTTAACTTATATGCAGAGTACATCATGAGAATTGCTGGACCGGAAGAAACATAAGCTGGAATCAAGATTGCTGGGAGAACTATCAATTATCTCAGATATGCAGATGACACCACCCTTGTGGCAGAAAGTGAAGAGGAACTGAAAAGCCTCTTGATGAAAGTGAAAGTGGAGAGTGAAAAAGTTGGCTTAAAGCTCAACATTCAGGAAACAAAGATCATGGCATCCAGTCCCATCACTTCATGGCAAATAGATGGGAAAAGAGTGGAAACAGTGTCAGACTTTATTTTTTTGGGCTCCAAAATCACTGCAGATGGTGACTTCAGCCATGAAATTAAAAGACGCTTACTCCTTGGAAGGAAAGTTATGACCAACCTAGACAGCATATTCAAAAGCAGAGACATTACTTTGCCAACAAATGTCCGTCTAGTCAAGGCTATGGTTTTTCCTGTGGTCGTGTATGGATGTGAGAGCTGGACTGTGAAGAAAGCCAAGCGCCAAAGAATTGATGCTTTTGAACTGTGGTGTTGGAGAAGACTCTTGAGAGTCCCTTGGACTGCAAGGAGATCCAACCAGTCCATTCTGAAGGAGATCAACCCTGGGATTTCTTTGGAGTGAATGATGCTGAAACTGAAATCCCAGTACTTTGGCCACCTCATGCAAAGAGTTGACTCATTGGAAAAGACTCTGATGCTGAGAGGGATTGGGGGCAGGAGGAGAAGGGGACGACAGAGGATGAGATGGCTGGATGGCATCACTGACTCGATGGACGTGAGTCTGAGTGAACTCCGGGAGTTGGTAATGGACAGGGAGGCCTGGCGTGCTGAGATTCATGGGGTTGCGAAGAGTTGGACCCGACTGAGTGACTGGACTGAACTGAACTGAAGTTCCCTGGAGATATAACACTCTTTAATTCTATGTAAATATCAACAAGAAAGCTTCTTTGGCCTGACGTTTAATAGAGGATTAAACAAAAATTAACTCCTCTTCTAGGATGTATAAGAAAGACACATTATGACTAAATTCAGGGTGCACAAGCCACTCCAAATAATCACTTATTTACATCTTTCCACATGTATTTCCAACAGTGTTTAAAGACTATCTGATTGAAATCTTTTTCTTCTTTGATTTGAATACAAAAGAATATGACAACTATGATTTATACAATGGCCTTTTCTCTATAGTATTCAATTATACTCTGAAACATTACCATACCTTTTTGCTTTGAGAGCACAGAATTCTTGTTTTTGCCTTACATGGAAGACATAATTATTAATTGCTTATCTCAATTGATATGAAGAAGACATGTTAGTTGCTCAGTTGTGTCCAAGTCTTCGCAACCTGATAGACTGTAGCCCACCAGGCTCCTCTGTCCATGAGATTCTCCAGGCAAGAATACTGGCGTGGGTGACCATTTCCTTCTCCAGGGGATCTTCCCGACTCAGGGACCGAACCCAGGTCTCCTTCATTGCACCAGGGAAACAATTGAAAATCTCAATTGAAAATGGGTTGAATTTTATGAAAAGTATTTTCGAGATAGCATTTGTTATTTTTGGAAACTTGCAGAATGATCTGTGTTTTACATGAATGACATATATGGTAAGTCAGAACTAATAATATGTGTTATAAACAGTCTTTACCACAAATTGAAGAAGGAAACCAGAAAAGGTAATTTCTTCTTAAACCTTAAAAGCTACTCAGCAATAACTGGAATCACACACCAGGATTATGTTAGCTTTTGATGTGTCCGCGGGTCTCTGAAGCTCAAAAGCAAAATTGTTTAGGTCATGTGGTTCAATATCTACACTGATGACCTGTTCTACAGACAGTAGCTTTCATCCCTAATGGTCACATTTTGACAATGTTCTTATTTAGAAGCTAAATCATGATCTTTCACACAAAACTAAACATAGTCCCCTTAAGGTGAAGACTAATATTTTGCCTGTTCTAATTATAGTATCTGTTGTCATGCTATAGGTTTAACTGGAATGTATGTGCTTATTAAAGATTGTAAAATTAAATAAAGAGTGAAACTAAGAATTACAACTAGAAATCAGAAAGGGGAATTATGGCAGGAAAGATTCAGCCTGATGATATGGCCATCTACTTAACCATTCATCTTTAAAGAAATGTTTATTCAGGACCTCACTTTCTAGACAACGTGTTCGTTTTTTGATAGTAAAGGTGAACAGACCTTTATCTCAACAAATTTACCTTTTTCTGGATACAGTAAAGATATAAACTATTATACTCAGGTTGTGAAACTATAGAAACTTACAGAAAGTACAGTGATAACAGTAAAAAAAGTTATATGTCAATCTCTATCAGGCAATCATCTAAGCAATTCATATTTAATCTTTATGATACTAATTATGAGGTAAGCATTGCAATTATCATTCTCATCTTACAAATTGGAAACTGACATACAGGAGGTTATTTATCCAAAGTCACTCAGTGATTCTGGGTCCACTGAGAGGAATCACTTCTCAGATGGGAGACTGAGTTTTTTTAAAGAGATTTGATTAGCTCCAGGGAACAATTGCAAAGAACCCTGTATACGGCAGTTACTGAGCCATGTAGGTCCTTCTAAAACCATGCTCTATAGAGAGAGAGTGCTATCCAGAATACCTGGAATATTTTATCCAGAGCGTGTATTACACTGCTGAACAAGGCTGCAGTGGGCACGAGTCTTGACATCAACATTTCTTCTTCCAGTTCCATGTATGTCACAATGAGTCATCGTAGCATGAAATTCTGTTTATTGAAGACTTCACCAGCTGACAAATTTCCTCACTTTCCCATCTTAATCAATACTGTGGTAGGGGTATTAGGCAGTTTGTATGTATATATACAACATGATATCTATATCAGTATTTATTTATTGTGAAGAATTAGTGAGGCTTGGAAGCTCACAACCTGCCCCCTGTCAGCTGGACAGCCAGTGGTACCGTTCGAGCCCCAGATGGAAGGCATAGAACTGGAGCGCTAATAGTGTGAGCGCCAGTCCCAAAGCAGGAGCAGCCCCAAGTCCTACCTCAGTAGTCAGGCAGGGAATAACTTCTCCCTCTCTGGCTTTTTTGTTCTTCAGGCCCTTCAGAGACTTGCTGACACCCACCCACACTGGGGAGGGCAATCTGCTTACCCCAGACAATTGGTTCAAATGTTAGTCTCTTCTGGAAACATCAAAGACAAACCCGAAAATAGCATTAAATCAAATATCTGGATGCCCTGTGACCCAGTCAAGTTGACATAAATTCACCATGCATGCATATAAGTCACTTCAGTCATGTCCGACTCTTTCTGACCCCATGGACTGTAGCCTGCCAGACTTCTCTGTCCATGGGATTCTCCAGGCTAGAATACAGGAATGGGTTGCCATGCCCTCCTCGAGGGGATTTTCCAGGCCCAGAGGTCGAACCCGAGACTCTTTTAACTCCTACGTTGGCAGGCAGGTTCTTTACCACTAGCGCCGGCCGGGAAGCCCCAAATTAACCATCATGAAGTGTCTGATTAGCATAAAAGTATCAGAGGCCCACGGAAAGAGTCCCATTGCTGCTGGTTGGGATTCAAATACTTCAACTGACAGACCACATGTCTCTCCCTTTGCCCATGTTACAGTTTACTGGCTCCAAGGAGGACTAACTAGATAAACCCACTCTGCCAGTCAGTCGTGAGAAAACATATTAGGGAAAAAGCAATTCATCCAGTATATGTGAAACCCTTTTTTTTTTTATAACATTTGAAATATTACATAATCTATTTTCCACCTAAAGTAATTAGAGAGATTATACCCAGTTTTGTTGAGAATGTAGGGAAATGAATTCACTTATCACAGTTACAGGATTGTAAATTGGCACAATCTTTTGGGAGGAAACTATGCATATATTTTGACACGATGAGATATAATAGAGGTTCAAAGATAAGTGAACAGTTGTTGTCAATTGTGGACACTTTATTGTAAAAAAAATTGGGAAAATTTACCTGGTGATGGGAGATTGGCCAGATAAATTATATCTAAACCATGGGATACTATGTAGTCATTTAAATATCACATTGTGGGAAGATTATTTATGGAAATAGGGAACACCTGATACCAAATTTAGTCTTAAGTGAAAAAAACAGACTAATAATCCAGTAATATATTGTTCAGTTCAGTCGCTCAGTCATGTCCAACTCTTTGTGATCCATGGACTGCAGCATGTCAGGCCTCCCTGTCCGTCACCAACTCCCAGAGTTTACTCAAACTCCTGTCCATTGAGTTGATGCTGCCATCCAGCCATCTCATCCTCTGTCATCCCTTTCTCCTTCCGCCTTCAATCTTTCCCAGCATCAGGGTCTTTTCCAATGAGTCAGCTCTTCACAACAGGTGACCGAAGTATTGGAGTTTCAGCTTCAGCATCAGTCCTTCCAATGAATATTCAGGACTGATTTACATTAGGATGGACTGGTTGGACCTCTTTGCAGTCCAAGGGACTCTCAAGAGTCTTCTCCAACACCATAGTTCAAAAGCATCAATTCTTCGGCGCTCAGCTTTCTTTATAGTCCACTCTCACATCCACATGACTATTGGAAAAAACATAGCTTTGACTAAATGGACCTTTGTTGGCAAAGTAATGTCTCTGCTTTTTAATATGCTGTTTAGGTTGGTCATAACTTTTCTTCCAAGGAGCAAGCGTCTTTTAATTTCATGGCTGCAGTCACCATCTGTAGTGATTTTGAAGCCCCTCAAAATAAAGTCTGTCACTGTTTCCACTGTTTTCCCATCTATTTGCCATGAAGTGATGGGACCAGATGCCATGATCTTAGTTTTCTGAGTGTTGAGTTTTAAGCCAACTTTTTCACTCTCGTCTTTCATTTCATCAAGAGGCTCTTTAGTTCTTCTTCACTTTCTGCCATAAGTGTGGTGTCATCTGCATATCTGAGGTTTTTGATATTTCTCCCAGCAAACTTGCTATCAGCTTGTGCTTCATCCAGTCCAGCATTTTTCGTGATGTACTCTGCATATAAGTTAAATAAGCAGGGTGACAATATACAGCCTTGACATACTCCTTTTCTTATTTGGAACCAGTCTGTTGTTCCATGTCCAGTTCTGACTGTTGCTTCCTGACCTGCATACAGATTTCTCAGAAGGATGGTCAGGTGGTCTGGTATTTCCATCTCTTTCAGAATTTTCCACAGTTTGTTGTGATCCACACAATCAAAGGCTTTGGCATAGTCAATAAAGCAGAAATAGATGTTTTTCTGGAACTCTCTTGCTTTTTCCATGATCCAGGAGATGTTGGCAATTTGATCTCTGGTTTCTCTGCCTTTTCTAAAACCAGCTTGAACATCTGGAAGTTCATGGTTCACATATTGCTGAAGCCTGGCTTGGAGAATTTTGAGCATTACTTTGCTAGCGTGTGAGATGAGTGCAATTGTGTGGTATTATATTCATTGTGCAGTATTATATTGTTAGTAGTATATGTCAAGTATGTTCAATACACAATTTTTATAAAGGTCAGTATTTATTTATGTATATGGGCTTCCCTGATAGCTCAGCTGATAAAATAATCTGCCTGCCATGCTGGAGACCTCAGTTCGATTTCTGGGTTTGGAAGAATCCCTGGAGAAGGGATAAGCTACCTACTCCAGTATTCTTGACTGAAGAATTCCATGGGCAGAAGAGCCTGGCAGGCTACTCTGGGGTTCCATGAGTCTGGCAGTCCATGGGGTTGCAAAGAGCTGGACATGACTGAGGCACTTTCACGGTTGCTCTATATGTATATAATATAAAGTATATGTATGTAATAGTATTTATATAAATGTATACTTTATAATTTATAAAAGTATAAATGTATATATAGATACATTCTAGAAGATTATAAACTAATATTTCATTAGTAGTGAAATTAGAATTTAAAAAAATATATATTTTTTGCACTTAGCATGAGTTGTATAATTAGGAAAAAACTAGTACCTATTATATAGGATAGTGTTATAAAGAAATCCAGATATAATACAATTTATCACTTTCTCATTAAATTGATTTTTAATTATTTTTTTTAAATAAACCTGGTCCTTCTCCAGACTTGAACTGTATCTTGCTTACACCATTTCCCTGTTTTGGGCTATGAACCTTCCTAACATCTTTAATAAGGATTATTATAAGCGTTTTCTTACTTGACTTAACCAGTCTACATTTTTATCATCATTTTCACATATAAGAAAAGAGCTCATAGTTAATAAGGGGCAGTGTTTTGGTGTTTGCACTAGTTTTATTTCAGTATATTCTAGGTTAGAAGTCAGCCTAAGGCTTGGTCATAGGTGTTTGAGCTTAGTTACCATAGTTTCCTCTAAGATGTAAAAGACATAAGCTTTTTCACATGCAAAAAGTCAGATATGGGAATTTTCTTGAAAACTAGCTCTCATAACTCAGAGTTTGAATTCCTATCAGATAGTAATGAGCCGGAGATGAACAGCTACTGTCCTTTGAAAATGGCACACAGCATGCAGCTTGCCATGGTTCCCACCACTCCACGCTTATTCCTGGCTGAAATTCCTCACCTGGATGTATAGACATTTTGGTTTGCTATCTATTTTTAAGTCATCCTTATTTTCATTGTTTTTAAGGATAAGGATGAAAGAACTGAGAAATGAATAGTATAATTTTTTTAACTCTCTTAAGTAACATCTCAATAGTAATTGAATCTATAATTTCAGGTTAGGTTTCCTTTATTTTTCCAAAAAGACGAAAGGTGTGGGCATGGAGAGAGAGGGTCAGAGGAAGAGAGGGAGAGAGAGGGAGAGAGAGGGAGAGAGAGAAAACAAACTACATAAAAGGTATTTGTCAGAGGAAAGCATGAAATGTCAAGAAAGTTGGTATTTGTAAGATTTTGTTTCTTTTGGTTTATAACTTTATCAGTGGCCATACAAAATTACTTTTTGTATTTGAACAGTTCAATATTTATTCACTTTGTGCTTTAAAGTAAAGGCCTTTTTTCCAACTGCCTTTGTGTGTATGAGCAGAAAAATAATGGAACATTAAAAGGAAACTAGCTTTGCAAATTTATTGAAATGGAAAGCAAGAGAAGCAGATTATCTGGGAGTACTCCAAGGGGGCAATGATTCTCTGGCCTGTTAGGACACTGGGGCATCAACCAATGTGCAATTAAAAAAATAAAACCTGTGAAGATGCGATGCGGGAGAATAAAAGCCTATTAAAGCGCTCCTAAAAGTTGAGACTCTTGCCAGCAGAGCCATCTGTCAAGAGATTATGGAGAAGAAAATTTCTGCAGCAATTTTCCCTTGGGACCAGAGGAAGTGCCAAGAAAAGGTGTGTGGCATCAGGAGTGAGCACAAACTCTGAGTCTTCCGCAGTGCCTATCACAGACAGAGCGGGAACCATCAGCCCACTGGGTCTCAGAGAAGAGAAGAGAGGGCAGTCTTTGTATTGCTTTTGACCAGAGAACCTAGGTCATTTTGGCAAGAGTTCATGAAAACCAGTCTCTTTTAAGGTAAGTTAAACTTCGTTGCATTGATTCCTAAGAGTTCTCTCTGATTCAAAGACTGTAAAGTACTACATTGCACTTTGCCTACTAAGGATTCTAATACAAAAATGAATGTGAAATTTATGTCAAAATGCAGAAGGTGATCCAAAATACTTGAGCCAAAATTAGAATGTCATTATTTTTTAACTTGGATCTTTGGAGTTTGTGAAAATATCCAAGACATTTACTTATATGAAATGCTGAACCAAAATGCTGTTTTCACTTATTTCTTTCAAGTAAATGCTGGGTAACATGTAATCAAAATGGACTCATGAGTATTTGCCTCTAGAGAATTCAGTTCATACCGTGCTGTGAAATAATTAAAAACCATACAACCATGAAAGTTATAAGAGTTTATAATAGGGACAAATATTTTGCAAAGTTCCTGGAATCATTTCAGGAAAAGATACTTTAAATTTTAATTCTAAGTAAATCTCAGTTCAGTCCCTGACCTATGTTCCCATATAGTACTATTTTGTGGTTTTAACAATAATTATTCCCCAATTTGCTTTGTGGTTGACTTTATTTTTCATTCTTTTTTAAGGTAAGAAAATATGTTGATTATAAAGTTGGAATAAAAATTACAGATTTATGACCTAGATCACAAAGATAAACATGCATTTTTTCCTTTCAAATTTTTCAAGTCAGAAAAAGAGTTTCCTCCTTAAATGACAAGAAAATAAACATGTAAGAAGTTGTCTCATGCTAATTTAGCAAGTATTTTTAAACCTATGAGAAATTGTTAATCAGAAATTAGGACTAACTGTAGCTTAATTCAATTTTATTTTATCTTGATCAAAATAGAGACATTTTGTTTAACATATTGGTTACTTAGAGAAACGGATATGAGCAGACATAAATATAAGTGCTAAACAGTGGTAAGAAATAATCTTATCTTCTGGGAAAGAACACAAAGTCCAAGAAAACAGTGCTAATTTTGAAGGCTTCAGTGCTCATGCTGGCATGATGCCCATTTCAGATTATTGTGCCTGTAACTGGAGAGACATTATCTTGTGATTTTTTAAGTCAAGTTATCCTGTGAGTTCAATTATAGTGGACAATGAATTTTAATAACCCAGGCCTTTGAATCTTCCTTTCTCTCTTACTAAAGAACAGTTTGCCTGCATCACCAGGATAGTGTTTACATTCCTTTATATTTCATTCATTCTTCCATTCACTCATTCATTTAACCAATATTTAGTGATCAGTGTTCAAGTGGATAGCATACTCGGGCTTGGCATTAACTAATGAATGGATGTGGTCTCTCCATACTCTCAAAGGCCCTACAGTCCAACACGTGGCACATAACTTCTCTTTTCAGCTTCAAATAATTTGAAAACCAAAACTTAAATATTATTCCAACAACATGTATTTAAGGCTAACAGAAGTTCAGTGATAGCCTTTGGAAGTGCTTGTGCTAATTGCATCATTCAAGACTTCCAGTGCATTGATTTTATTTGTACTTCAGAATTTACATTAAAAAAATTATTCAGTAGTAGGTACTGAACACATTATTTGCTCTTGGTTTTTCATTAAATATAGTTTGAGATTCTTTAAAAAATGTGGAACAGGTTCATTTTGGATGTAGAAAATGGTAAAAATTCCTGTTCAATAAATGTAGACAAATTATTCTGGGAGATTGACAGATACTGCATCTCATTTGTGGTCAGTCTTATTTAATGTATATATCTCTGTATGTTAAGTGTATTTGAAATTAAAGGACAGATTCTTACCTGCTATATCCATTGTTCCTAAGATTGATTGTGGGGGGAGGGAGGTGAGCATTTCAAGCATTTTTGGCGGTATTACCATAATTGGTCCTGAACAAAAATGATATTTAAGTTCTGAGTTATGGAGATCCTTCCTGGGATCCGTGCCAGAGATAATGAAGCTCTTGCTTGGATGAATGGGTCTGGAAACTGTCACCTCAAATAAAATGGGTTTTATACTAGAGTACTACTGCCATATCTTTTCAAAATAATGAAATGCTAAGTTCAAGAGTCAATATTTTGATAATGCAACATTTTAAACAGTAATATGAATATAACTTTTTCTTTTTCATAGAGAAGGTGTTAGTCAAAAGGAAGCAATTTGGGAACAAAATCTGGGGTATTAAAATCATAGTTCAAATGCCCATGAGCAAAGAAAGCAACTGATTGATTTGACTTTTTTTTTTTCCTTCAGATAAAACCTATAGTAGATTTCTAGTGAGGAGTTTGATGTTTCAAACCTTTGTTTACTGGTCACAAATCATGTTCTTATATCATATATTTAAAAACGTGTGTCCCCTTCTGTCTCTGCTGAGCACCTAGGGATGGAGTACTCATCATTTTGGGGGCTGCGTGATTTCTGAGCGAGTCCTTCCCTGTCTCACTAGAACTGGTGTGTGCTTTGTCGCTTCAGTCATATTCAACTCTTTGTGACCCCATGGACTGTAGCCCACTGGGCTCCTCTGTCCATGGGATTCTCCAGGCAAGAATACTGGAGTGTGTTGCCATGCCCTCCTCCAGGGGATCTTCTCGGCCCAGGGATCGAACCCACATGTCAGGTCTCCTGCTTTGGCAGGTGGGTTCTTCACCATAGCACCACCTGGGAAGTGCTGTCGCCTGCTTGCTTTATACCTGGAATGTAGTAGATGAACTTCTCTTCAGATGCAGTGACTCATGTGAAGACGCGTGAAGTTATGATTAAGTATGAGGGTCTAATCGCAAACATCCTGGGTTTCAGTCTTGCTTTTCTAGTTACTACTCTGTGAGGGCAAGTCTTCTATCTACTTATCCCAGCTGTAAAATGGGGCATAAGAAGGACACTGTTGTTATTGTGTGGATCAAGTAAGATAATGTGTGTACTGAGCGTGCCATATTGTATATTCTCACAGATGATGATGGTGATAAGAGTCTGAAGAAATTCAGACCTTCCTGGTGCCATGTTTGAATTTTTGCATTAGCCTCTGTGTCCAGTTTGGCATATCTTTATTGCATCCTATGCAAGTTGCCAGATAACTTTCTCAAAAGTACAAATCTGATACTGTTACTTGCCCAGGTGACTCTCCACACTTTGGCTAAAGATCCACACGTCCTAATGTGGACTTTGGGCTTCCTCTCTCTCTCCCTGCAGTTTCTCACACCTCTGAGTCTTGGCATGTGTTGGTCTTCCTGCCTGGAACACTTATTCCTCTTCCTTACCTGGCTAATTTGAACTTAACCTTCAACATTAAGCTCAAGCTGTCAGAAAGACTTTTCTGCCCCCACCTTCACCCACCCCTCTTTATCCTCAGGATTGTGCAAGGTGGGTCTGTTGTTGTTGTTTTTCAGTTGCTAAGTTGAACAACAACTGTTGTTCAGTTGTCCAACTCTCTGCGACCCCTTGGACTGCAGCACGCCAGGCTTCCCTGTTCTTCACTATCTCTTGGAGGTTGCTCAAATTTATGTCCACTGAGTCAGTGATGCCTTCCAACCATCTCATCCTCTGTCATCCCCTTCTCCTGCCTTCAATCTTTCCCAGCATCAGGGTCTTTTCCAATGAGTAGGCCCTCTGTTTTAGGTCACTAAAGTATTGGAGCTTCAGCTTCTGTCCTTCCAATGAATATTAAGGGTAGATTTCCTTTAGAATTGACTGGTTTGATCTCCTTGCTGTTCAAGGGACTCCGAAGAGTCTTCTTCAGCCCCACAATTCAAAAACATCAATTCTTTGGTGTTCAGCCTCCTTCATGGTCCACCTCTCACATTTGTACATGACTACTGGAAAACCCATAGCTTTGACTATATGGGACTTTGTTGGCAAAGTGATGTCTCTGCTTTTTAATATGCTGTCTAGATTGGTCATAGCTTTTCTTACAAGGAGCAAGTGTCTCTTAATTTCATGGCTGCAGTCACCATCCACAGCAATTTTGGAGCTCAAGAAAATAAAATCTGCCACTGCTTCCACTTTTTCCTCATCTATTTGCCATGACGTACTTGAATCTAATGTGGCTCTAATTTTCTTGTCTGTCAGCTTGTCATTTCCTTCAAAAGACTGTGAATAATTGGAAAACAGGGGCTATATCTTTTTTTTCATCAACCCAGAATTTAGTACAATCTCTGTCACCTAGAAGGTGTATAATGAATGTCAATAGGTTGAATAAATGTTCTGGTGGACACGTAAGGAGCAGCGATACTACTTTTATGACTGTGTTTATCTTCTAAGTACTGATGTCATGCAGAGATGCTGAAGTAAACACAGGGCTCCATGAAAGGGAAGGCGAGCATGGCATAAGTACACTCTGAACATACTTCTGCGTCTCTCAAAAGAACCTTATTTTATCCTTTTTGCTGCAGAGCTGGAATAAAAGGGCACGCTATTGTGCTTTTAATTTGAAATACAATTTTTCAACTGTACACTGACAGTAAAGAATGAATTTTGTTGAAATTTTTGATCAAACGATTTGGGCTAGTGTATCACCAAAGTATTGGTCGGAAATTTCTGGATCTTTACTCACTCTTCTCTTTAGCTTTTGTTGAATCTTGTATTTGGAAGTCGAGATTGCAATAATTCTTAGACTGATTCTATCTGTCTAGATGTGAAGATGTGGCCTTAGAAAACAAGATTCATATCCAAAAATACTATATAATGCTATTAGTGTTATTAGGAATGCATTCAAAATATTTACAGAAACACTTGAGCTGTTTTATGAGACTCACTCAAGTTCTGTTATTCTGACATCTTGACAATGAATTCGGATTTTTACTGTGATTTGTGCATTTTTGAGTAAGCAAATAGAGGAGACTCAGGTACAATCGCTCTTCCTTCTTCAAAGAATGAGCTGCTTCTAGAAACTCCAAATTTGCATTTCCTGCACTTTGAAATGAACTGTTTTCCATCTAGAGCAAGAGCCTCCATCCCCAGGTTTTTTCCGGCCCTTTCCTCTGGCACCTGTTGGGGGTCTCTGCCACTGCTGATATGACTAGAAAAGCAGAAGAAGGAAGATTTCTCATCACAGGCATGTGCTCACGGCTGCATCGCTCATTCTGCTGCTAGCTTCCACTCATCGGTCCCTTCTCTTTCTTGGCACTGCTGTGGATGTGACCCTGTTTGGAACCTTGCTTTCAAGGCTCCATATCCTTAGCACAGTGCAGTGAACCAAGACTCAGCCCCAGTTGGTTGCACAGGTCTTGTCCTAATGTGAAACTTGGCAGGTAGCTGTGCTATCTCCGGGGTTGTCTTTGTGGGTCCTTAATAGGAAAGCAAGTTGTGGCCAAACTGGTTTGGACCGAGAATATCACAGCCTCAAACCTAACTGCTCTGAAAATGACTTACACCAGAGTAATGATGAGTTATAATCAAACTGTACTACCTTCTGATGTAAGCACTTCATTTTCCTTCTGTTCCTTTTGCTTTATGATCTACTCAGAAAGGTGCCATGGACCATTTTATATTTTTATTTTTTTCTTTCAACATTAGGGACTGAAGGTCTACCATGCACACTAATACTTTAACATTTTACTCTTTGGGTAAATGAGTCCACATCTGAATTCTCTAATTGCTTCTTTGTGTTTCCAGGACCTGGCATAATCCTTGGCACAGAGTAGATATTTACCTTTTGTGAATACTTGAATGGGACACTCACCACAATTAGAGTACCTGGTATATGGAGGCAACTTGGAGAAACCATGTAGATTCTCCTTAACTTTTAGGAAGACTGGCATTGAACTGGCATCAGAAAATAGCTGAGAGACCATTCTCAGATCACTGGATTTCTCTGAGAAGTTTGTACAAAAGGACAGTCATAGGAAGGAGCCCTTAAGGCCCATTCTGGGACCTCTCAACCATTACTTTTTAAACTTTGATTCTAAGGTTATACATAAACATAACTGTAAGGGGAGACCACGAAATTCCATGGACTACAAGTCAATATGCCTAGGCAAAATACCTAATGTTTAGTAAAATAATAATTTTGAAACTGTTTTATGAAGTTGAAGTCCAGATTAAGAGAAAGAACAATCAAATGAAAACTGAATCAACTGACAAAATTTCATCTTTGTATGTAACTCAGTTCCTATTTCCATTTTTGCTTCAATAGCAGTTTCCTTGGTGACATTCTTCACAACAGCGCTGCAATAAACACCTTCTTGTCTGAGATCTCCAAAGTTCTGTACAATATGATTTCTGGTGCATGTATGTACGGAATTTTTTGTTGTTACTAACAATGAACACAATAGAAGTCACATTTATGTAATAGTTTATATTTTATTAATCATAAATGTTAACAATGTAAGGGGGCTTAACAGATCTAAACAAATTCACTCATTTCACAGATGAGGGAACTGAGTCATAAAGTGATTAACTTATTTTTCCCCCAGGGAAAAATTAACCAAAATTGTCATTCAAAGTTATGTTTTCTATTATACGAAAAAGTGATTGTCAATGAGACGCTCAAGGTCAAGGTTGATATCTGGCTTCATCTTCTTTTAAAAATGAATTTAATGACTTCATTAAAATCTAGGGACATATAAAAGGCAGGAATACTATCACTCTGTTAACAGAGATTTACTTATCAGAATTTCAAACAAGGAATTCATCAAGCTAAAATTCTTTCCAAAGAATAGAACTGTCCTATATTCAAAGAGCGCGAGGCCCATATCTCCTGTCATGCCCTTGAAAATCCTGACAGCTTACTCTAACGTGGCTGCAAGAGGCTGCTTCCTGTCTCAGCTGGCTCAAGGAACAGGAGCTCTTCAGAGGGCCAGTATGCTCAGAGCATCCTGGCATGTCTATTGTGAATCAAACTTCTATATTCCCAGGTTAGCCTATCTAAATATCCTTACGGCTGTTTATCCTTCTAGGGGTCCTGACGGCGGAGAACTGGCCTTTAGAGTAAAGTCCTCTCCCACAGTGGCTCAAGACCCAAGGCTATTCAAGAGGAAAAGCAGAGACAAGTACAGGAGAATAGTGACTAAGACTTCAGCACACACATACATACACACTCACATGCAGCAATTTACAGAGAGACATACCCTGGCAGTGACTTCTTTATCTTGAATAAAGAATTGAGTTCTTTAAAGAAAAACGGCATAATTAGAATCTATTGTTCTGTCAAATTGGTCTTTCTGAGCCTCCAACTTGCCAAACTTGTCTTCGTCTCCAGACCTTTGCACCAATTATTCTGCTATTTGGAATGCTCTCCCTCTATTTTCATATGACTGACTTGTCATTATTTGTATTTTTCAGCTTAAATCTAAACCTCAGAGAGGCTTTTCCTGACCAGTCTAAGAAAGGCAGCCAATTACTCATCTGTCTTCATTCTTTGCATTGCATCATGCTCATCGATACCTTATATTTTTGTTGTTCGTGTTAAAATGTATATTCAATCTTCACCCGCACCTTGGCAGAATAGAAGACCCTATGAGTGCAGGGTCTTGCTTGTTCCCTCATATCCCTTTGTTGACACATAATAGATATTCAATAAATATTTACTCAGTGGATAGCTTTGTCATCACCAGAGATTAAAAAGTTGCTTGAATTATAACTAGCGTTTAATAAGAAGTTGTTTAACTGAGTTTGAGGACTAATAATAGTAGGGGAAGCAATTCCAATAAAGTTATCGCTAACTTTCACAATTTTCTTTGACACTTTCTTTCCATTTACTAATTTGGGATAAAATGTCCTTGATAGTTTGTCTTAGCTATGAAAATAATTAAAATACTTGATATGAATTTGGGTGAGATTTAGCATTACACTGAAGCTTGATTTTAAGGCTGAGATGGTTTCTACATGTCTCACAATTGATTAAACAATCAACCAGAATACACTGAAGGATCAAGTTTATAAGATTCCTTTACGTTTTATCTGTTATGTAAGCTTTTAGATGAAGAATATGGTTAGACTAAAAATGTCATGCTGTTATTTTTTCATCGTGTGGCACATTGCTGTTCTCTTTAGTTTTGTTATTTATATTATTTACTTCTATTGTTAGACAATGACAAGAGGTACATCAGTATTTTAAAACAGAGTTTAGTTATGAAGGTTTTGTGGTGATAAGCAGGATCAACAACAAGCAAACTAACTTATTTTCATGTTAAACTGAATTACAATTGCCAAATATTTGTTTTATTTTTGGGGGGCAAGTCTAGTAATCTTCTAAAATAATGTCAGTTTGATTATATTCTATTAAGAGCACATCAAGAGCACGTTGTGACAACTGATTTGAAAAAGCACTGAGTAATTCACTTTACTGAATGCTGACAGCAAATCTGCACCAGTTTATGAGAACACTGGATGCAGACGCAAGCCAGGAAATGAATAGGGCCTTTTTCAGTAACTGTAACAGACCCCATGCTCAAACCTGAGACTGAGATTGGCACATAGTAAAAACTGTTGCTAACTTTTAATCTACCACTCCAGCAGGTTTCAAAAAATTCCATAACCAACAACCTGGTCCCCCCAAACATACTTCCCGGTCTGTTCCCTGTCTTCCTAAAACATGCAATGTGTCTGTGACGTGGTCCTGATGCGTGGTTTTGTTTGAGCTTGACGAAAAACTGTGTGAGATGCGTCTGTCCTCCACTGCATCCCGGATCCTGTTGTCTTGCCGGATTTCGCTGACATTAAACAGAGTCTTTAGGGTTCAGAAAGGCTGGCCAGGCGCATCAGACACATCAGAGGCAAATGTGTAACAACGCGGAGCATTTCTGCTTGGCCTGTTGGGTCTGACGTGCCAAAAGAGTCCAGAAGGAATACAGTGCCTTTTGAAGTAGCTGAGATGCTTCCCTGATGTCACTTCTCTGAGCTGTAGATCAATGCCTGGAAGATGAATCGGAACATGTGAGAAGAGTCACCGAGGGGAAATGTGTTGGAAAGGTTGCAGGAGTGAAGCACCCAAGCCCAGAGAAAAGATGGGGTGAGATGTGCAAGCAGGAAAAACAAAGGGCTGAGTCATTGGAGGCCTAATTGACAATGGCACAGCTGTGACAACAATTTGCCGGCGGCCTGACCTATGTGATGAAAGGGCCTCCGCTTTCCTTGGAACCTCAGAGTTGCCGCGGCTCACAGGAACACACCACTCATGTTTCCAGCTGGCTCAGCCTCATAAATACCTAAACTCACAAGATGACGTTTTTAATGCTCGATTCCGCATTTATATTTATTGCAATTCAACATATCCATTAGTGCATCTATCACTGATGAGTTTGTCACTGTTTCAGGAAAACAGTCTATCAGGCTGCATCAATTTCACTTTACAAGCTATTAATGTGCTATAATGCAGTAGACAATACCATGTGGATATATTTGATCAGAGAGGTGCCCGAGTCAGATTGAACTGAGGCTTGCAAAGGGACCCAAAATCTTAATTTATTTATTGTGAAGAGGAACAGGCTTGGAGCACAGTGAACGTGCTAATATAACAGGTGTATCTTTTTCACTTTCTCAAAACAGGCACGGAGAAGAACAAATTTAAGCCATCTATTTTGACTCAGTTTGAAGCACAGCAGACTTACAATATCTTGTTGACACTTGACATGTTTATTCTTTTAGCAGAGTCATGATCATGTTTTAATATTTTCTGCATGCAATTAGCAGCTTTATTCAAGAGACAATGATGGGGAGTATGAGGCCAGGAGATAGAACCAATTATGGCCTTCTGAACTGGGGTAAATAAGAACATTAAAACAGTAAATAAAGCACAGATTTTCAATATACGATGAGATATTTCTGGATGCTGCAACAGTTTCTGTTAAAAATAAAAACAAAAGGCACCTGCACAACAAAAAATGTAAAATTGTGTAGAAATGAACAGTGCTGATGAGAACGGACAATATGCTTTCATTCTACAACTAGACTCTGGCAAATCACTGGTATCTGTGGCCTCCAGAGGCTGAACTAGCTCAGGACAGGGAACATTTCTGGCCATAGCAAAATGCGTGAGCCGCTTTCTAAGTCTTATAGTATCAATTACAAAATATAAAGGGAAAGACATTATGTACTTGAAAATCTGTTTGTGAAATATTATGAAATCCCTCCATGAAAATTTTCTAGAGGGGTTATACATAGATAAACACTGGAGTCAGGCAGATACACCCTTGAACCCTTACAGAGTTACTTTACAACTTGTGGCATTGAGAAAGGTAATAGTGTCTTTAAACCTCAGTGTTCCGTGGGTTTAATGAGGAAGACTCATGCATAGCATTGTTGTTAGAATTAAATGAGATTCAAACCGTGGTACATCCACTCAATGAAATACATGTAGCTGTTGGAAAGATTTAGATGACCCTGTATGGAATGTTATGAAATAATTTCTAAGAACTGGTTAGATCTAGATTGAAACTAAGACTGAGTATTATAGATATTATGTAAAAACATGATATATAATATATACACACAGAAAAATTTTGGTGGGATATATGAAACATGGAAATGTGTGATAAGAGTAAGATTTGCCTTTTATATTATGTCCTTTTGTACTGATGTCTTTCTATCTGTTCATATTTTATGATTAAACACATAGTTTAATTTTGTGAAAGGATATAATTCATTAAAATGATTATCTGGCATATACAAGAGCTCACTAGATGCTGGCTGTTTCAGTAATGCTAGTAACCAGTGTGCCTTTTCCCCATGAGGTGTAACAGACATCTTTGTTCCTGCTTTAAGAAGTACAGTTTGACTCTGAGGCTACATGAGGAGTTGGCATGAGAATAGATGGATTTTCAAGGTCCATGTGATAAATGTCTCCACGTGTGGCTATGTAGTAAACTCAGGAGGCACCAACAGGATGAGGGGCTGCTTAGAAAGACCGCCAGCCCTTCCAGGACATCTTTATAAACACAGTGCACAGGATGAGGAAGGAAGCTGTCCCTGGCTCCTCTTCCCAGGAACCCGGTGCTCCGTGTGGGCTTCCTATTTTAGGAGAGATGTGACAAGTTCGAGGATGTGCCGAGGAAGAGGCCCGGGACAGCGCAGGGAGCAGAGTGCACACCAACAGGAATGGTTCATGGAGCTGAGGACCTGGGGAAGTACATGAAAGGGGCCCCTCTAGTGACAGTTCAAGGGCTGCCACACAGAAGAGGGATTCAACTTCATCTCTGTTCGTTCCTGAGGGCAGAACTGGGACCACAGAGTAGAAGTTAAAAGGAGATGTATTTCAGCTTTCAGCCGCAGCTAAAACCCAGCACGTCATGATTTATAGTAGCAAATGCCACCCTAGGCAAGGATAGATTTCTCTGTTACATTCTGAAGCTAAAATGTACCAACGCATCTGGATTCTCCCAAGGATAATGCCCCAAACTTCAACTAAATAAATAATCCCCGCAGATACAGCTTTGCAAAGGTTAGATACATCCAGGGGATGAACTTGTGTCTGGGGTGGAGCTCCCCGCCCTCCTTGGCTCCAGCGCCTCACTGCTCCCAGCAGTGGTCAGTAACTCACACTATCTTCTTGATTCTGCTTCTAGCCCCCCTTCACTGCATTCTGATATCATAGCCTACAGGGTTCAGATACTGGACATCACTGCTTGGTGAGGCTGGATTTGTCTCTTTGCCTTTAAACAGTGCCTCCCCCCCCCCTTTTTTTTTTATCCTCTGTGATCTCCTGGTCTTGCATTTATACTTCTGTTGTATTTTGCTTTTGCCTCACATTAACATTAGTTGAGGGATACTTGTTTCTTCTCATTAAAATGTAAGCTTCTTAAGGGTTGACACAATAAATTTTTGTGCCCTGCTATCTGAGAAGAAAGCAAGCCTTGTTAGATTGAAACATACCCCTTTAGGAAGAGTAAATGGGGTATGTGGGGTATTTACAGATTTAAATGTAAATTTAAATGTTTTTAGCAAGCCATCCATCACCTCTTTCTGGCCCTTAGTTTTGCTAGAGATCATCTGTCTCTGGTCAGTAGCAATGAGGAAATATAAAGCACAAAATCAGAAGAGGACTTTTAGATAATGGAGTGTATGAAACCTGTATCACAAATCAAGGAAATCCATACTAAAGATGTATACTCTTCTTCAAAGTTTTTGGGCTTCAGCTTATGGATACTTTCATATTTGTCTATGGATGAGTCTTTAAATATTTTGCAGTTACAGTTGCATAGGGATGGACGACTCCCTGGTAGCTCAGCTGGTAAAGAATCCACCTGCAATGCAGGAGACCCCAATTCGATTCCTGCGTTGGGAAGACCCCCTGGAGAAGATACAGGCTACCCACTCAAGTATTCTTGGGCTTCCCTGGTGGCTCAAATGGTACAGAATCTGCCTGCAATGTGGGAAACCTGGGTTCAGTCCCTGGGTTGGGAAGATCCTCTGGAGGAGGGCATGGCAACCCACTCCAGTGTTCTTGCCTGGAGAATCCCCATGGACAGAAGAGTCTGGTGGGCTACAGTCCATGGGGTCACAAAGAGTCTGACACAACTGAGCAATTAAGCACAGCACAGAATGGGGATGGACGAATATTGTCTTTAAGACTGGAGTAGAGTTCAGACGTCCACTGTTGCACTAGGCATTAACTCTTTGTAGAAAACTCATTTGCAGCCCTGGAAGCTCCAGAGAGCAGAGGCAAGCCTCTGGACAGCATGGGGATATAGCACTAGCTTACATTGTGTAGTCAAACTATTTAGCTAAGAGTAACTGCTTCTTGTAGACACATCACTCACTCTTTCAGGCCAGTGGAATCTTATAGGTGTCAGACTTTTCAACAGGCAGATTAATTTTTCTCCCTGACTGCCTGTACCCTGTTCAGAAGTGTGTTCAAGAGTTTTAAATAACAAACACAGGTTTCATAAGTACTTCACTTAAAGTGAAGAAAGCAGGATAAGATTGTAGCCTAAGCCACAAAAAGAGTGGGGCCTCTGAATCAGGTTCATATGTTAGAGTGAACTACACTAAATGTTTGCCCTAGATTTCCAAAAATACACCTCAAGACTGAAAAACTAGCACATTAAATATAGTCTGTATGTCTTAGAAATATTAGGTTTTCTTTTTTTAATAAACTTTTAAACATTTACAATTCAAGGAATGAAAAGCAAATATCCTGATGGGAAAGAAAAGATATCACTTCTAAAGTGTCTCTAAAATGTAAATTTTTCTTCCAATTATTCATGCAATCTTATTGTTGTTCTGATACTCATTAGATCAATTTAGTAAACTATTTAGTAAGTATCTGTTCTGTGCCAGCCAGAGTCCCAACTACTGCTGAACATTATATAGTCAGTCTAGATTGAGGGGCTACAACCTAGGCACCTGATATTGCTTCAAGACACCTAGATGGGTTGTAGTTTTCACAAAAGTTTAATTTTTAAAATATCTGTCATCTGAGCTTTGACTCCAGGAAGGCAGAGGCTTTCCCATCTTGTTCTTTAACAAGACAATGCCTAGCACAGTGAAGGCACATGATAGGCATTCAAGAAAACTTTGCTGAATAGGTGAATTAAAGAGTGATTATCCTATTTCAAAATAGAGTAATAAAAGTATTGTGAGAAAAGGACCCACAAAGCCCTGGGATCCAAAGATACATCTTTGGTGAGATGTGAATGAATGAATATGAAATTTGTGTTACTTGTGTAGAAATTTGATCAGATGGAGATACTGCATCCACCTCCATCCCAATACATTCGAAATGAAGGTTTTACATTCCAGTCCCTAAAATGTCCCGTAGGGTGGGGGAGGGATATATAAAAGACAATGCTTTGTTGTTACCCCAACTTGCACCTGCCTGCATGAGCATGTTTGGGTATCGTCCCTGTCCTTCCTAACTTTGGGGAGAGGGAGCAACCTTTGCTAGTATTTACAGATGATAGAGCTGAAGGTATTTCAAGCCCTGTGCATGAGTGCAGACCGCAAGATCAATGGAGCCCTGTGGAGAGTTCACAGGCACCGCGTAATGACTTAGTCCTTCCTGTCCTGGGAGCTGCTGGTGGGGAATCCTTTTGCTGTTAGAGTCCCACTTGCATGCTCACTCTTGAACAGTGTGACATGGTTTCTGTGGCGTTAGCCACCCCCATTCTGCCCATGGGCACTCCTGTGGCTACCCAGAAAATGACAGGTTTTCCACATTACCTCCGGTGGTGCCTCACAGCATCCCGATCACCTGTGATCAGCAGCTTTAGCTCCGCTTTCTGCAGTTCCTTTGGCGTCTGTCTCTGTTGGTTCTCTGCACACTGTTAGCCTGGCAGTCTTTGGTGCCAATGGGCCGGGTTTTGAAGTCGGCGGGCTTGCAGAGTAGGACCTCAGCACTGATGACTCCTTCTTGTCACTGGAGGTTACACACAGTTTATCTGAGAAAATGAACACAGGAGATTCCGGGCTGGGGTATGACTCTGGAAGCGTGCCATTCTTTGCAGGGCTGGTCCAATCAAGAAATTTAGGGCAATTCTATTTGCTAAGAGTTAGTATGGTACCCTGTGTATGGAGGCATCCTTTGAAAGAATTTCATTAGGTCCGAATAGCCTATAGATAGGCTGAATACAGGGCTTCCTTGGTGGATCAGCTGGTAAAGAATCTGCATGCAATGCGGGAAATCTGGGTTCAATCCCTGGGTTGGGAAAATCCCCTGGAGAAGGGAAAGGCAGCCCACTCCAGCATTCTGGCCTGGATAATTCCATGGACTACACAGTCCATGGGATTGCAAAGAGTCAGACATGACAGAGCGACTTTCACTTCTCATGGTGGCCCAGACAATAAAGAATCTGCCTACAGTGCTACAATGTGGGAGACCTGGGTTTGATCCTTGGGTCAGGGAAGATCCCCTGGAGAAGGGAATGTCTACCCACTCCAATATTCTTGCCTGGAGAATTCCATGGACAAAGGAGCCTGTTGGGCTGCAGTCCATGGTGTCACAACGAATTGGACAAAACTGAGTGACTAACACTTTCACTTTTTTTTTTCATGCTGAATATATGTTAATTCTCTCATGCATGTAGGTTTCTGATTTAGGGATCATCAATGTCATGTAGAGGTCATTATTCATGATTACAGATTAATTCTTCTTTTTGAAGGTTGATCAATATATATTGATGGCCATTGAACTTTAGAAATTCACAACCTAATGATATGAAAGAACACCTGATGAATTTTCAAGTGGCAATTCTATATTCTTTATTATATCTTCTAGCATAATCAACTAAAAGCATACTTCATTTTCTCGTGTCGTTTTCATATCAAACTTAGGGACCACACTATATCTAAGTCAGAAACACAATACCATTAACAGCCGGAGTGTCTAATAATATTGGCTGGACTTATACATAGATACATATATGTGTTTTATATTTACATTTTTCTTCAGAATACAATTCTCATTTTATAATTCCTAATGACCTCTTATTGATTAAATCCCCTTTCAATCATAAGCAGTTAATAATTATTAAAAAGTGAAGACTGATTATAAAGATCAGGTCTACACACTTTTCCAGAGAATGTTAAAATTTTCTCAACTTTCTTCTTTTCTACCTGAATGCAATAAACTATGCAGTCGTTTGGCGGCTGACCATTACAGTTGCTTTGCCTGTTAAGAGATGTTCAGCTTGGGAAAGAGTCAGTATTCATTCCAAAGGCCAGCTTTTGATTTATTTCACTGAGCCACACTTTCTCTTTAGTATCTAACTATTAACATAAGTAAAATTGTGGAAAAGGCTAAATGTACAGTATTTTCGTCTACTTAAAGTTCTTCCTTTGACCTCGATGTCTTATATTGACCTTGCATGTCTTATATTAGTTAGGTGTCTTTTGGCTTTAAGTCTAGTGGGTGCTCTTTTAATATATCTCCACTTAACCACTGCTCTAGATTAATAGATGCCTTCCAATTGCCCTATAAAATGCACTAATGCCTGCATCATGCTAAATACAAGAGTTATTGCAAAAATGGTTATTCTCTATCATGCTTGAGCACTTTTTCCTCTTACTGGTGAACTTAATGCTTAATAAGAGCAAGGTATGTTTGTTTTGTTTCCAAACTGTTATAGTATTATAATCATGTAATTTAATATTTCCTGATGACATAGTGAAAGAATTGTTGTGGGTGCAGTAATTAAATTAAATACTTGGGAAAACTTGATAAGGGCAATCCATTAAAGCAACATTGCTCAGCGATCACATGTTTTTAGACAAGTATGAATCAGGAAAAAAAAATCGGTAGAATTTGAAGTAATTGTGTACCCAGATTGCTTTACTACTAGCTTAAAACTCCTATCTTACTTTGAAGAAGCTTAAATTAGAACTCACAGTTATTGATTTTGGCTGTGGTTTTTACAAGAATAACAGTAGAAACTCCAATCAGCAGATCTAAAAATAATTGGAAAACATCTATACATTTTATATCTTAAAGAATCTGAAGTATCATCACTTTTATGGTTTCCCACCTGAAGAGCTTTTTTCAACTAAGCAACCATCTCTTGGTCTAGATCCTTTTGGAAAATAGTTTCCTCCAGTAACAACAACAAAAAAAAGGCTCTAGCTCGTGACTTACTGGGATGTTACTGGGATGATAGTGGGGAATTCATCACCTCCCAGGGTGAGCTTCCCCAGGACCTCAGGTGAGGGGGCAGCAGTAGGATCTCGGATCTCAGAGGCAGAAGTGTGGTTTTCGCCTTCATCCCCCGCCTCGTCTCTGTTTGCATCAGCTCTGGCACATCTCAGTCTGTGTCTCTAGATTTTAAATTTCAAGTTTCTGGGAAAGAGAAGCTGATGCTACCAGCTTGGATTAGCTACCCTTGAAGTAATCACCTCTCCTGAATCAATCATCTATATTCCAGAGAAAGAGCCTGGTTTTATGGTCATGCAAGGCTATGGTTTTTCCTGTGGTCATGTATGGATGTGAGAGTTGGACTGTGAGGAAAGCTGAGCACTGAAGAATTGATGCTTTTGAACTGTGGTGTTGGAGAAGACTCTTGAGAGTCCCTTGAACTTCAAGGAGATCCAACCAGTCCATTCTAAAGGAGATCAGTCCTGGGTGTTCTTTGGAAGGAATGATGCTAAAGCTGAAACTCCAGTACTTTGGCCACCTCATGCGAAGAGTTGACTCATTGGAAAAGACTCTGATGCTGGGAGGGGTTGGGGGCAGGAGGAGAAGGGGACAGCAGAGGATGAGATGGCTACATGGCATCACTGACTCGATGGACATGAGTTTGGGTGAACTTCGGGAGTTGGTGATGGACAGGGAGGCCTGGCGTGCTGCAGTTCATGGGGTTGCAAAGAGTCGGACATGACTGAGCGACTGAACTGAACTGAACAAAAGAAAAAAAAATTTTTTTTAGAAAGAGAGAACCATTGTGAATCATGCACCTGCCCCCAAGAAGGATGTATTTTTCCCTTGAAATTGTTTGAGAATTAGAAAAAAATCCAAAGAAGTTTAGTGATTAAATATATAATGAGGATGAGGAGTTTTATCCAGAAGAATTCTGCGCAACTGCTCCTAGAATTATGAGAGCTAAGAGCTGTGGGTCAGTATATAATTCCTGAAGACACGACAGGCAGAGAGGTCCACATATAGGAACGATGGGACTTTCCAAGAG
The DNA here is from genome assembly GCF_003369695.1 of Bos indicus x Bos taurus. Classification (NCBI taxonomy): domain Eukaryota; kingdom Metazoa; phylum Chordata; class Mammalia; order Artiodactyla; family Bovidae; genus Bos; species Bos indicus x Bos taurus. The sequence goes on from NC_040082.1 coordinate 18,224,948, forward strand.
GAATGGTATAAGCAGCAAGGCTAAAAGGAGGAAACAAAAGGGAGAGCAATATGAAGCTAAATGGTTAGCACGCGGGGGGCGGTGGTGAAGGGGTTGGAGGGGAGAGGGGATGGGATGGGAAGGTAAAGACCAAGGGAGTGAAGAAGAGAGGGAAGGAGGGGAGAAGAGAGGGAAGGAGGGGAGAAGAGAGGGAGATTTTGACACCTGATTCCTATATGGGATTTGGTTACAGAAAAGATCTAAAGGAGTTTACAGAACTTTTGCACAGTGAAAGTGAAAGTGAAAGTCACTCAGTTGTGTCCGACTCTTTGCAACCCCATGGACTGTATAGTCCATGGAATTCTCCAGGCCAGAATACTGGAGTGGGCAGCCTTTCCCTTCTCCAGGGGATCTTCCCAACCCAGGGATTGAATCCAGGTCTCCTGCATTGCAGGCGGATTCTTTACCAGCTGAGCCACAAGGAAAACACCACATAAATACCTACACTCTTCATTTAGAGAAAACCGAAACAAATGTCAGCTTTATTTTTTAAAGATTTAGTTGTTGGAATGGACAAGCAAAACAAGTCTCAGCAAGGCATCCAATAATTATTCACACTAAAATATCAGCTCAGTTTTGCTTCTGGAAAGCATTCCTATTCTCTCTTTGGAGGAAAAGAGTTGTATCTAAACTCATTCATTCCATGTATAGCAAAACAGACAACTAGAAACTCAGGTTCTAGTCTTTGTTTCTCAAATTAATAGGCCTAGTATTTCTAATCCTCATTTTTTCTGACTCATAAAATGTGGTTGATGGATATGAATATCAAGTAATTTGACATGTACAAATGTGTGCAGTACAAAAGCCAAGTATTATTCCAGCATGAAATTATTAATGGCTCATTGCTCATATACTCTTATTCATTATGAAACCTAGAATCCTAGAAAGGTAGAGACAGAATAAAGCAAGTGTCAATAAATATTATTGGTAAAGGAACCTTTACCTTTGCTCTTCTTTGCTTTATTATTTCTTCTGAAAGACCACAAAGATCACTCCTCTTTCTTTTTTCTCCAGCTGCCCCAGCACATTTTGATCTTCTGAAGTCCTTCCCCATCAGCCTGCCAGGTCTGTGAAATATGACATAGTCTCCCAGTTCTCCTCCTTCATGACCCTGAAACCAACGTGAAGGCCTTTTGGTTTTGAGGGATTTCCTAATAAAGGCTGCCTGGAAATAAATACCAAATCAAAACCCACACACATTAGAGAAGTTCCCAGTTCTCCAGATACATCAGTATATTTTCCGCGTATTTGGCCCTGCACCATGTGGGGGCATCCGTGTGGCTGGCCCTTCATGAGTGCCCATTACCTCCTCCTTTATTTTATAAGGTTTAGGGTATGGTGTGTTTTATGCCTTTGTTTCAGGTTGAACTGCCTAAGATCTTCCAATTCTTGGTTTAAGTAACCTCTGGCTGTCTTCCTCTCTCTGTCCCCATGCGCTTTCTGTCTACAGTAGAGAACCCTCACATTATGGACCATGATCTGAAACACCGATGCAGACAAATTAAGACATCCCCAGGCACTCAGTGTCAAGTAGATCATTTGTAAATTAAGGAAACTCTTGACAAGTACCTGCAATTTTAATATTCTTCTGCTTCTCAAAGGAAGAAAAAATCACCTTAGGTCATTTCCGGCAGATAAAATTTGGATCTCCTGTATATACTGGATGAAAAGGGACATGTATGAATTAGCTTTTACTGCACTCTATATTGCAAAAAGATTATAGCTTGCCATAAACTTAACTCATAAAATGACATTCAGTGTAAGTTATTTCTTTTCAGAGAGATTCCCATGGAATGCCTGTAGTTTTAAAATAGTTCTCATTGTTTATTGAACTACTTGAAAGAAATCAAAAGTGATTATGCTTATGTTTTCTTAAAGAAGAAAAAAAGTTAGATTTTAATCTCTTCATGCTCCCTCTATGAGAGTATGTTCCAGCTGAGAAATGGGACAAAACAGGAAATACTTTATGATTTTTTTTATGTGAAAGGGGGACCATAGCATCACTTCTGTTTAGTTTATAATTTTTCAAGTGTTGCCAGCCTTTCATCCCCTCCTGATGGGGTACTTCTTAACTTTCATCATACACAGTTATACAAATGGGTACTAACAGAGGAAAAATTACATGAATTATTTAGGAAAGCCAAGTTCTTTAAGCATTACTGTGAAAAATAACATTCTTATCATTTGTGTATAAAAAGCCAACATTTACTTATTCTGGATAAAAATGAAATATGTTCTTATGCCAGTTATTGAAAAATTTGTATATAGACATGATACCATGTATATATAATATATTATATTTAATGAATAAAATAACTTTCTGAAAATATTGTGTCTCTAAATGGATGTCTGAGTGATATTTACAGATAATTTCTTTAATTTCTCCATAGAATTTCTTTTCATATGATACAAATCATTTGAATCACAATTACTAAAGTGTTTTTGAATAGTAAGGTTCTATACCAGTAGGCGGAGAAGGCAATGGCAACCCACTCCAGTGCTCTTGCCTGGAAAATCCCATGGATGGAGGAGCCTGGCGGACTGCAGTCCATGGGGTCGCTAAGAGTCAGACACGACTGAATGACTTCACTTTCACTTTTCACTTGCATGCATTGGAGAAGGAAATGGCACCCCACTCCAGTGTTCTTGCCTGGAGAATCCCAGGGACGGGGGAGCCTGGTGGGCTGCTGTCTATGGGGTCACACAGAGTTGGACACAACTGAAGTGACTTAGCAGCAGCAGCAGCATACCAGCAGGCAGTGTTGTTATTACTTCTGTGGTTTATTCGTACCCTTATAGACTGCACTCTACATTTTTTGTATTCTTTTATTTGTGAAAATCATTGACAATACAATGAACTCTCCAAATACCACAAATGATGCTGTTCACAAACACTCTGAGAGACTCATTTAGAATTTTTGAATAATAAAAAATGAAATCAATCTCTTTGTGCAAGTTCCTAGTGTGTTATGAATGCAATGTGATCTTGGTATTTGCTTATCAAAGGAATGTACTAAAGTACTGCAGAAAAGGCCATGGGTCACGGAGAACTCCATTTTATTACTTCACTTGACTTTGACTATTAATTCCACATTCCTCTCTCTTCTGTTGGTCTTCATGGTGAGATAAAAGCCTTTGTCTTGTATTTAACAAAAAATTGTAGAATTTAAACATGAATGTGGCTTTATTTTATAGAAGATATTGTGGTTAGTGAATAGTTTCCATTATGATGTTTTTAGATTTTACTAGGAAAAGTATAACTCAAGGAATAGTTTGCTTACTTGATGATTACTTACTTTTGTACTCTTCTTATTGAAAATTAATTCAGCAGTATGAATTGAATTCCTATCAATGCTTTTAAAGTTCCTTTAAATTGACCTTTTCTAGTCATTTCTTTAGTTCTTGTATTTTGTTTCTGTATTACTTTGCTCAAGATTCAAATTCCCAATAAAGAGGATACACTTGGCCAAACTTAAGTGAAGAGCTATAATGGGGTGGTGAGAAGAAAGCTTTGAAAGAAGAAGCCAGAAATCCTTCTATTTTTTTACAAGCACTGGGTTTAACCCCATAAGACTGAACTCCTTAGGTACAAAGTAATGCCCCAAATTAATGTGGAGTGTGGAAAGCAAAGGGAGATAGAAAATGGTCTCAGTAGTCAGGAACCCTATGTGGAATGGGTGGAAACTGAGCAAAGCCTTGAACAAAGTGTGAGTTCCAAATGGGCATAGAAAAGGAATCAAAATCAATTCATGAATGAATTGACTTGAATCACCACTATTTAGTTGTTCATTTTTAATAATCTCATGAGAGAGGTACAGATGAATTAAACAATCACAGAGACAATAACATAACAAATTATGAGGTATGTTTGGGTTCCATAAATAAAGTCACTTTGTAACGTAAGTCCTGGTAAAGGTTTTTATTTTTACCTGTATTTCACTTGGTCATTATTAGCCTTATTGTGAAATACTAATTGATATACAATTACTGTGAGTTGGGCTTCCCTGGTGGCTCAGAGGTTAAAGCGTCTGCCCGCAATGCGGGAGACCTGGGTTCGACCCTGGGTCAGGAAAATCCCCTGGAGAAGGAAATGGCAACCCACTCCAGTATTCTTGCCTGGAGAATCCCATGGACGGAGGAGCCTGGTGGGCTACAGTCCACAGGGTCGCAAAGAGTTGGACACGACTGAGCAACTTCACTTTCACTTTCACGATGAGTTTCATTAGTGACTCTACTGTCCTCAGAGGAAGGTTCAAAATATCGCAAAAAAGAGATGTGGGAAAATTATTTTCCTAATTATTTCTCAACTCAAGTCTTAGTTATGCCCTTTACTTGTTAGATAATCTTGAGCAATGATCTTAAACACTTTGACTCTTCAGTTCCACACATGAATACATAATATTTGTATCATTAATTGATATATATAGAAAATATAATAGATTTAAATGATTTATAGAATTAAATATATTGCCAATTACATCGACCCCATGGACTGCAGCCTACCAGGCTCCTCCATCCATGGGATTTTCCAGGCAAGAGTACTGGAGTGGGGTACCATTGCCTTCTCCTGTCTTATATTAAGAAAACTATATTCTAGAATTAAAGAAAACATGTTTCAAATAAAAATTTGATGCCATTTTCTAGGAAAAATATAACAAAATAGTTCAATATGACATATATACACACAGAACAAGAATGAGTTTGAAGCATTAATGTCTCAAAAAATAGCACTAGTCATCTCTTAAAACTAAAACTTTATTCTTAAGAATTTGTATAGATGCTGCCTCTACTTTTCCGTGTGTTGGTAGGCCAATAGAAATACAGCTCAATTTCCATCATCAATAAAATCAGATTTCCTAGCTTAAAAAAAAAAACAGTAAGAACAAATATATAGGTCTTTCTCAACTTTCTGCACCAGAGAAGCAAAGATGTAATAGATACTCTAGAACAGCATGTAATGTAATCCATGCTTATGTTACTGGCTTGCCAAACCTTGTTTGGAGTACATTTTACTTTGGTTATTTCTGATCTTTGAAAAGCAGCTTTGCATAAGTTAGATCAGTAGCTGATAGATTGGTTATGTGATATGATTTGAAGGGGTAAACCCTAAAATATCTCTCTTGTATCCAGAGTACCTGAAAATCTTACCAAACTTATTGAAAGACTTGGATAAGAGTAAAAACTTGACCTGAGAAGAACAGAAAATTAATTAACAAATCCCAATATACTCATATATGTCCTTCTTCCTGAACCCAGCTCCGTTTCCCTTGTTCCTTGCCTGAAAAAAGCCCTCTTCATTCTTTGCCAAACATTTGTACGTAATTACTGATTTCCATTTCTTCCTATTCTGGATTGGGCTTCCCCTTTCTCTCCATTTGTTTTAATTCTGTACCAGCCTCTAAGTTCCAGTTTAAACTGTCTTCTGATAAAACCTTCATTATTAACTCAAGTAGAAAGGCATTGTCCTTTCTCTGAACACATGAACTTTCTGGTCTGTATGACTCATTTGCCATTTAATCATTTGGTTTTGCCTTGTGACATCTACTCTATTGTATATTTAGCTTTTTTTTTTTTTTTAATGCTCCTTTTCCTTTTTTTTCTCCCAGTTTTCTTGTTCAGTTCATTCTTCACACAGCATCTGTAAGCTTCTTCCAAATGTCACTCTCCTATTTAAAACCCATTGCACAACCAATTAGGTCTAAATTCCTACCTTGACTTATGAAAACCACATGAGTATTCTTTCAAGTCACAGAGTACAGACAGCTCTTTCCTACACCAGGACCATTGCCAATATTATTCTTTTTGCCTAGAATTCTCTCTGCTTATCTCTTTATGTGTTTGACTCCTCATTCTTCAGAGCACCATCTATGTGTTACCTCCTCCGTAGTCTTGCTCTGACCTGATTCTTTCTGGGTTCTCTATTTTAGGACTGTATTGCTTTCTTTCATAGGTACATTGACTTTTTCCTTATCTCTCATCATCTACTCTTCACCACTCTCCACCCTGCCTCTGCCCTGGAGGCTTTCCCTGTGAATTGCGTCAGTGAACTCCTGTCTTCTGGATTCTGAAAATCCTGCTGAAAAAAGTTAAAGTGTTAGTTGCTCATTCGTGTCTGACTCTTTGCAACCCCATGGACTGTAGTCTGCCAGGCTCCTCTGTCCATGGGATTCTCCAGGCAAGAATACTGGAGTGGGTTGCCATTGCCTTCTTCCGGGGATGTTTCCAACTAAAGGATCAAACCCAGATCTCCTGCACTGCAGACAGATTTTTTACTGTCTGAGCCAGGGAAGTCAGGGATTCACATTGGGTTTAGCCAATGAGAGAGGAGATTGAGAAAGTGAGGACTGGGAGCTGTGTACTTATTCTTCTGGCTTCTTCTTTTCCAGGTCATCCAATGGTGGCTATTTCTTAGAAAGTAGATATTGTGTGTTTCCATTTTACAGATGAAGAAACAACTCAGAATGGTTAAGAGATACACACAATTACACAACTATGACCCTGTGGACTGTGGCCCGCCAGGCTCCTCTGTCCATGGTATTTTCCAGGTAAGAATACCAGAGTGGGTTGCCATTTCCTCCTCAAATGAGTTGGTAGTGTCAGGATTTAAATTTAAGTACTTTATCTACATCACCCTGCCTCATTTAACAATTGAAACAATCATAGTCGATCCAACTTTTTATGTCTCAGACCAGTTGAAAACAACAGTCTGTCTGCTTCATTTCTCTACCTCTTTGCCTCTAAAATCACTGTCTCTGTGACTTTAGCTCACAACAGAGTATTGGAGGGAAAGTCACCACAGTGTTAATATCATGTGTGTTGACCTGTAGAATGCCTATGGAGTTTGTTATCAAATGTGCTCAGGATCATCTAGACCTGTGACAAATAACAAAGAGTGACTACATTAAAAAAAAAAAAAAAAGCAGTAATAATCATCTTGAACTATTTCTGAAGATAAGTCTAAGATATAATAATAACTTAATTTTCAGAATTGAACTTAATTTTTAGCTAAGTTAAAAAAAAATCACTAAAGATCTTACTATTGAGCTGTATATTTTTATATCATATGATTGACCAAACTCTCAATGGGAGACTATTTTTGAAATCATCATGTGACAAAACCCTTTCACAGTAATATTTCTATATTATATTTTGTTAACTGGAAAAAATTAGTATTTGGAATTTATTGAGAAAACAAACCCAAAAACTAGAACATAAATTCAGGGAGAATGCAAAATCCTTACAGTTTTTAAATCTTAGAGGTGGTCTTATGCAGAAAATTGTGTGGGGCTTGAAGGAATAGATGATTTACGCTAAAACATTATATGTCCAATACCTCCACCCTTCCCTCTGTATTGAAGAGTTGTAAGAAAAGGCTCTCATTCTTTTAAGAAGATCTGTTAATTTCCTTAAACATAGAAAAGCCAAAAAAATATGAAGGATGAGAATGAACCCTAATGTAAATACAGATAAATATGGCGACAGCTGTAGCTGAATAGTTACAGAATTGACTTGAGAAATGAAACCTCTGTAGTATACACACACACACACACACACACTTTGGGTTTATTTATGAAACAGCGTCTTCTAAACATAGAACCTTGCATTGCAGAAAAGGCAATTAAATAGAACAGCATGAGGTTGTCAATCACTTCAACAACTAACAAAAGCATCTACTATCAAAGCAAATAATGTAAATGTGCAAAAAGGTACCTTGCTATCAAAGCGAATAATGTAAACATGCAAAGGCAAAGAATTCCCTGTATCAAATGTCACTCTTTTAATGGCGCACCATTTTTGTGTATGTTTTTGCATATGCTTGATCCTAGTATATCAGTTATTTTGAAATGTGATAGAGGATTGGCCATTATCATTTCTTAGAGGGTTTGGTCAGAGTGTGAAGCTTTTGAAAGAGGTTGGGACTTTTTTTTTTCCTTCTTTTTTTTGTTGCTAGTGTTGTACAAATAAATGGACAGTCACAGCTTATCATCACTTAAAGATGCATGTGCATGCTGCAGTTTACTGAAACATGATTGGCTGCTACATAAATCAATCTGATAGAGATCGGTTCCATGAAGAAGAGATAAATCATTAGCCAGAGCTTTTGGAATGTAATTCATTTTAGATAGTGATTATTGATGATTTAATTTTAGCAGTACATGTACATGTCTAGACCATGATGTTATATAAAATGTTAATGCAGAAGAATATATTCATTTTTAAAAGTGAGTATAAAGAAACCAATTAGAAGTTTACACGCAAACCATGCTAATGAAATAGAAGTGTCGAGAAGTCCAAAGTACTGTTTTACTAAATAAGTTAGAATGTAGCCTTATTTTTTGGGGGCAGAATTCTTAAATCTTTTCTTTAGACAGCAGCACAAAGCAGTGGCTCCAAACTTCATTCAACGTGTCATATCCAGATGACCGTAGGAACATTTTGGATACATATCTTCTACATCTTGGCCTCCATCTCTACTATTGTTTATACCTTTAGATCCACCATTTCTGTTCACAGCGTTTAGAGGGAGTCCTCGTGACAAGAGATCTTGTGTTCGGAAATGCACTGTTTTTATCATGTGGGTAAGTGGGGAAAGAGGGACATATGTTCGGTGGTCCTGACACCAGGAACCCAAGTAAGTGACAGGAGTATAAGAATGGCAGAGACGTGTTGAGAGGTAGACCAGCTAGATGGTGTCCAGGGCTTCCATCTGCAGGAGACACCAGGACATCATTGGGCAATAAATAAGATGGAAGAATTACATTTATTAGAAAATTTCCAAGGAAAGTTATATACCTTGTTGGGACCTAAACTTTGAGAGGCTAGCTTGGAGTGGAAATCAGCTGGTCAAGTAGCAATAGCTGGTCATCAAAATATCTCCTCAGAAAAGTCTTTGATTTATTCAGCGAAGTCTTGAAGTTTGGGTCAGAGATAAACGCTGCCACCAACAGGAGTCTTCCGTCTTTCCCTCATGAGGTCCTGCTCTGAATAAGTGTGAACAAACATTTAGACTGTGCTGGTTTGCAGGGACACAGAATTAGTACCCTGCCCAAATGCCTGGTTCAAGTCTCTTGAGAGTAGGGCAAATGAAAGGACAATGGCAGTCCTCAGTGAAACTTTCATTTCATGTCTCTGGTCTTTGCTTTTGTCTAATCCAGAGTGAATCACTCTGGGTTTTTCTAATCAATCTCTAGCCTTTAACAGGGAAATTCACTTCATTGAGGAAATAAAGTATATTACATTTGGTATTTTTTTGTTTTTTGTTTTAAATTAATTTTTTATTGAAGTATAGTTGTTTGATAATGTTGTGTTAGTTTCTACTGTACAGCAAAGTGAATCAGCTATATGTATACATAGAGCCCCTCTTTTTTGGATTTCCTTCTCATTTAGGTCACCATAGAGCCCTGACTAGGGTTCCCTGAGCTATCCAGTATATTCTCATTACTTATCTATTTCGTATATAGTATCAGTATTGGATGTATGTCGATCCCAATCTCCCAATTCATCTCACCTCCTCCTTCCCGCATTGGTATCCATACATTTTTTCCCTCTACATCTGTGTCTCTATTTCTGTTTCGCAATGGATCATTTCTGCAGTTTTCTTTTCCATCTCTTGCTTCTCTGTATATAATTCCTCTCATCTTTGCTTTTGCTTTGGAAGTGTCATCATCTAACTCTTAACAGTTCCTCAGTTTACACAGCCTAAGATCTGAGCTGATTAACCTCCCGGTCTCAGAATCCAGTTCTTGCCTTCTCCTTTTATACCTGTGACTCTGTATTGACTATTTTCCTTTATTCTGAGTGATCCCAGGATCCCCTCCTTAAGTCACACTGGGTACTTTCTTTAGTCATGGACTCCCCAGTAGAACAGCGTATCTAGATGGATGTCAGTATCTGTATGAAAATGAAGGCTTCGAATCCAGAAACATCTTGCCTTTTAAATTGCACAGCTGTCCCCTGTCCACCCCTCCACATCTTGATTAAAATAAGGTAGGGCAAAGACTTGTAGTCTGAGAAAGTTTGATACACTAGGGAAAGAAGCTGCATAGATAACATAAAGGGATGTCTTCTTTTCAGATCACATCAGATTTCCTCTTAGGAAAATAAACTTTCCTGTGTGTGGTAGTCACACAGGACATGTGAGACTCTTGATTCCAGACAAGACAGAAGGACGCTGGCCAGTGCCACATAGTGTAAGACGTGTGTGTGTGTGTAAGGGAGAGACATTTAGCAGGGAACCCCTGGGAGATGTATGCATTTGAAGAGGAGTTGCATAAATCTAGTGTCCTGTCCCGTATTTCTTTTCTTTCTGCTATCTGTAAGCCTCCAGCAAAGTTTTGTGAAATTCCTCAGCCTGCTGCAGGCTGTAGGGAGTAATGATACAGACCCACGTCCACGCTTTGGATTGAGGGGAGCAGAAACGGCACTCGAGAAGGCAGGCTCTGGCAGGAAGAGGTGGCCAGCAGAAGGGTGTGGCAGCAGATCGAGACAGATGGCTGGTTGAGGGGCAAAGTGACAACCCGCACACATTCTGAAACATTTAAGCAACATCTGGGCTTCTCAGAGTTTTGAGGGCACAAGAAATTGCTGCAAGACCCAGGTCCCTCAGGGTGGGGTCTCAGACTTTTACTATACAGTCATTAAAGGGAAGGGTGACCCCTGGAGGCCAGAGCAGCCTACAGCGCCAGCTGCCTTCATTCACCACTGCTTTCCAGATGCATTCCTTGGTAAATAATAAAAATGCCCACCCCTCCTGAAATGCCAGCTAAGCATTTTGAAAAATGCATTATTTTATTAGACCATCTTATAGGATTAATGTACAGTTAGAGCTCAAGGAATAAATGCAGACTTAGCAGTGCTGATCCTCTCAGGCACCTGCTACCTGATTCTCCTGAGCCCGAGATTCAAGTATCCTTACTCTTCCTGAAGAAACCCCAGTGTTCCCTATGGCATCGGTGTTTCCTCTCACCCCCTATCCAACCCTTATCCACCACCAAAAAGATGTCTGTTTGCTCTTGTAGTGCATTCTGACCTAGCAGCGCATTTGCTAGAGTTAAAATGTTTTCTTCTCACAGTCTAGTGAATGAACTTTTTCTTAATAAGATTTGAACACATTACATACTTTGGCTTCACCGTCAATCCTATTAGAGGGGAATTCCATGTGTCGGGGAGGCATGTTCTGTGATGAAACCGCCCGGCTAGAAAGTAATGTTTTCAGCTTGATCCCAGGGGCTGCTGGGCTCTGAGGTGTTCACGCTGAAGCAGAGGCGTTGGCAGTCGCTCCAGTCAATGGAGAACTGTATCCAGGCCTGGCGGATTATCTTTGAACCTTTAACAAATACGTTAGTCTCTTTTCAAATAACATTCTCAATTTCACCAGTTCAGAAACAGCTTTTGTCTCCTTAAACACAAGTTATGAGCCCCAGCTGACTCACAACTTACATACTGATCAAAAGTAGATTTGTTCTGCAGCTTGACTACTGAAAAGGTCTGCCTTCTCTCTGTATCCTAATTCATGACTTACAATAACTAATGTATTGTATCATGCAATTTTGCAGGGAAATATTTTCTGAAGAAGACAGAATTGTCTGGTTTTTGATTCAAGTTGGAAGCACATCATACTGAAGTGAAATAAATATTTAGATCATTTAGATTATTTTATAGTTATAATTTCATTTAAAATTTTTGGTTAGCAGCTACTTAGGCACCAGATACTCAAATTGTGATGATTGTCTTAGAGTTCAGAAATCAGAGTAAGAAATTGTCTTTTATTGTGAGCTGACTTTATAGAAGTCTCTATGAATGCTACAAACTTTTTCCAAGTGATGTTTTACAGAATTGCTTTTAAAAACCCCAGAGGGTAAATAGTATTCTCAGAATAAACAGAAAAATGCTGACCTTGTCAGATTCAGCTGCTGAAAGCCAAGCTGTTTTAAGACTTGGAGGATCAAGGGTCATGGTTATAAACAACGCAGATTTTTTTTTTTTAAATGAAGAAAGTAAGAAATCTAGAAGAAGAAAAAAAAAGGATAGTCAGCTGCACCATGAATACAAGTAATAGATCCGTTGACCTTGGAAAGAAAGGAAGGAGTATTTATGTAAAAATATAAAACGAAAGCAAAAAACAACCAAAAAAATGAAAAAAAACCAAAAACCTTCAGGCCCAAAACTACTTGAGAAAATGTTTCTTAGAGCATATTTAAAGCCGGAAATGAGTCACTTTAACTTCATCTGTTTTTGGTTTCAGAAGGGGAGAAAGGTCAAAGCTTCTTTGTTTTAAGTAAGCTGGTCACTACTTCTGAAGTGTAATCTGATAGGGTTCAGCAGCCTTAATGAAACAGGCATTTCCCAGACACCCCGAGCTGTGTGAGCCCTCAGCAGCAGCAGGCCAAGAACTGGGCTGAAAAAACGTGTCATCAACAAAGGCAAGGTGGAGTGTGACCCTCTCTTGACTTTTGTATCTGGGTGGGTGTTTCTCAGCCACCTCTAAGGACAAGAGAACGCAGAAATCATCCATTCCTTCCTCCATTCTCAGACATTACCACGCATTACAGCCCCACAACCAGACCATAACAGTTCCAGGCACTAGATATAAATCTATTCATTTTACATATTTCTTTAGTGATGCTTTCCATTAAGCCTAGGCAAATTAGAGAAATAAGTTAGGAAACAATACTGCTGAGAACACAAGTACTAACTTCAAACAAATTCTACAGTCCTAGTGAACTCAGCATCCTTCCAATGTGAACGTTAGGGTGTAAGATGTCTAAAAAAGTACTGAGGCTGAAGCTAACTGAGGAGCTGGGTTTCAAGAAGTGAGTCCGGTTCCAGCTGTGGGCCTGGGAGGCAAAACAAACTGCCTTCTTCAGCAGGAAGGTATCCTTTTCCAGCTTCCCTGGTGGCTCAGACAGTAAAGAGCCTGCCTTCAATACAGGAGACCCAGGTTCCATCCCTGGACCAGGAAGATCCCCTGGAGAAGGGAATGGCAACCCACTCCAGTATTCTTGCCTGGAGAATTCCATGGACAGAGGAAACTGGCAGGCTACAAGTTGGACATGACTGAGTGACTAACACTTTCCCTTCACTTTCCATGTCTTCACAGGACCTATGGAGATACAGATGTCTTTTTTTAAAAATTATTTTTTTACTGGAGTACCATCGCTTTACATTGTTGTGTTAGTTTCACCTGTATAGCGAAATGAATCAGCCTTACATACACACATATCTCCTCCTTTTTGGACTTCCTTCCCATCCAGTACATTACGTAGAGTTCCCTGTACTATACAGTATGTTCTCATTAGTTATCTATTTTAGGCAGAGTATCAAGGAAAGAAGAAGCTGGTGGAGGAAAGAAACAAACCCTGAAGATACAGTCCACCCGTGAAGGGTTTCCATAACCTTTCCTGTTGGTGGTTACCTCCCCTTTGCTGTTCTCTACTCCATCTTGAACATTCTGTTCCATATACGTCTCTGGACTATGGCCTGGTTGTTCCTGACCTTGACTTGCCATCCTTTGCAGGCCACTGTATTCCTACCCTTGCTTCTCATGAGCAATATGTTCACTTTGGGTCATCACTACCGGGCCTGTCACCATTTTGCTTAATGGTTGAGGTTTCATGTTTTTGACCTGAGGTTGAACCCAGAAATGAATAACTTCTCTATACTGGCCCACCGGCTGAATTATCAGTGCCTTTCTCTGATGATATGCATGTTTTCAATGATTAGAAACGCAGCCTCCAAGTAAGGCAAGAGGGTGATACTTGTGTGGGCTGCGCTCAGTAGCAGGATCTGGGGCTAGAGCTACTCCAACATAGATGTCATTCAAAGAAGTGCTCCAAAGCTGTGTTTAGTACAAGGACAGATTCTATCTTAAATCCTGTAGGACTTGCCACCATCCCTTTAGGAAGGCAGAGAACTGTTTCCCAGTCATGACACACAACTCTTTATAGTTGATCAAGATTTTTCGTATCTATTATCTCACACAAGTCACTACAGTCTTGGGCACTTTGGAGAGTAGTAATTTCTCTAGTAATTTACATCATCAACAGGGGGCAGGTCTGGAACCAAACTCCACGTTCTATTGCCCCCAGAGCAGTGCTGTTTCTTCCGATCCATGCTGCTCTCCAGTGGTTATTATAACAAGAGTAAACCACAGTTGCAGAGTTTTAGAGTTGTATGAAACTTTAAATATTACCTAACAATATTAATGTTAAAATTATTATTATTAAAAAGATGAAATTTGGCTCTGAAGAAAAGAAGTGGCTTCCGCAGTATTATTGGTAGAAAACACCATATCTCTGACTTCAGATCTTACACACACAGGAGAAAGAGAGAAAGAAGAGATAGGTGGCAGTAATAAGGACATTTTCAATATGGGCATGGTTTCATGGTAGTAAAATTTAAGAAGACTAGATTCTGATATGAAAAACATCAATAATTAGTTTGATTTCTCTTCATATAGAATACAAAGGCATATTTGTAATCAAATTTTAAAAGATGTTTATAGCTTATAGTTAGTTATCTTTATTGAATATCTCCTGACCTATAAGACACTGTTGGTAATGTAAATATAACCAGGACATAGTCTCTGCTCTCAAAGTACACTTTATATCAGAGACATTTTTGGCAGTTTTAAACCATGGCTGCAAACTGTTTGACATTCCTGCCATTAAAGGGTGGGATATATGATGTCTCTTCCTTATGAACCTGGTAGGCTTGTGACTGTGTCCCCCAATAATGGTGATGCTACATGACTTCTTAGTTATTTAAGGCCATGTATTTGGTGGCCTCAGCTGACATGTAAGAAGTCCAACGATAGCTATGAGCCCACCTTGCTGGGTAAAGGACATGCATATGCCTCCTGTAGGCACTGGCATACCTGCTGAGCCCAATTTTCCCAACAGCCTCACCAAGGCACTGGAATGTGAATAAAGACATCTTGGATCCTCCATAGCAGTCCAGCTGCCAGCTGAATACCACCAATTACTTTCTCAATGCTTTTCAAAATAATAGACCCTCCTGACCAACCCCTGACCAAATTCCTGACCTGCAAAAATCATGAGACATAATAAGATGGTTGCTGTTTTAAGCTACTGAGTCTCAGGGTTTGTTATATCACAATAAATAACTAAGACATGGAGATGATGAATAAAATTCTTTAAGAAATTCTGAAACAATAGGAGGCATTTTCCTGATCTCTAGGAGTTTATAGTTTATTTGTGTTAAGGGGTACGAATCAGTTATGAAACATTTACAGAGATCAATAAAAGCCAGAAAAATCAAGGAAATCTTAGAAAAAAGTTAAAATTGAAATGGATCTTGGAGAAATTTCCCTGAAGACTTTGCCTTCCAATGCAGGGGACACAAGCTCAGTCCCTGGTTAGGGGTCTAAGATCCCACATGCCTTGAGCTAAAAAACCAAAACATAAAAAGAAGCAATATTGTAAGAAACTCAATCAAGGCTTTAAAAATGGTCCACATAAAAAAACCTTTAAATAAATAAAAAGAAAAAGAAATGGATCTTGGAGATGCAACCTAAGTGAGGAGACAATTCGGAAAAGGAGAACAGCATGAAATTTAATGAGCATCAAAACTGGTGTTAGCCATGATAATGGAGACTACTGTTTATTTAGTGCTTATTATGAGCCAAGAACTCTGCAATGTCTTTCATGTATGATTTCATTTCATTTACAAGGCTTATCTTGTAACTTTTAAGACATGCATTATTATGCCTTCAGTATGTGGGAGGAAATAAAACAGTTTGCCCAAGGTGAGACAGGTAGCTTCTGGCAGGACCACATGGGTTATGTCTGACCACGTGGTTATGTCTATGGTTTTAAGCCTCATTTCTACACTGCTTTTCTGAAATCACCTTCACAAAATGAGGAATACAATTGTATTATACACATATCTTAGAGCATTACTCATATTAATACAATTCTAAATGAATTCTTTAATTTTCTGGGGCTTTAGTAACTAAGTCAAATATAGCATATGTTCTACCTCCTCTTGAGTCCACAATATATATTTGATGATTAAACTTATTTTATCAACATTTGTGACAAGTTTTTCAAATATGACTTTTTAATATGACTATAAAAAAAAAATCCCCAGTTTTTCAGTATCATCCCTTTGTCAATAGCCTCTTTTCAGATTAAAAAACTTCTTTGTTCTAGTTGGGACATACCAACACTTCTAAAAGATCTTATTTTGGGGTTTTCTTTGCAAGGACTGAGAAAGTGCCCTCTGCTATGTAACCAAATGCAGTGTTGGTTATTTCGTTGATGGTATTTTAACCCCTATAAGCTATTAAACAAACCTGAAATATGATGAAGGAGCTCAAGTTTTAACACACTGAAATAAATGAATAATCCAAATCATATTCTTAGCTTTAACTAAAAGAAAACACATGTGAAAAGGTGCAAAGATCTGCAGGAAGATAGAGTTTAAGTGGTCATCTGGTATAGAAAGGATATCAGGAGATTGAGCAGTGTTGTTCTCTGTGATTTAAATTGTCATTAAAAACAGACTCAATCCTGAAGTGATAATCACAAGCTTTAAATCACCTACTCTGAATGTCTCAGAAAGTAGAAACCTCAGCTCTCAGGAGGAAAAAGTAAATCAGTGCAATGTGCCCACCAAAGCAGGCAGTTCTGTGCGGGTGGCAAAGACGGTTCCCATGTATCCTCATGGCTTAGGCAGAACAGACTGTGCGGTGTTGCTGTGAGAAAATGTCCATGAACAGAAGCAATGCTTTATCCAGAATGAAGAGCTCTTACAACATCACCAGCAGAGGAGTGTTTTAAAAGTAACAATTTAACACACACACACGTGCACGCACACACACACACACATAATGCCAAAAGTCTGTTTTTCATTAAACTGAATTAAGAATATTTGAAAATAGATTAATTGACTGTTTAAAGAAGTAAAATGACTGCAATGGTGTTCTTGCTTGACAACTTGTATATTATAAACATTTTCCTGTTTTTAATTATCCTACTATATGGAAATATCAAGATTGAATAATTTAATCCTCTGTAGTTGGGCATCAGATTTTCTTCTCCTTCGCTACTATGAAGAACTTACTTGAATATGTCTTTGTGCACATTCAAAATTTCTTTCAAACACATTCTTAAAATTTAACTTACTGTGTCAAAAAGTGTACATGTTTTTCAGACATTTTGTACATAGCACCAATTTGTCCTGGAGGAACATCATGCCAAATTATATTTTGTAAGCTAGGAGAATGGTTCTTTTCTTTTACTGAGTCTAACAATTTAAGTTTTTTTCATTTCAAAGGTGTATAAATTTACTAAGTCTCTTTTTTTCCCGTGTATTGTCTTTTAATCTTCTATGTGCATTTTTTTTTCTGATGTATTTTTTTAAACCATCAAATGTACCAATATCAATATATTCTTTAAAGGTTCCCACTTTGTTGTTATGATGTTTAGCTAATCACCTGTAATTTCTTCCAGATTTTTATTGTTTAATTTAAAGAGGGCATTTTTAATTCACCTAGAAATCATTTTGATGTTTGAGAATAAAAAGTAATTTATTCCTTCTACTTTAAAATAAAACAAGTATATTAAAAGCTATATGCCCAAATTTAATTTTTGTTCAAAATCATCATCTTAGGAAGTAGTTACACATTCTAATGATACTCAGAACAAATTTATAGCTTTCATCTAAAATTGTCTTCAATGACAGTAGAAACTTTATAAAACCACATAAACACACCACTGTGGAGTTTGCAGGCGGCTTTGATTCTGATCAGAAGTGGAACGACTCAGCTTGATCACTTACCTTATGCAGCTGACTTGGCTTTGATTGGCTTTTTGCTCTCTCTAAAAATACAATTTGACCTCAATTGATGAAGATTCAACATCACTAAGAATATTTCAAAAGATTTGGACCAATGGTACCTAAAAATTCCCCAAAGAGGACTTCCAAAAATATTCTGGGTAGTGCAATAAATGTTTGTCTTCTTAAAGTAACTAATTTGAAACTGGCAACACTAATTTTGTTGTATCCTTCTGATTTGGTTGTTTGAATTTTGGTCTTCATTATTTAAGAATTGTACTCTCAATATTTTCTTTAAAAATCAGCTTTGTAAGTTACTAATGTTGTGTATCAAACATGTCTTGTGTGATTCCAAAATGTTCATGTATTTGTGGGAAAAACCATTCATATCAAAGCAAAGAAGTGTGTGTGTGTGTGTGTGTGTGTGTACACGCACGTGTGTGCGTGCCTGTTTTAACCTGACTAATTCTAGGGTATATGTAGCAAAGTATCTCACAGAGATAAAATTATGAACAATATTCTTATTAAACACAGATTCTTCTTCTAGTGGACTTAATAATGAGAAGCACAGCAAACTATGAACACAAATAATATGTTATCCTAATTAATAAAAGTGTATTTTCTAATAACACACATTTTGGACAGAGACTTTATTTCCAGAAATACCAAAAAGAGCACAGGAATATGTTCCATGGAGTCATGAAGGGGAAGAAGTTTTATTTAGAGGTGGTAAGGGCTTCCCTTGTAGCTCAGTCAGTAAAGAATCTGCCTGCAGTGCAGGAGACCAGGGTTTGATCCCTGGGTTGGGCAGATCCCCTGGAGAAGGAAATGGCAACCCACTCCAGTATCCTTGCCTGGAAAATCTCATGGACAGAGGAGCCTGGTGGGCTGCAGTCCATGGGGTCGCAAAGAGTCGGGCATGACTGAGTGACTAACACTTACTTACTTACTTAAGGTAGTGTACCTAAATTCTTCCTGTTCACTTTTTTTTTTCCTTCACTGTGAGTGTCGGTGGAGCACTGAAGCTACGGTACCCTGAAGCTACCACAGTCTCTTCCCACTCCTGGGCTCTAAGATATTTGATTTTGTAATTCCCAAATTGGAATTGTTCAGAAACATTAAGCACTAATTAAACAAGCAAAACCCTATACATTTGAGAATTCTGGTTAGTCTTCTGAGAAAGGACTATAATTAGAAAAGAAAGGGGGGGTGGGTAGGGGATTTAGCCTTCAAGTATGAAAGGAAGAGTAATGAAATGATTGATTAATTCTTTACCTTTGGAGTCTACTTAACTTTGTGACCTGTAGCCTCTTAATTCTTACCTGGAAGGCTTTGGGGTCAAGTTTTTTTTTTTTTTTTTTTTTTTAATCTTCTTGCTCACGCAAGTTTAAGGAGCACCAGGCTAAGAACACAAATGGAAGCCCCCTGGCTGTCCCTCGTCTCTTCCCAGCCCAACTTTATTCTGCACTTTGAAAGGTCTTGTGTGCACGTGGCTGGATGTCATAGTCACACGTCCACATTCGAGCTCTGTCCATCTTCCCCTTTCCCTCAACAGCCACTTCATATCCATAGCTCAGGCCCAAAAGTACCCACATAGGTGGTCTGCCTATTACTGAAAGAATGGACAGGAAGAAGCCTCTTCAGGCCCCAGACGCAAGTTCATGGCCATAAGAGCAGAGTATAGAGGGCTGGGCTCAGGATCCATGCCGTCTTAGCACAGGGTCCTCCTCGTTGCATGGCAAGGAGGATGGCTGCAAGAGCCTAGGGAGTCTCTAAAGCACAGAGCTTGGGACACTTTGGGCTCAGTCCCTGGCTGTTTACAGGGACTGGAATCTTGGTTACTTATCCAGTCTTGGTTCCCAAACCAGCACTTTCATTCTGCCATGTTCTTCCCAAAGACCACAGCTTTGCCTGAGACCTTGATCTTAAATTTGACTCCACTTTCTTCTGCTGATGACTTGAATTTCTGTTTGTCTGCTCCAGGCTCCTGGAGCATCTTATTAATCCAGAGAACTAGAATCTCTGCTCAGCATCTTTCGAGTACAATCATGATGCTGATTGCTATTCTTAGCTCACACCACAGTCCGCCTTCTGACACCTACTGTGCTCTAGTGGGCTTGCCCTCTGCGTTCATGGTCTGGTCTGATCTGGAATCAAGTGAAGCCTCTGTAGAAGAGATTCCAACAAACATACTTGTCCTGGGAAGGATGGCTCCAGGCCTACAGAGAAGTCAGGAAAGAGAGCAATCAGGCACCCAGGGACAGGCCTCCAACAGACTGTTTCTAATTCATTACCTTTAAGGTAGTAAGAGGCCATCTCAAAGGGAGGTCTCATGTCCCTTCTGAGCATATGTACAATTATCCTAAAAGGAGTCAAGCAAATTTACCTTTAGTGCAGGCCTTACCTTGTAGAAGCATTCTTGCCTTTCATTTTACAGATGCTTGAAATTACTTTAATGGGTTACAATCTTTCATTCCATAATTAGAGACAAAAGGCTTAAAATACACAGGCCTGACTATGGTTAGGCATTTACAGAAACTCATTCACACTCAAGTGTCATCAGTCAATCAATCAGTTAGCATCTATAAATGGCAGACATTAGATCTCTTCCTTTTTGATGAGCATGTGTAGGGGGAAAGATAGTAGAAAGACACTTCGAAAAATCGATGCTTCTGCATATGTGGGTGGAATTACCATTGAGACAAAGAAAGAGGAACATAAATGGAAGGTTGAGAACCTCGAAGACAACACTGAAGTCTTCACAGATTCACTCACTTTCTCATTGCCAGACTGAAGGCAGAATTCAGTCCAGTTCAATTCCACCTTTAGGACATAGGTTTCAAAGAATATAATCTATAGATGCTTAATCAGTGATGTGATTACGTTTGAAGAACAGAGTGTCACACTACAGATTTTGTGTAGAAGAGACAACAGACATCTTTAGCTTACTCTTTGACATCTGAATGCACAGGTGGGAGGCAGCTTTTCATGTGGTATGGAGTCTGAGGGTGTCATGCACTGAAGAATGGGGTTGGACCTATGGTTACCAGGATCTTTGAATGGCTACCTTCATACATCATTTCCTGCTCTCATCTTTACTTTTAATCTTAGGGCAAGCAAATTTCATAGCAATAAATGTAATCATAGCTAACATTTTTTGTTGTTGTTGTTTGTTTGAACAAAGTAGTGGGCTAAATAAGCTACTTGGATTGCAGTACTGAATCCTCATAGCAACCCTAGGAGACAAGTTTGAGGATCGAGGTTAGGGGATTTTACTAAACTTCCAAAAGTTATGGAGGCTGATAGTACCGGGGTTCTAATTTCATTCCATCATTGCTCATGGATATTTTCATTGTCCAGTGCTAAGTAAGAGCTCCACTTCATGGTTTCTTCTGTATGTTTTGTGTTCATGTCACTCTGCCTCAGGACTTTGGGTTAGAGGAAATGTTTTGCAACAGTAAAGGGATGACTAAATGTCATAATCACCTATGATTTAACTGTTCCCAGGATAACATGTTTCCAGCTGATGTAACCGCTCAATAAGTGAAATAAAAATAAGTGGCATAAAGCTATCCTTAAAGATGGCTAACAATAAACTAATATGGTGAGAAATGGATTTGGCTTTCTCATAGTAATTTAAGTAGGGCAACATGCTTGAAATGCTACTTTGAAACATGCAAATAAGTTTGGTGTCCATCTGCTTCTCAGAACTTATCTGCTTACAGGATTTTCTTCTTCCTGAAGTAAACAAGCTAGAATGCTCTGATTAAAGTAGTTTAGACACATGCTAGAATGTTTGAGAGAAGCAGCATTTTTGCTACAAGATCCTTTACTCCTAGAAGGTGACACTAGAGTCACAGAGGGAATTATAGGATTATTGAAACTACATAGCAATTGATTTACTGATTAATTAGATATTAGTTGCAGAAACATTTATTGAGCATCAATGAGAGATAATGGATTAAGATTACCATGGTTTATTCTGTGGAGGACATGAATATTACACCTATACAGGCTCAGGGTTCTTGGTTTGTATCAATAAAAGCCCACTGGAGCTAGCATTGAATCAAGAGATTTATTTGAAGGAGATACAGGATTCTAAGAAAGGGAATATAGCAAGGGATGCTCCAAGAGGAGATGGAACTTACTCCTTTATCACTGTGGCCATGCCTACTGTTGGCACATGGAAGAACTTGATTAACAGTTGCAGCATAAATTAAGGGCTGAATCAAGAACAGAACTGTCCATACTAGGAAACCCAGAAAGTGGTCAATTTCCATGTTTCTTGGTTTTCATGTTGCCCATACTCACTTGCTAGAGAATATGGCTGCTCTACCATCCTGGAGTTTAGATAGCATAATCCAGTTATACTTCTGCATCATGTGTGATTCAACTGGCTCAAAGTGAATGCCCAGCCATAAGACTCGGCTTAGCCTTCATGGCTAGAGGTGGGATTATATGGGAAAATATGACTGTTGGGTCAGCCTAGAGAGAGCAGTTCTGAGGTCGATGTTTACTGCAGCCTCAGCACATAACTCAAGAAGTGTTTATGCCCAGCTAAAAATGAACTGTGCGGTACCAGGCCCTTTAGATATGTGTGTAAATATATGTTGTTGCTCAGTGTGCTACACTCGAGCCCTCTCACTCTACTCACTCTCCCTGCAAACATGCTACTTACACCCATGTTTTCAAAAAATCTGAAAAACCGATTGCCAAATCTACATTTTAGCACAGAGCCCTCTCCTGAACTCCAGATTCACATACCCAGTTTCTTAAATTCCCACACATGTCTACTAGACACCTCAATTTTGATATGCTCAAAGCTGAAATCTTCCCTCCAAAATGTATACCTTCTCCAGTGTTTTTTAGCACGTAAGAATGAACACAATTTTTGAACGTGTAGTAAAGGCTGTGGTGAATGTTGGCAAGCCTCTCTCATTAGAGGCAAAAAATAAAGATACAAAAAGGACATCTTGGAATTTGGAACAGAAAATTACAATCTAAAAACTGCCAGCAATATCGCACATTAATAAAATGTGTGCCTGCACATAGTCTGAAAACAATGTGTCATTTGGGAATTCAAATCAATTTATTTGGCCACTGGAGTAAACCTCAGTAGTAGGGTGACAATACATCCCAGTTTTCCTGAAAGAGTTCCAACTTATTGCTGTTGGTTCAACCGCCTATCTAGTTTTATATCTGTTTCCAGTGTTTTGCTCTTGGTGAAGTATTATTAATAGATGAATTAAAATAGTCTTGGATGGGCTTAGTAGAAAGAATTCCACTTTTTAATTCTAGTTTCTGCCATGGGCTCATCTAGTAACATGGGAGATGTATTCTCAGTGAACAGAGTTCTCATTGTAATACTAGTGACAGTAACTAGTGATAATCCATTTCTCTGTTCCTAGCTTTTTTCAGACACAATATGGCTAAACTCCCATTTCATCTAAAGACAGCTAACTGCATGTGGTATCCATATGGTAATGGGAGGGGAATCACACACTCTGATACCCCTGATGGTACTTGTTAAACTAATTACTTGTGCCAGGGTCCATACAGTGCTCTATGAGATTCATGAAGTCGTCAATCAGTGGAGTCAATGAGAAACATGGGAAAAGATAAGTTGGGTGTGCATGAAGAATAAGTAGGTAATAAAGGCTGAGCAGCATTGCCCTGGAAGACATACACAGTAATTTAAATACTCTTGCTACAATAAGTTTGGTATTTATTATATGGTGCAAATCTATTCAATTGTTTGATTTGGAGGAATGCTTTTAAAATTTCCTGCAGAATGAAGTTCAAGTTTCTTGTCCTAGAAGCTTTCTACCTAACCTTCACATCTTACTTCTTGCCTCTTTCCTCCATGTACCCTTCAGTTCTGCTGCACCTATACATCAAATATGGGCTTCCCAGGTGAAATTAAAAGATGCTTGCTCCTTGGAAGAAAAGTTATGACCAACCTAGACAGCTTATTAAAAAGCAGAGACTTTACTTTGCCAACAAAGGTCCGTCTAGTCAAAGCTATGGTTTTTCCAGTAGTCATGTATGGATGTATAAAGAAAGCTGAGTGCTGAAGAATTGATGCGTTTGAACTGTGGTGTTGGAGAAGACTCTTGAGAATCCCTTGGATAGCAAGGATTTCCAACCTGTCCATCCTAAAGGAAATCAGTCCTGAATATTTATTGGATGGACTGATGCTGAAACTGAAGCTCTAACACTTTGGCCACCTGATGCAAAGAACTGACTCATTTGAAAACACTCTGATGCTGGGAAAGATTGAAAGTGGGAGAAGAAGGGGACAGAGGATAAGATGGTTGCATGGCATCACAGACTCAATGGACATGAGTTTGGGTAAACTCTGGGAGTTGGTGATGGACAGGGAGGCCTGGCGTGCTGCAGTCCATGGGCTCACAAAGAGTCAGACATGACTGAGCGACTGAACTGAACTGAACTGAGGTGGCACTAGTGGTAAAGAATTTATCTTCCAGGGCAGGAGATGTAAGGGTCTTGGGGTTGGTTCCTGGGCTGAGAAGGTCTCCTGGACAAGAGAATGGCAACACACTCCAGCATTCTGCCTGGAGAAGCCCATGGACAGAGGAGGCTGGCAGGCTACAGTCCATAGGGTCTCAAAGAGTTGGACACAACTGAAGTGGCTTAGCTTGCATGCAGGGTAAATTATAACATGAAGTTGAGTGGTGAAAAATATTTACAAGGTCCAGATCAAGATTCCTGAATGGTAGACTGTCTGAAGTTCAGACTTCATTCTGTGGTTCTCAGTGTTTGAGCAGGAGTTAAGCATCCTCATGTAGTCTGAAAGCTGTATGTGAGATGGTTTCACAGGAGGAGAAAAAAAAAAGGAAAACCAGAAGGGATTAGCAGAAAACCACTGTACCAACTAGATGAATGATAAGCAAAACTAGGTAAGTGGTAAGCAGTGCTGTCCTGCAGCCAGATTGTACTGGCTTGTAAGAGCCAATTGCTAAGGTTTCAGGATTTTTGTGGGTTAGTTTTTATATACAATCATAATAAAAAATGGAATTATGTAAACTTAGAACTAAATAATTTATATAAAAATAAAAGTAATAAACACAAAACTATTCACTTCATACTCATTTTACCCTAGTTATCTATGCATTTGAGGCACATATATCTGTATGGTTCAAATAAAATAAATTATGTATTACTCCACATCTCTTCCCAACTGTGTTTAGTGGCATTAAGATGGTAACTTGAAGCTCATGATGGGAGTGTTTATTCTACAGCAGCTGGTAAATGCTCCGATCATGACTTTCCCCTACAAAATTAGAACTGGTTTGCAATTATTAATATTTTTGCTATTACTATAACTTTATGCTTTATCCCCTATGTTTATCAAGGACACTTAATATATAAAGTAATACATTTAATACGTTTCTTTGGCCAAACTAGAAGTGGAATTATTATAAGAGTATGTACACATTGCATAGTAGCCTTTTTTTAAGAATCCATAAAAATATTTCCCTGTGTGAGTTCAGAAACAAAAAGAGTGTTATGTAAAGGAGTGGGGAAAAATCAGATAGTATTGTATTTTTGGTAAATTCCAACAACAAAAAATACATATAAACACATATTTTCAAATAAGGTCACATTCTGAGGTTCTGGGTGGATGTGAATTTTGGGGGGATTCTGTTCAACCCACAACAGCTCATAACTGAGTTCAAGATTCCAGGAAATATTACAATAACTTAAAAATTACAGATATGGTTTTTCTAAGTAATAGGATTATATTCTGGTTTATTTCATATTACATCCTCACTCATTTTTCACATGGTTTAATGTCTCCTTCCGCCACTGCTCTAGTTTCGGAAGGCTGTGGCTTACCCCTAAGAAACGGTAAACTCTCCCCTGTGGTTGATCTTTATGGGAATACAAGATGACAGGTAAGCTGATGCACTCTTTCTAAACATCTGACCCACAAATGTAGCCAGACACGTAAAAATAAAATCTGTGTTTCCTAGCTGTGTGGTTATGTTAATATCAGACAAAGTAGACCTCAGACAAGGGTACTGCCAGAAATAAAGAGGGCATTTCATAATGATAAAAGGGTCGATTCATCAGGAAGACATATTTTAAATGTGCATTCACCTAATAAAAAGAGGCTCAAAATCTGTAAAGCAAAGATATAGTCAAATCCGCAATCATAATTGAGCATTTTTAATATTCCACTCTCAATGATTGATAGAACATATAGACAAAATTATCAACAAGAATAAGAATTTGAACTGTACTATCAAGATTCTTGGACAAAATAGTATTTATAGAACACCCCCCCCGCCCCCGCCGCCCAAGACTATAAAATATACATTCTTTTCAAGTTTATACTGAAAGTTCTCCAAGGTAGATAATGCTGCTGCTGCTATTGCTGCTAAGTCACTTCAGTTGTGTCCGACTCTGTGCGATTCCATGGACTGCAGCCCACCAGGCTTCTCAGTCCATGGGATTTTCCAGGCAAGAGTACTGGAGTGGGTTGCCATTGCCTTCTCTGAAGGTAGATAATAGGATAGACCAAAGGATATTTTTAAAGAGTATATATTCTCTAACCATAATAGAATTACATTAGAAAGCAATGATACATTAAAAAATCTCCAAATATTTTGAAATTAAAAAAAGAGTTGTTTAATGACTCAATTCTTAAAAAGGATGTCAGTTAAACAACTTGGTCAACTCTATGAATTCCTGGTAGCCAAAGAAAAATTTTGATCTAGAAAATTAAAAAAACTCAAAATCAAAAATCATTTTGAAATGTATGGGTAATGGGGCTCTTAAAGTTTTTATATATTGCTGTTAATCACTGGCTTGCTGCATCTATAAAGATATATTCAGCAATATAAATAATCCTTTCAGATATGCTGATTATTTACAAAAATACAATATATTGCTTTTCATGGTTCTATCTTTTAAAATTTCTAGGACCTCCAAACCTTTCTTGAGCAGTGGAGGGACTTACCAATTGTCTTGGAAATGTAAAATACACACTTTTTTCTATATATGTTGATGCCATTGTTTACCGACTATTTACTCCACTCCAATGTAATTGGGGTCATTAGCAAAGTAAAAGCAGCTTAGATGCTGTCAATACTTGACCTTTAAAATAGTTGTACATTCTGGGTTCCAATGCAATCTTAGATGTTGTTGCAGTACAAGTACAAGGAGAGGTGCCATTCCTTGTTGAAAACTTTCTGAGGAAAAAAAAATCTTCGGCTGTAGACATGGTGTTTCAAAATTCAGACAAAATGTATTTCATGGAAAATCTATTTTGAGATCAACATTCATTTGAAAAGCTAAAACTAGCATCCGGATAAAAAAAGGAAGGGATGAAACATCAAACTGAAAATATCTTCCTATATTGTGACATTTTCTCAAATGTAAATGAGACCACCTTTAAGGCTGTCACAAGCAAAGAAATTCAACTGGGGTCTTGATGACTGAAGGATGTTGAAGAATCTCTCATCAGCGGACCATAAAGGATAAAGCAAAAGCTATCAGTAATGTGCAGATGTTATCAGGATGTGACTTCAGCACAACCCCACATCCCAGTGGAGAGACAAAACTGCAGATGTTTAATGTATTACAGGCACCAACCGCAAGTTCTGTTTGGCTTCTCCTACTTTATAATGTTTAATTTTTTTTAAGACGTGAATTGCACTTTTAGAAGCGCTTCATCCAATCTTCATCACTTTGTAAGTCTAACTGATTACTACTAAGATGCTGGGAGCTCTGGGTAAAGGGGCAGATCAGTTATTCCTTGGATGTGGGACATTGCGGAGTATGCAGGGGTGAGATGCATTTCAGCATTCAAACGAAAGTGACAGGAAGACAGTTCTCACTGTTGTGTGATAGAAACCCTAAGTGCCCGGTAGACCTGTGTACTGATTTGATAATAAATGTGCTCAAGTCCTGACAATCAAAGGAATTCATAGAACTTAGGATTTGTTAAGTACAAGATGTTTGGAAATGTGAAGCCAACAGTTCTGTGCAGATGATTCTTTTATTTAAGTTAAAAATGACAGGGTTAATGATTTAGTAGATTGTTAACACAGGTTCGAAAGAAATTATTTGCCTTGGTGAGAATTCAATTTCAGAGAACGGCTGGGTTTTGATTTTTACATTTTAAACAGCCAGTTGCAAAATCATGAACCTAGATTTCTCTCATATTGACTAGTTTGAGATCATTTTCCAAGAAAGTTTTGTTTTTCAATTAAAAGCGGCCTCCCTCTGCTCTGTTTGGAAGCAGCTGCACTCTTCCACCCAACACAGGTCTCCCATGGTCCTCTTTGCTCTCCACCCTGGTGGTGCTTCTCTCCCTCCTGGAGTCAGTAGGACCTGCCCTTCAGGGTCTTTAGATCTAATAAGCCTAAATCTTCTGGATCCCATGGACTGAAGGTTATAGAGCAAATCATAGAAAAGCAGGGGCAAGGGGTGGTGATTTAAAAAAAGATGACCTCTTAGAGAATAAAAACAAAAACCACTCTAATTTGGGAGATGGGCTTGTGTTTCAGAAAAAAAAAAAATTGCATTCTAAAGAGTAAATATTAGGAAGCATACTAAAGAATTACATTTTAGTCATTACATTTGGTAGAAATGATTAAGTCTGGTATTTAAAAAGATAAAAAATCAGAGGCGGATATCACCTGGAATAATGGACATATATATGAGCTATTAAAATCATTTTCTGGAGATTCATGGAAGAGTAAAGCCAGGAAATGGGGATAATATACTGCACTTGATTCCAAAAGGAAGACAGAAGAGAGGCACAAAATAAAAAGGAGAGCCGTGCTTTATCCTAGAAGGTTCAAGTAAGTACAGAAATTCTAATCTGATCATGAGAAAGAAACCAAATCAATGACAAAGCAATTCCTGATCTTAAACCAAAGAAAAAACAATCCCTGGGTTTTAAGCATATTTACCTATTTATGTCCACATGGACTCAGTGTAATGGAAAGTGAACACAATTCATCTTTAAAGGATGGTTTCTTGTGGGCCTTCATTCTCTTCATATTTTTTTTCCCTAGTGCCCAATACAGTGCCTGGTACTTTGATATTGTCCAATAATGTCTATTTAATCATCGACCAAGAGGAAAGAACCCTATTCTGAATACTGGATGAAGTAAAAGGCTCAAATATTTGAAGACTTCAACGTTCTTTGTCTAAAGGACCACCAGAAATTTGTAATAAAATTTTATGTAATTTTTATGTCAGGATAGGTAACTACAGAAGGAATGAAAGAAGATTCTTTAGTGTAAGATGGTTCCACCCTTGCTAAGATGTGACCGACTGAAAAACTCAAAATATTTTGAGGAGATGTTATCTGCCAAAGGGATTACCACAATACATGGAGGATCAAAGAAAATTCCACATTTTACCCTGGTGATTAGCTGTAATTAAATAAAGTAAGTCTTTTTAAACTTCATTAGCAGCAAGATGTTCGCTACAGCAGAATGGGCACTAATCACCCATTCTTAATTAAAAGATAATCCACAGGATGGCCATAATCTTCTTCAAAAAATACACCATTTCCCCCTGAAAGATTTTCTCATCAAATAAGGATAAATAACAGTTTCTATGAGTTTAAGCCATGAAGGAATGGATGCTCTTCCCGTTTGCCTGAGTGAGTGCTGCGTGTGGCTGATAACATCACTTTGGCATGCTATTATCTAAAATGGTAGAATACCTCACTTCAGCAAAGTCTGACATAAATCTTTGAAAACAAAGACATTGCATATGTATGAGCTGAAATAGATATGACAGTGTTGGCACATTAATATTCCTGTCACTAGGGGGTTTCAAACTTTTAAGGAGAGGATGAGAATGAATTCAGACTGTAGCTGGTAAAATAGGGCAACCTACAGTAGAACAATTAGGCATTGCTTACCAGAATAAAATATGTACAAAGAAAGGTTCCCCGGCTCCCTGCCTTGGGTTAAAAAATGACTATAGGGTTATCTCTTGGGAATGCCAAGAATAATTAATTTGGCTTAGAGATTTGCATGGTTGTTCTAAGCATACTAATAAGAATGTTCTGTGAAGACCAGTCCCAATCAACAGAAGCAAGAACAGATTTTTTTTTTTCTTGTGTAGCCACTGTGGTGGTTCATGGCTAACAGATGTTTCCATTTATTCCTCAACAGCCCTCATTAAAAGTAACCACGGCACCTAATTGAATAGTTCTCCACCTAGTTGGATCTGCATAGAAAATAGTCCTATGACTGGTTTTACAATGATTTCTTTTTCCATATTTGGTTGCTGATATGAAAAGCTTTACCATAACCATAGCCTTTTCAATTAACTTTTCAGAAGAAGTAAACGGTTGAAAAATAAACTCTTTCCTACATCCTACTCTGGATGGACTTACTGTGTGTTGGGAAGTCCCTACTTGGACATGCTAACCATTTTAGAAAAGCCTTGTAAATCATCAAATTCTAGAAAATCATCACTTACTAGGGAAAATGACATAGGAGTTGTATGAAATTTCATTCTGGAGAGGAGTGGGCAGGAGTTGTTCAACACCAAGGTCACAGTGAAAAAATCGTCACTAAGTTAAAGTTTGATGTTTGAAGCTGATGTTGAAATGTTAGAATGTTTCTTTTGGTAAAACATATATGTTGACCTGGTGAGTGGATAGGAGGAGCTGCTTAGAAGAATTTTTTTTTTTTTAACCAAAAGCTGTGTGGACATTTTGCTGTAGCCCTGGGAGCCTTGGTCTGAGCCTGGGTGGCAGCCACCGCATGCAGAAAAAAACACTTCGAAACCTCTGCTTTGCCAAAGAGACGAGAAATAATATCTGACAAAGGCATCATGAGCAAACATGATGGCAAATCAGCAATTATGCAGGCTGTAAAGGAGAGCACATCTCACTTCCAAATGTCTTTTTTCTTCTTCTTCATATTTTACTAATAACATCTCATAGAGGTGCTTAGGTCAGTATTTTTAAAAACAATTTAATATATGACTGTGCTTTGGGTTTGGTTTAACTCCTTTATTACACTAATGCTATCTGTCATTTCATGCATGTGTCAGCATTGTTTTTGAATGGCAAAAAGGTTGGGATGAACCAAGCACAAAGAGACTCGTGCAGCTTACCACATGTAACTTTGTTTTAGAAAGGAATAAATATTCCCCAAAGATAGGTTATTTGCCACTTGCAGAATATTGCTGTCTCTTAAATGGAGTCATATGTTGAAAGAAAGACTTACAATGAATCTTACAATAAATCTTACTTACTTAATAATATATTAGTGAAAAAAATCACATCAAATTTGACCAGATCCAAGTTGCATAGCTTCACTTTTTAATCTGAGACTCTCTTGGAAGGTACGGTTCTTGATTTTGGAAAATAAGAGAAAGGCTTTTTAAAAGGAGTTACAAAATTAAATCTAAATGTCAAAATAATCACTTTGTTTTTTATCAAACAGTATAGCATGAAAAACTTAGATGTACAAAATGAATTTTCACCCCATTTTATAAATAAATCATCATTAAAAGTATGTATTGGGCTTCTTAGGTGGTGCTGGTGGTAAAGAACCTGCCTGCCGATGCAGTAGGCGCAGGAGACATGGGTTCGATCCCTGGGTTGGGAAGATCCCCTGGAGGAGGAAAAGGCAACTCACTCCAGCATTGTTGTCTGGAGAATCCCAAGAACAGAGGAGCCTGGCAGGCTACAGTCCATAGTGTCGCAAAGGATCGAACACGACTGAAGTGACTTTGCACACAAAAACATGTATGTTGAATGAAACTTCAGTCCAAGTTTCAATCAGGATTGATATGAAGAAAACAACAATACTAATATGATAAGTGGAATGGGATAATTACCTCAGAAATATAAAATACAACTTACACTTTCTCAAAATCTTTGCCTCTTCATTTCATAATAATCAGTTACTAATCAAAGATATGCTATATCTCAAATAAGCGAGATGTTTATGGTATAAAATTATTAATATGAACTATAAATGAAATAAAGCTACTTGGGCCTTGAAAATGTTCACTTTCATGTTGATTCATTACAGATAACTAATGAATTGCAGCCTCTTCTTCTTCCCCTGACATATTTGGGATGGTTTACATGACTTTGAAATGGTTTAAATATTTTACCACCCACTAAAGAATGTTCTGAAGAGGGGAAGAAAAACATGTATTTATTTTTTTGGTGGTCATTTTTTGTCATCTCATTCAGTATCCAGGAATCTAGGAATCTAGTATCTAGAAATACCAAAGATATTCTGTTTAAAGGAGAAAGGAAGGAAAATTTGGTCAAATATATTAAAATACAAGAATATATTTTAAAGATTATGTTAGAAGATTTTGATAATTAGCAATCAGTCTACTTAATACATGGTCTCCAGTATGAAACTGTTGTTAAGATCTCTGATAACTGTGTGTGCTAATCAAGCTACCTATAAAGTGACCTTAGATGAGGGTGCCACTAAAATTATGTCTAAAAACATCAGTTACGATTTTAGAAAGCACTAGAAAGATGTATTTTTTCCCAACCACATTCACATAAATTTATTTATACCCTTACAATTTCCTTCTTAGGATAATCTCTTTTATTCTATAAGATCATATATATTGAATTTACTATGGCATTATGATTTTCTCATGACCATGCAAGTCAGAATTTCAGCATACCACTCTTAAAGCTATTATACCCCCTTATTTATTATGTAAAATGTGCCTATTGTGGTTTAGACACTTGCTAAAGCTAAAAGCTTTTATTAAAACACTTCAGACATATAATCATATTTGATTTCAAAGATGTAGGATACTATATCTTGTTTACTTGAATTAAGCATTTGTCTCACGTGTTAGTACACTATACACATTTCATGGTTTACATTGAACAAAAATGGCCCTAGTTTGTTTCTATATGGAGTTGAAACATTTAACACATAATCATTTCATATGAAATGTAGAGAACATATCTACAAACAAATGTGAATTGGGTATTATCAATGAAGAATACACCCTGAGACATTGATACCATTTCACGTTACATGTTATGGCACTTCATTATCTGGCAAAATAAATCTTCCATATTTTGCTACCACTTCACATAAAATAAAGACCAACTTCTTTTTTTATCCTTGCACTGCTTACTCCTGAAAAAAACAGATATGTTTTGTAAGAGAAGTTGTTCTATTAAGATGTATGTCTGCTTTCCTTCGGAAGACAGATTAGAGTACTTCAGCTGCCACTAAAGTTGTCGCTCTTTGTAACAAAATGTAGCGCTGCAAATATAAAAATGCGAAGTGTAATGTAGAGTCAAATGTCTCTCAGCACAAGAGTTGTTCGTTTTAGCACCCATTTTGTTGGTATTTATCAACTTACTAATTATAGGCAAATTGCTTCCAACACGAAAACTGTGATGATTAGCAGTTTTTTCTGCTAACTCTAGTCTACTGTAGTTCCGGTAAAGAATGTCAATAATCCAAATTCCTTTCTTTTTCCTGGCTTAGACTATGTAAAAATAAATTCATCAGGCTAGCATTTCTAAATGTTTGGGAAACGTGATTTGGAAGGATGGGGGTGGAAAGAGGAAAAGAAGGGATGGATTAAATATATCAAATCAAGAAAAAGTCTACTTGCTACTTCCCGGCAATTGGACAATCTTGAGGGCTCGCTGGAGATTGGTCTAGCACAAAATGGAATTAGGTAATCCCAGTTTAGTAACAGAGCAACTGCATGTGATTGCAGAGTAATTGCATAGGAAATGCATCGATTGCTAGATACCAGCATAAAATCTCTATGTTAAATGACGGAAAAAGATTCTTAAGAATTACTTCACATATCAATGATGGTACGTGTATACCAGCAAATGCTGGTGTATAGTGTGTAAACCTCACATGTAACTATTCAGCAGAGCCGTACAATATTGCTTGGTCAGACATAAAAACAGTTTGTAACCTTCAGCCTTCCATTACAATCCCTTAAAGTGAGCTCAGATGAAAATGGGAGTGACATGCCCATCTAGGAAACATTCTCATAACATGCAGTACAATAAAAGGTTGAATTTTCTATCACCATTGCTAATTTCACCATTTGTTTCTCATTACAATACGTAAACAAGATTAAATGGAAAATCTTACAGTTCACAGAGTACATTACACAGCAGAAATGCCTGTAACGAATAGTGACTTAGTGTCTTAACCAACTTATATACCTCTAAATGACTATTTCTCCCTGCTATGAAGTTTTTGCAATCTTAAAGTTATATTGGCAGGTTCCAGTCAACAATGATGTCTGCGATGGCCTTCTTTCTCCGATATGTTGCTTTTAGTGTAATTGCTTATTTGCAGTCTCAGCAAGCAGAGAGAAGAATTTTATCCTCTTTGCCTTGCCTCTGAATACTAACTAGCTGGCCCAGCCAAGGCTCTCTAAAGAGAGAGACTGCATGAGAGACACAGTGCATTTGACACAGTCAAGAGGTAAAAGAAAGAGCAAAACAAAAGTCTATTCAAGACTGAATCCTCTGATATTCTCTCCCATCCCCCAATGCCTTTAAAAATAAAGCGAAAGGGGGGAAAACCCATAAATCCATGCCTGAATGCCTGAGGTTGTCAGAATAAAGGACAATGAAGGACAGGTGACTGTCAGCATAATTTTCAGTCTCCAAGTTATCACTTTGAGCATTGTTGAAGAAAAAACTGTATACATAACAAGGGGATATGTCATAAGTTCTCTATGTGTGCACAGTCAAGCTCAGTCAAGCTTTTCCACACAGGCACATGGGTTTCCTTTCAGTTCAATGTATTGTTGCTGGAAAATGTTCTCAAATTATGTGTTTTTCTAGTGACAACAATGCTAAAAACTTTGGGGAAAGTAGTGAAGGGCTAGGAACCTACTTTCCTCTTACGACTTTTTAAAAATGTATTTACAGAATGGTTGATCTGACTTGATAAATAAAACTCCTTGCACACATTGCTAAAATGTTTTAAAAAGAAAACCAGAAAAACAAGGAATAAGAGCCAACTGATGAGAGTTTTCCTGTTTGATTTTTAAAAGGCTTCTCTCCAGCTCTTTCCCCCCAAGATTTCTTTACACTTTCATCTTCACAGACTGCCTTAATCTTCCTGTCTTTTTTGTTCCAATGTCTGATCAGTTTGTTTTAAAGTCTCCTCTCCCCCCACCATTTGCTGGAACCGAAACTTGACTTCAGGCACTCGCAGTTATAAATGCCGACAAACATGTAGGCATTTCCAGAGAAAGGTGGAAAGTGCTGAAGCAGGAAAGGTTTTGATGATTATTTAAATCATGTGAATTAAGTTGCCTGAACTCCAGGTACAGAGGGAGAACCAACAGGAAGTGAACGGAGTGGTTGGTAATTAAAAGAAGCCTGGCTTCCTCTCAGATTACTGGTGCACTCCAGTTTGCTAAGCTTCTGTAGTGGAAGGACAGGGCTTCCAGCCTCAGTTCCCCTGGTCTGGGAAAGAGACAAAACTGCTCAGAGCCCCAAGCTCCTAGGTCCTGCCATGGTGGACATGAAGACCGTTCACTTTGGCCAAGTCTGATGCCGAGCGTAACCAAGTGACGAGCAGAAGGAACACAGAGACTGTGAAAGTGTCACTCTAAGTACTCACAGGGCACCGTGAAGGCACAGCTCTGCTGCGGTTGCTGCCCCAGCAGGTCTTCCCACATGGTCTAACTCTTCTGAGAGAAACGAAGGAAGAAGGGAGAGAGCACGAACAAAATAAAAGGAGAAAATTAGGAGGAAGTTACTTTCCTGGTTATACCTCTTTTCTTTCACTTGCTATAAAGAAATAAAAAATTTTAAAGGATAAGCATGACGGAATCCTGTGTATTTATTTCACTATGAAGAAGGCTGAGTGCCGAAGAATTGATGCTTTTGAAGTGTGGTGTTGGAAAAGACTCTTGAGAGTCCCTTGGACTGCAAGGAGATCCCACCAGTCCATTCTGAAGGAGATCAGCCCTGGGATTTCTTTGGAAGGAATGATGCTAAAGCTGAAACTCCAGTACTTTGACCACCTCATACGAAGAGTTGACTCATTGGAAAAGACTGTGATGATGGGAGGGATTGGGGGCAGGAGGAGAAGGGGACGACAGAGGATGAGATGGCTGGATGGCATCACTGACTCGATGGACGTGAGTCTGAATGAACTTTGGGAGTTGGTGATGGACAGGGAGGCCTGGCGTGCTGTGATTCATGAGGTCACAAAGAGTCAGACACGACTGAGCGACTGATCTGATCTGATCAAATATGGTCAAGAATTTGTTTTGCTTTTAAAGTTTGGAAGTTGAAAGTCCTTGAGAAGAAGCAGTCACTTTATACAGACTTGAACTCAGTCTTCAAGAAGTTAATTTGCAGTTAACTTAGCAAACTGATCAGATGAAGACTTTCTTCAACTGCATGGGAAATATGTCTTTGCACAGAGAAATGAAAAAGATTGCTGGGTTCTGTTTCTGGTTTTCACTTACAGTGGCTGTGACTGAAGCAGCCACATTTGAGTCTTTATTTCAGAAACCCAAGTAGAAACAGTTACATCCAGCACTTGAAAATGTTTTCATATAGTCCTTATTTGTAGTAACGTTTCTACTACTTTTTTTGGTGTGATGGTCCTCATGGAAAAACTAAAGAAAACAGTAAGTTTAAAAATCTTCTTGTCCTCATTGAGATTGATAAGCTTAGAGCTGTTAAACTTACAAGTCACAGATAAAATTGTTTCAAAATTCAGGCTTAGTCTAATATTGCTTCTGGTTATTAGGAAAGCCTGGGCATGTGAGTATTTTAGGACAGTGGTACAAGACAAAGATTTGAGAGGTAATAGGAGGCCAAATTTCAACTTTCAACAATTGAAATTAAATGCTTGCACATTTCAAGAACCAATTTCTGTTTTTATAGGGAAAGGAGGGCTCAAATGAACTGAAATTAAAGATGACTACTCAGTAGGTACATGACAATTTTTTCATAATGATAATAGAATAATTATTTTAAATGAAGGTTTTATTTGTGGATGATGTGTCTGTATGTCTATATGATGAGAAATTAGAAAGAATTATGTTGGGGATGACAACTACTTTATACTAGAGCCTTTCCAAATGAAGATATTTAATTCTTTGTTTCATTACATTTAAAAGGATTCCTCCTCTACAGTTGAGAAATTTCAATTATTTGAAAAATAATGACTTTTGCGTGAGTCATATCTTGACAATTCCTTGTGAAAATTTAAGAAAAATTTCAAGGTCTTAAAAGCATGGAAATCTACATGGTCACCATCATCATGAAATAACAGAAAATTTCATCTATTTAATGACTCAGATGATTATTTTCTGAGCTATTTATTTTTATTAAGACTTCTCTTTTCCCTAATGACAAAGAGTGAGGTGGTCAAGGGAAGGGATGAACTACTCAGTTGACAGTCATTTTTCAAGAGTAGGTGATAAATGCTTTCCTTCTGGAATCTACTCAGCCATAATACGTTAGTAACTGTATTTTACGCAGTATGGGGATCCTCTGGTTTGCCAGGGTGCAGTGCAAGGTCTGAGGAGTGGAACAAGTGGCAACCAGGGCTGGTAGTCAGAGAGGCAGTGAGGTGGGTGGGTGGGGAGGCTTGCACTCTATACGGAAGGGGGATGGATTGAGAAGAGGCTGGGAAGAGAAGAAAGACCCTTGCCGGACCAAGAATAACATGAGCAAAGACACAGATGCAGTAATGAAGCTGGGTGGAAACTGTCTAAATTCTGACTTTCCCTTTGCGTAGACAGACAAGATAGAAGGATCCATAGTTACTGAAATGCAGAACCTCATGTTGGGAAGTGAAATTCTGTGATGATAGTTTTAGGAAAATTTATTACTTTCTCTTACTATAATTTAAAATACATAAAGGAGAAGGTTTATCCTAATAATATAACAAAGTTCAAAAGCCTATTTAGCAGTGACTTACACAGTGCTGTTTAAGGTTGTTTTTTTTTTTTTTTTCTTTTTCTGAAGAAAAGAAGCAAGCAAATGCCCTATAGGTCAAAAACCTTGAAAATGTGTATATATTGTACTCGCAATTCTACTGCTTGGAATTTATCCAAAATAAATAATCAGATAATCCAGGTAATTAAAATGGAATCCACCATTTTCAACGTGAACTGTAAAAGATTGATTAAATAAACTATGTTATATCCAGATGGCCATCATTGCTTAATTCCAACCATGAGAAAACATCACTATTGACAATTGCTCTAAGTTAAGGTGAAATGGAGCTGCTATTCTTGATCAGGACCCCTTGGGGGGCTGTGCACAGGTATCTATGTGGGCAGTCTATGCTTCATGCTTGATGAGATGCTTAAACATACGCATATCCTTGACTCCCAAGAGAGAAATGGTTCCACTATGTTACTCCTGGCTATTTGCCACCTATGTTCCTCCAGTGAGAAGATTCAGTTTGGTTACCAAGTAAGAAGTTTTCCTTTACACTTACTGGAATTTTAAATACCGATGATACAGCAAGACACAGACAGAGATATAAACTGGGTTCACCATAAGATGGCCTGTAGAAATCCTTTTTGCTTTACCTATTCCCCAAAGACAAAAAAACAGAAAACTAGCTAACATCTGTCAGAAAAAGGCAAAGGTATGAGTAAGGCTTTTTCAGAGATTTATATAAAGCAATCACAATTGTGAAATTACATTTTTCTTCACATATAGGTTATATATATTTTTTATGAATGCTTTTACACTTACTCCAAGTGCTAAAGTGAGAATCAATTAAAGCTAGAAATTCTCACGATTTTCATGGAGCGCTACACTTGAAGATTTCAAACGTCTGCTCATTACCGGTTTCAATGCATTTATTTAAATCTAGCATTTACTTTGCTTTTTCTACCTGTAAATAATGCATTGGTAACATCAAAAATTTACTTTGGAGAAGATGGTATTTTTCTCACAGAATAGCTTTGGGGCAGTAGTCTAGAATTTTTGTTAACCCACTGGAAGAATTCCCTTCTCTGCTTGAGATGTTTGACCTTGTGCTCCACAGGGGCCAGTAACTGAACACTCCATATTCCATCAGAGCCTGGCAGTGTGTGTGTGTGTGTGTGTGTGTGTTAGTCCCTCAGTCATGCCCTACTCTTTGTGACTCACGGACTCTAGCCCACCAGACTCCTCTGTCCATTGACTATTCCAGGCAAGAATACTGGAGTGTGTTGCCATTCCCTTCTCTAGGGGATCTTCCCAACCCAGGGATTGAACCTGGGTCTCTGGCATTACAGCCAGATTCTTTACGGTCTGAGCCACCAGCGAAGCACAGTGCCTGACAGAAGAGGATTAAACAAATGTTTGTGGCAGTAAGAGCACTCTGAGGCAATCCTCACTACGTCAAATTTCTCTATACATTCTATACATTGTCTCCTGTGTACATTTTGCCCCGTCTTCCTGCCTGGAAAATCCCATGGACGGAGGAGCCTGTTAGGCTACAGTCCATGGGGTCGCAAAGAGTTGGACACAACTGAGCGACTTCACGTTCACTTTCCTGCCTACAAGGTTGTCACCCCGCCTACTCCACTCTACTGAAACCCTGCTCTTCCCTGAGTGTCTCTCTCTCCATTATCCTCTCCTGATGAACAGAGGCTACTGCCATGTCCCGTTTCTTTAAAAGTATTGTGATTTTTATCTATTTGGCTCCCAATATCACATATGTTATCTTGCCTTATACACAATCTTTCGTAATTACATGTATTATGTATCAGTAATGGTACTTCCTTGTAGGCCATAGACACCAGCGCTGGTTAACAGAAGTGAAAGGGTACTCACTGGAAGAATATCCAGGTGGGGGTCGGGGCTCACACAATTAACAGAAAGCTGGTAGGCCAGGCTTTGTCCATGACTCAAGAACATCAGGAAGGTCAGGATTAGGAAGTAGGAACCACAGTAACTTGTAACAGCAGGAACAGAGTGGTCAGAGCACCATTAGGACAACAACTGTTCAAAAGTCATAGGAGCCCCCCCCACCCCACTCCCCAACAATGTCTTAGAAACAAACATCCAATTGACACATTTAGGCCATAGACAGAACTTCCTATTCTGCTAATGGTCCAGGAAAAAAAAGTATAATTTGATCCTCATCATCTTTCTAGAAGGGAAGGAACAGGCATGAAATTGACATGCCAGGAGAAGGAGGGGATTTTCAAAAAGGAACTTGGGGATCCTTAGGAAGAAGCATGAGTGCCAAACAGCCACCCACTTACCAACTTAACAGACAATTAATTCCTGAAGCACAGGTAACAGGCTTTATACCACTTCATCTATAAACGGGGCCAGTAATGCCTTGGAAAAGTAGATGGCCAGATATGTGCTGATAGAAAGGAAACTGGGGATAGAAAGAGGTGATATTAATATTTATTGAAATTCTATGACTGGGCTACACATGTTTATGAATGCAGGCATTACTCTGTTGCTCACGTGAGTCAAAACCATGTAAGCAGCCCCCATCCAGAAAGCTGTCTTGTGAGACATCTGTTGTGTGTGCACTGAAGTAGTGCACAATCTAGAAATAACAGTAGAGATTGTATATCATACGGTTCTTAGTGCTGCTGCTGCTGCCGCCAAGTCACTTCAGTCATGTCCAACCCTCAGCGACCCCATGGACTGCAGCCTTCCAGGCTCCTCTGTCCATGGGATTTTCCAGGCAGGAGTACTGGAATGGGGTGCCATTGCCTTCTCCATTCTTAGTGCAGTATCTATTAAAGGTATTCAGTCAATTGCAATTATAGTTAAAATGGTGGTTTATTATCAGAGTTAAGATTCTTCAGTCTCATGCAGGGGGCGATTTTTAAAATTTTCTCTTGACCAATCATTCAGCTTGTCCAAAAACTCCACAGAGGAAAGAAGAAACCCTGTATTTAAATCTCTCATCATTGTTAAAGTAAGACTCTTTGGGGGTTCTTGGGTGACCTGCTGCTGCTGCTGCTGCTGATTTGGTTCAGTTGTGTCCGACTCTATGTGACCCCATAGACGGCAGCCCACCAGGCTCCCCCGTCCCTGGGATTCTCCAGGTAAGAACACTGGAGTGGGTTGCCATTTCCTTCTCCAATGCATGAAAGTGAAAAGTGAAAGTGAAGTCGCTCAGTCGTGTCTGACTCTTAGCGACCCCATGGACTGCAGCCCACCAGGCTCCTCTGTCCATGGGATTTTCCAGGCAAGAGCACTGGAGTGGGGTGCCATTGCCTTCTCCACTTGGGTGACCTAGCAGATATCAAACAGGCTGAATTAAGTGTTAGCAACCATGTAAAAAAAATTATACAATGAATAACCCTTTCCAGCTGCTAAATTTGAAAACAAATAAGTAAAATGAGTTAACAAAAACAAAAACCTCGGCCCTCCCCAAACCCAGAAAACATGATGGGAAATAAACACGCTCGCCTGCCCCATTTTGCATAAGTAATATTTTCAGTGTTCTGCTTTACCTAGTGATTTCCTCATTTCGGAGTTAAGCCATACAAATAAAGGAAGATGACAGTGTCAGGAAACTCACGTCCATCCCCTTTCCTATGAGTTTGCCAGCTGCCAAAGTGCTGACCAGAGTTGAAAGGTCAGCAGTCATCTGTGGCCAGATGTGCTTCATTATGATAAACACTTGGATGCTGAAAACGGTTCTGTTCACAGATAGTTTACAATTTAGGTGAGAGATAGAAATGTGAGAAAGTGTCACTGCTGGGAATCTTATTTCATGTTTGAGCACAATTAACCAGCTGATAAACAGGCTTTTGTTTTCCATATGAATGGCCAATGTCCATTCATTTGGGACACTGTCTTATCCAATGGGCAACAATAACAATAAAGTTTATGAATCTTGGCTCTCTTCTGCTCTAAAGCCTGTAGTAATCTCCTGCATTGGAATCAAGAACCTTAACTGAGCATGCAAAATAATTATCTTCCAGAATCCACCTGATGGCGATGCCATGGAAGATTATCTTGTTTTGAACTGGAAATAAGACTAAAAATCTCTCTTAATTTCAGTAACTCTTTATTTTGGTAAAATCAGAACTCTTAAATTTAGTATAATTAGAATATGCTTGCAAGTGCCCGTGTTCTATATTTCACGTTTATGTGGGTTAAACTTGAAGAAATATACTTTATCACATTTCTAAAGATATTCTAAAATTTTAAAAAGCGTATCACAGCATTTTATTATCCAGATTATCTTGTAGCCATTTTCTAAGCACTTATTATTGATAAAATGCTGAGGACTTTTCATTGTCACAATATTTAACCACAAACTATAAATTTTGCATCTTCTCTTTCCTTTTATCTGCTCACCATACATTTTCCCACTGTTCCATGTTCACCTCTTTTTTTGTAAATAATAAGGTCACCTGTTCCTGTTTTGGCTTCATAAATGAAGATGACACATGCTTGCATTGTTTTTTTTTTTTTTTTCCTCACAGTGATGATTGAAAAGAAAAGCCACCTATATCCTCTTGCTTAGATTCCCTTGAGAAGTGAGAGGAAAGCGAGTTGTGTAGCCTAGTAACTGTGGAACATATTTCCTGTATAATGTTCACAACTTTGGCAAGGTAATTATTATTGCTATGAAACTTCTGGTAAAATTTGTGAAAGAAAGGAAATAACATTATCAGCTTTCCCATGTTGACTCAGATATGACTAGATCAGTTTAAGAAGGCCAATCAGTAGAGTTTTTCATTTATTCCCCCAATAAATAGGTGTTGAGTACTACTACTATATTCTATTTACTTGAGGATAGAATTATAAATAATGTATGCTTCAGTTCCCAAGGAATTAATAGCCAGTGTGTTCGGTTGTCCTGGTAGTAGCAGTGATGGATACTGATGATGACTTTGGTTTGTGTTGAGGAAGAAATGTTGGGAAGCAGGTATATTCCCTGGGAAATCCACACTAACTTAAATTTTTAACCGGTTACATCTATTACCACAGAATTGCTTAAATGTGATATTTCTTATTGATTCCTATCAGTCTTAAATCTCATTTATATTTTAATGAGCATCAAGGTTCTTAAAAAATTTCAAGGACCAGACATCCAATGGTGTGATCAAACTTCAATCAAATACAGAAACTTTTCTTAGCTCCTCTGACTGGAAAAGTGCTTCATACTCTGTAAGAAATGTGTTCATTAACATAAAGGATTTCATCTCCTTGTGGAGACGGGATATATATATACACACACACATACATATATATAATATACAGTGTACATATGAATATACAATGCTCTTGCATATTCATTTACATATAGTTGTGAATCAATGTGGTATGGACCACATATAAAAAGTGGTGAAACAGAAGTGAAATACAAGTGTTAGTCGCTCAGTCGTGTCTGACTCTGTGACTCCGTGGACTGTAGCTCGTCAAGCTCCTCTGTCCGTGGAATCTTGAGGCAAGGATACTGGAGTGAGTAGCCATTTCCTTCTCCAGGGGATCTTCCCAACTCAGGGATTGAACCCAGGTCTCCTGCATTGCCTATAAAAAATGGCACTTTATTCTAAATATTAGATCATTATGGAGTGAGGGTTAGTCATAGAGAAGGGTTATTATTAAATTTGACATAAAATGATGTACTATATTTTAATAAAGAATAAAACATATATGTTCTCATCATGGAAATAGAGAAAGGATAAGAGAAACCACATCAAGGACTTAATGTGGTGAATTATTTCAGGAAATGGAGTATCTACTTGGCCCTTTCACTCCAGCCAAAGAGTTGGTATATGGCACTGTTTTCTTTAGGTTGCAATCTTGCTGATGAAGAATGGCTTACAGTGAATTATTTTCCAGGAGCAATCACCTTATAGTATCAATGACTCTTGAGCTCTCTTGCTTAGCAGTTTTATTATTTACCTATTAACTGTATGTGTTACATAATTATCATGAACTGAGAAGTATTTGTTGACTTTTATCTGACCAGCCTTGGGCCAGGTTTTAGAGAGCAGAGCAAAACTGTAAACCATGATCCTTTCATGTAAGGGGATTCTGGAATTATTGGGTAGCCTACTCTCTGGCCATATATTTGAAAATTCAATTACTGGTAATACGGAAAGGGACGTGTGTTCCTGCTATAGAAAGACAGGGCTTGTATCTAAGGGCTTTTTAGAAACTGCAGAAAACACAATACCAGCAAGCAGAGGCTTCTGATCTGTACCTTAGGGAATTCTGCACTTTGGAATGCCTTCCGCTACATTTTTTATGATTCCTATTGGGGGCTAGGACCTACAGGATCCAAGAGTGCCATCCAGGTCAGGCACCTGAGTTCAGACCACAGTGTTTCTTTCTCAGGATCACATGAGACTGAGCTTCCAAAATAAGGCTGATGCGTTGATTTGCGGTGAATCTCACTAATTTTGAACAAAGGAGGAGTTTAGGGCCCGAGGTTTCTTGGGCCACAGGGACAGTTCTCAGCTCTCTGAGTCCAGGTCATATGGCTTCTCTGATCTACAGCATCAGATTGTGGCAGGGACAGAAGCAGGCACCCTTCACTTTGTGCCCGTCCCTACCCCTGCCCTGCCCCGGTTGTAACCTAGACCAGTTACCCTGCTCCTTCCACAGGCTTTTACCATGTCAGGCAGATTTCTGGCACTGGCTGTGCCTCTCTCCTTTGAGGGATTTCTAGAATGTTGCTCCTTGATGTTCATCAGCCCTTCTGATCACGTTCTCTGTTGCCTATGATTGACGTGTTGATACTTTCCTGGGTTAGTCTTAGGCTTTGCTAGGAATGGATGGATGTTCCTTGTGTGAATAGGACCATTCTTCTTGCTCAGATCATGGGGCCATCACCAATCCTCCTCACTGGTGGCCACAGATGGTCAACACTGAAAGGTAGTAAATTCTAGAAATGCAATGACTTTAGCTAAAGATTTCAAGGGAATACATATTTAGAAGATATTTTATTCTCTGTTAAACT
Organism: Bos indicus x Bos taurus; assembly: GCF_003369695.1. NCBI lineage: Eukaryota > Metazoa > Chordata > Mammalia > Artiodactyla > Bovidae > Bos > Bos indicus x Bos taurus. Next base: position 18,269,701 of record NC_040082.1, read on the forward strand.
AAAAAATTCCATGTGATAAAATTATAATAACAGAAAATGATAGATCTATATTGTCTCAATGCAAATGCATTCTGAAGAGCTATAGCTTTATGAATAAGAATGGCATCGCTGTCTTGTTCAGATATTTCAAGGCATGAAATAATTTAGGAAATGACACACTAGAAAATGGATAACATGAAAAGGTTGTTCTTCAACCTGAACAGGAAGAGAGGGAGCCTGGATACTAAGATCTCCATATGCACCGACTAGACAATAGACAAATATGGAAGAGAGGGAGCCTGGATACTAAGATCTCCATATGCACTGACTAGACAATAGACAAATATGGAACTATTACTTCTCTACCCATTATTCTGAACTAAGTCTTTATTTCTACCTTCTATGAGCCCATGAATTTTGTAGTATATTTGAAACTTAATTATGTATATAGACATAATTCAGGCATTCACAATAGTCATTAATCACCCACTGGGTGCTAATTACACATATTTTAAAATTGTTCAAATGAATGGAATGTATGCCTTGGTCTTGTTCCTGTGCTAGCATCTACTGTAAAAAGCACAACTTTTTTTTTTTTTTTGAGTAATTGTTACATTATACCTTAATTCATACTTAATATTACTGCAAAAGGGGCTTCCCTGATAGCTCAGTTGGTAAAGAGTCTGCCTACAATGTATGAGACCCCAGTTTGATTCCTGGGTCATTAAGATCCACTGGAGAAGGGATAGGCTACCCAATCCAGTATTCTTGGGCTTCCCTTGTGGCTCAACTAGTAAAGAATCCGCCTACAATGCAAGTAGACCTGGGTTCAATTCCTGGGTTGGGAAGATCCCCTAGAGAAGGGAAAGACTACCCACTCCAGTATTCTGGCCTACATAGACTATAGTCTGTGGGGTCCCAAAGAGTTGGACACGACTGAGTGACTTACACCTTCATTTTACTGCAAATGTTAGATTTTAAAATTTTGTATGTCCTAAATAAGACAGTGTTTTCCCATAAATTATTTAGACAGTTAAAATGCTACTGCAAGGGGAAATCATAATCTACAGTTTTATTATCTAATGTATTCAAATTTATATGTTTTCTGCATGTTTTGTGATCCTGTCTTAATAGTCAATGAACACTATGATAACACTAATAGACCAAAAATTAGTATAATAACTCTAAATTTCAGTTTCTTATAATTAATATTTCAATTTGCTTATGAAAATTTTTAAAAGTTTCCTTGTTTTCTTTCACTTCCCTTTTTAAAAAAGCTTTTCTTTTTTGAAAGAAAACATAAGAAATTGTGATGATTTCAGTTAGGCAAATTTCATATCTTAATGGTAAACTAAATTATTTAAAACCACAGATAGCTTTTCTTCCATCATAAAGAAAATAATTTTTTTTTTTTAGATACCAGCTGCTCCAATGATTATTTATAAATTTTAAAGAGCTATTTTATACATTCTAACTTTGGTGTCATGGGCCACACAAAGATGGATAGACTCTTGTAAATGACCAAGAAAAATTCTCCGATCATACTTGATGCTTGTAAGTCATCAAAGAGTGCTTGCTTTCAAAAGAATTATTATACTTCCAGCTTGCTTGCCTTAGGGAATGTCAATTAAATCCAAATTATTTTATGACAGAGATTTTGCCATTTTTAGAGACAGGGTAAGTGAACTAGAAATGACAAAAATCAAATGAGAAATGGAAAAATAAAGTTTGATATTTACCTGTAAATTGCTTATCTTTCAATTAAGCACTGGTTTACTCTTGCCAAGTGTCCCCATTTGCAGATGTCTATTAAAAATAAGCTGTTTTCATTTCCTGCTAGTATACAATTTAGCTTCTTTTAATGCATGCTTGTGCTCAGGGTTTTCTGAAGAGCCTTGTATTATCTTTGCATCTAGTCCTTATAAAGAATCACTTTCAGTGTGTGTGGCCTGGTTCCTAACAGTCTATCGATTCATTGAATTTCCTGAATTTCAGAAAGACACCAATTGATTCTTTATGCTGCCTGGCAGAGCAGTTCTCAATTTTTGTCTGTTTCTTCCCAACAACAGTCTTAAGAAGAAAAGGTTTTCCTTACAATGCCTTGAAGGGTTTACTGAATCATACATCACCAAGAACATTTTAAAGCATTATTTTGTCTGTTATTTAAAGTGGAAAATGCTGTCCCTTAAGACACTGGCATTCTGCCATTTGCCTCCAGAATATTTCATGGTTCACTGTCAGGACCGCTGCTTTTCCTAGAAGAACATATGGGCCATTTTGGAGAAATTTTCTGAAACATTCAGATGCTGAACATATAACTGTATATACTTGGTTTCCAACAAATACTTTTTTCCTGAAATTTTAATGCCTAATGGAGTTTTTGAAACTTACTGAAAAGTGCATGAAAGCATGGTAACACCAAAGGAGGATTGTGAGCTGGAGGTAGACAAGATGAAATACAATCAATGCAGAGTTTAGCATCATTAGAATATATTTTTGTGGTTTTATTATTTTTCATTGGAGTATTTCTCCTTTTTTCTTATCCTTCTTTTTCTCTCAAACTTCTCCTCCTCCTGTTTCTTCTTCAGTTCAGTTCAGTTCAGTTCAGTCGCTCAGTCGTGTCCAACTCTTTGCGACCCCATGAATCGCAGCACGCCAGGCCTCCCTGTCCATCACCAACTCCCGGAGTTCACTCAAACTCATGTCCATTGAGTTGGTGATACCATCCAGCCATCTCATCCTCTGTCGTCCCCTTCTCCTCCTGCCCCCAATCCCTCCCAGCATCAGAGTCTTTTCCAATGAGTCAAGTTTTCGCATGAGGTGGCCAAAGTACTGGAGTTTCTTCTTAGTGACTTCAAATTGTCACTACAAAATATGTTAAATGTGGGAGAATCCTCTTGTATTCTGTGATGTAGATAAATAAGTCATTGGAATGTGGTAGGAGTTGGCACACTTGAGGATGATTATGTCATTAAAATTGCATCCAGACAATCTGAGAATATCTCACCTGAAATGTTCTGTAAACACCTTTCTTACTAAAACACCTGTTTGTTCGATGTTGTATATTTTCAACAAAACATTTAAAACAAGCAATTAAAATTAAAGTACAACTGCATTCTGAACAGAAGAGCCAATCACAGCTCCAGTAAAGGCTTGTTTCCCCCTTTGTGCAGTCTATTGTATCAGTGACTAGAACTGAGCAGATTCTAGTGAGAAGACACTAGAATATGTATATAACTATTATACCAGATTGATTCTTCGTTGGTAATTTGGTGAACAATTCATTGATTTGCAAAATTATGGAGCAAAGTGTCTCTTAAATGAGGGATAATCTGCAAATGGGTCTATGATGATTAAGGAAGAATGGGGGAGTACAAGAAAATAAAACAATATAATAATTATGTTTTAAATCTTGAAATCACTAGTGACTCCATAGTCAGGGACCTCTGCATAGAAAGTCTTTTACTCAAGCAAACGTTGGCTCTTTCCATATCCTGAAGAGCTGAGAAGTTGGAGAAGACAGAGGTGATGATGGTCAGAGAAAGATAAAAAGGGAAAATGAAAATACATACATGATAGATTCTCTGTAACATCACAGAAGGGATGAAATCAGAGATAGATTATAGAGGCTGTGCCCTTTGGGGAAATCAAAAGTAAGTATGGCCACGTGTCTTACCATTTCAATTATTTCATTTTCCCTCTAATGTTTCAAATATATATACATAGGATCTGGTTGTCATCTCATTCTCACTCTATGTGTTATTTTTGTGGCTTGGCTGTGACACCAACCAGTGTGAGAATAAGAAGTCATGGCCATCTCTGGACTACTGTACGGTTAGTGGCATCCACTTGCTCCCTAAAGATTTCTTTAAAGGACAGGGATAAGGAAAGCTTGTGAAAGATCCTGGTAGGCAACAGTCTGGGGAACAGTGGACTCCCTAATCACCCAGGCCATGCTGGCGGAGGAAAACAATGATTCCTTTACTCTGATGGTAATAGAGCAACCAGGAGAAACAATGGAGGAATGATTTGTTTACTCTTACCTTCTAGGGGCAAAGTCAAGAGAAAAGAATCCACACTTCTTGAGAAATGTTGAGAGTAGTTGTTTTTCTGCTTGATGACTGGTTAGTATATTTCATTTATCCATAACCACAATATGATTATTTACATATGACTCACATAATATTGGGCTTCCCTGGTGGCTCACTGGTAAAGAACCCATCTACCAATGCAGGGGAAGCAGGTTTGATCCCTGGGTCAGGAAGATTCCCTGGAGAAGGAAATGGCAGCCCACTCCAGTATCCATGTCTGGGAAATCCTATGGACAGAGTAGATGGAGAAGCCTGGTGGATGCAGTCAACGGGGTTGCAAAGAGTTGACTAGGACTTAGCGACTGAATAACAATAATACATTCTATTAAAATGGTGTTTGTCTTTTGATTAGGATATTTTCATTAAAATTTGGTGAATGAAAGTATAAATGTGGTTTTAGGCAATCTCTTTAACAAATGGTGCTGGGAAAACTGGTCAACCACCTGTAAAAGAATAAAACTAGAATACTTTCTAACACCATACCCCACAATAAACTCAAAATGGATTAAAGATCTAAATGTAACACCAGAAGCTATAAAACTCCTAGAGGAAAACATAGGCAGAACACTCTGACATAAATCACAGCAAGATTCTCTATGATCCACCTCCCAGAGTAATGGAAATAAAAGCAAAAATAAACAAATGGGACCTAATTAAACTTAAAAGCTTTGCACAATGAAGGAAACTATAAGCAAGGTGAAAAGACAGCCTTCATAATGGGAGAAAATAATAGCAAATGAAGCAACTGACAAAGAAATAATGTCAACAATATACAAGCAGCTCATGTAGCTCAATACCAGGAAAATAAATGACCCAATCAAAAAATAGGCCAAAGAACTAAACAGACATTTCTCCAAAGAAGACATACAGATAGCTAACAAACATATGAAAAGATGTTCAACATCACTCATTATCAGAGAAGTGCAAATCAAGACCACAGTGAGGTACCATGGCATGCTGGTCAGAATGGCTGCTCTCAAAAAGTCTACAAACAATAAATGCTGGAGACGATGTGGAGAAAAGGGAACCCTCTTACACTGTTGGTGGGAATGCAAACTAGTAGAACCACTATGGAGAACAGTGGAGATTCCTTAAAAAACTGGAAACAGAACTGCCATATGACACAGAAATCCCACTGCTGGGCAGACACACTGAGGAAACCAGAATTGAAAGAGGCACATGTACCCCAATGTTCATCGCAGCACTGTTATAGCCAGGACATGGAAAAAACCTAGATGTCCATAGACAGACGAAGAGATAAGAAAGTTGTGGTACATATACACAATGGAATTCTACTCAGCTATTAAAAAGAACTCATTTGAGTCAGTTCTAATGAGGTGGATGAAACTGGAGCCTATTATACTGAGTGAAGTAAGTCAGAAAGGAAAGCACCAATACAATATATTGACACATATATGTGGAATTTTGAAAGAGGATAATGATGACCCTATATGTGAGACAGCAAAAGAGACACAGAGATAAAGAACAGACTTTTGGACTCTGTGGGAGAAGGTGAGGGTGGGATGATTTGAGAGAAGAACATTGAAACATGTATACTGCCATATGTGAAAGATGACCAGTCCAAGTTCAATGTATGAAACAGGGCACTCAAAGCCAGTGCACTGAGACAGCCCTGAGGGATGGGATGGGGAGGGCGGGGTGCTCGGGACTGGGGGACACATGTACAGCCATGGCTGATTCATGTCAATGTATGGCAAAAACCAACACAATATGGTAAAGTAATTAGCCTCCAATTTAAATAAATAAATACATTAAAAAAAAAAAAGAAAAAGTAAATGCATCTTTACGAAATTCCCAAATAGATATATCCTAAAAAGGAACTTTGGAGGAGGATGATGTTCTACTGTGGCCTTTTAGTACATCTAACCTTATCTACCCCTCAACCATCACCCTCACAGTCCTGATTTCTCTGACCATTTGCTGCTTTTGCTTTTACTTACCCTGAGACATATAACTTGGAGCTAGGGCTCACAGTACAGCACAAGATAGTGTTTTACTAGAATGCTTACCAGATGCGGACAATCGTTTAAATATTTCTATTCCAGAGACACACCTTTGATTTCTGTGTTTGAATATTTATTACAAACAACATGTTCCGTGTTTATTCAAAGGTTCCCAAATCCTGAAATCTATTGCATAGTAGAACTGAACCAATTTTAAGTCCTACCACCCCAGGAAGCCCAAGATATTTGGAAGATCTAAAAAGCCTGTAATGTACACACATGTCAGTACCCCACACCCAGAGGCAGAATGATTCTCAAAATGTATATTTTAAGAGAGTGGTGTGGGGTGTGGGGAGGGCTGCGTACGCTGCTGTATTCAAGTCAGTAAAGCATATCATTATCCTAGATTTTCTCAAAGGGAGTTTAGCTTCCGAAAATACTGCTAAGACCTTGATAGAGTGAAGTCTCACCTGTGAAATGATTCTTTGGACTTCCCTACATTTTTTTGCCCTTCACATTCAAAAGTGGTGCTTCAGATGGTGTCAGCGTATTTGTCAGATCTCCATCCATCAGTAGGCCTCCTGCTTGACTTGTTTATGCAAGCCCTGACTAGCAGGGAACAAGGGCAGCTGCAGAGCACAGGGAGAAGGGCTATGACAATTGCAGGGAGAGAATGCCACTGTGCCTTCTCTCATGCCCAGGATGCATGACCTCTGTTCTCATAGAGACAGGCATGACATGAGGGAAATAGCATTCGTGACATCTTTTATAGGATATTAAGTCTAAAAAAGCCTTTTAAAACTCCAGTGACTTAAAAATCTCTACTCTTGAGAGTACAAGTTGAGTACAAATGATGAGGCAGTTGACTCTAGATAATCACCAATGCTTCTTTTTACATAGTTTATGATGACAGTCATTTGCTCACCTTCACTTTATGCTAGAAAGACACAACTCACGCTCCTCCATTCACCAGGGGCTTGTGGAAGAAACGATGAATCCCACTCTGACTCCAGGGTTGAGACGATTTCTTTCTGTGACATGCACAAGCCTCGTGGTGCTAGGCCCTAGAAGAATGACATGTAGTGTATCACGAAGAAGCTGGTTGTCTTATGTGCTGTGAAAACGCCACAAGCTCTGGATCACTGGCGAGAAATTAACAAAGACCAGCTCTGTAGGTTGCTTGTTATTGTCCTTTGATATCACCACTAGAATAATTCTGTCTTCAAGTTTTGTCAGTCTTGTTGCATTAGTGAACAATTTAATAGGGCCCTATCCCATCACTTCATGGGAAATAGATGGGGAAACAGTGGAAACAGTGTCAGACTTTATTTTGGGGGGCTCCAAAATCACTGCAGATGGTGATTGCAGCCATGAAATTAAAAGACGCTTCCTCCTTGGAAGGAAAGTTATGACCAACCTAGATAGCATATTCAAAAGCAGAGACATTACTTTGCCAACAAAGGTCCATCTAGTCAAGGCTATGGTTTTTCCAGTGGTCATGTATGGATGTGAGAGTTGGACTGTGAAGAAAGCTGAGCGCAGAAGAATTGATGCTTTTGAACTGTGGTGTTGGAGAAGACTCTTGAGAGTCCCTTGGACTGCAAGGAGATCCAAGCAGTCCATCCTAAAGGAGATCAGTCCTGGGTGTTCACTGGAAGGACTGATGCTAAAGCTGAAACTCCAGTACTTTGGCCACCTCATGCAAAGAGTTGACTCATTGGAAAAGACCCTGATGCTGGGAAGGATTGCAGGCAGAAGGAGAAGGGGACGACAGAGGATGAGATGGCTGGATGGCATCACCAACTCTATGGACATGAGTTTGAGTGAACTCTGGAAGTTGGTGATGGACAGGGAGGCCTGGAGTGCTGCAATTCATGGGGTCGCAAAGAGTCGGACACAACTGAGTGACTGAATTGACTGATACATACTTTGGTATGAATGCTGACCATTTTATAGCCATACTTTATGCAAATTTAGCAACTTCCCACTGGAACTTCCAATCTAAAGGGTATACAGTAAATCTTAGTTGTATTGAAATGTATAGTCCAAATGGCACAATACACAAGTACCACCTTTTTTATCCACTTATCTCTTTCATACGCTTAGTATTTAGCTACTAAAAGAGAAAATGTTGATGTTTACTTGGTGGTAATTAATAATATTAGCTCATTTTCAGTATCCTATAGAACATACAATTTCTCTACATCCACTCATATTTCAAAATTCACTCAGATATTTCAAGTGGCTAAACCAGCTTCCTCTTTGACATGCTTAGAGGAGACCCTAGGTTTGACATTTTATGCTTTTAAATGCACTATGAATCATTCTGCCAAACTCCTGCCCTTCATGTGAATGATATATTTTATTTACACTCTTAGAAAAAAATCTATGCATAGCCATTATTAATCACTCACAGCTTTAAGAATGATCTTACCTTTTGGCTATTCATCAAGATCGGTATCCTTCCTGTTAGAAAGAGACACATCATAACTGATGTACAATCAAACTGTAGATGGACCCAAGTACATGGCTATTACCAGAATAGATGTCTCTCCACTTGAGGATTACCACATGTGTAAATGTACACACACACACACACATACACACCCTTACCTCTGTATCCATTCTGACAAGTCTCTTTAAAATGCCAAACTGCCCAGACAATGTCATCTCTCAGATAATACACCACTATGATATTGAAGAGCAGCACATCATTTCCCAAAGCTGTCTCCACCGCTGAGCAAGGCTAATAAGACATTGAACAACTGGAAACAGCAAGAATTCAAAGACCATAATCTGATAGGTTTTATCAAAAGCAGGAGGGGAGGAAAACTGTTAAATGAATTCTCTGTGATGAGAGAGAAAACTATTTATAATTGAGTCATATCTCTATTTAAAAATTAAAATAATTTTTCTGCCTTTGACAGTAATTGTAATGCATGCTTTTCATTGGTAAAAACTATTAACTGGATTCAAAAATGGATTTAAATCCATTTTTTGGTAGACATTCTCATGTAGCTCTAAAATGTTGGCTGAAAATCACGTAAGTGATGTTTTTACCAGTCCCAAGGGAAAAACGAAAAAACAAACAAGCAACCAAAACAACCCAGAACTTAAAATATCTTTGATTTTTATTTTCTCTTTAGCTACTACTCTAAATTTGTATTGGGATGAGAATTAGAAAAGGCCAAACATTTAGCTAGCTTCTAAAAATTTTTAGATAACAGAACAAAATGAGGTATAAAATGTTTCAGAGTAAGATTCTTATTACAAAACAACTATCTTCAAATATGTACAACCTTTAAAATATCGCTGAAATAAATGTCATGAGATAGACATTTAGCTAAACAGGTAGCATTTTAAAATCACAAGATAAAGGAAAACATTGCAGTAAGGCTTTGAGTCTTAGAAGATGCTAAGAACTCTCTTTTCAACAGAATGTTTAACTCCCTGGGCATTAAGGAATTACTTAATAGAAAAGGAAATAACCCATGGGAGAAAATGTAGCCAGCAGTAAAGCCGCTTACAATTTTTGATAGGCCCCTAGTATAGTACAGTAGAAAGGCAAATGATTCTCTGCTCACTCCAAAACTCTATTTCTTAAGAGTTTCTCATTCATTAATTTTTCTTTGCTGGCATTAAAGTCTTCTAAAGAGACTGGCTGGGATATTGAGCTTGTTATGAATATCCTTCTTACTGATTTCCTCACTTCATGGAAGGCACATCTGCAAGACACAGGATCTAATCCCAATTTAGACTTTTATAACTAAACCCTAAAGTAAAGAAAGGCAGAAGTTGGAAGAAGTTGCTGCAGGTAACAGGGCTTTATTGCTTGCCATTAAGTGTCTTAAGCGCAGAGTAGTCAATCTTTCTTAAGGTAGATTTAGTGAATGCTTACAGCGTGCCTGGAACTGTGTGAAATGCTGATGAGAAGACAAACATGGCAAGCAGAGATTCCTTTTTTTCAAGGAGCTCACATTCTAATATGTGAAACTCATGTGAAAATATTAATAACAACATTATAATATGACATGGACCACAGAATAGCTGAGAATACAATTCCATGGAAACAAATACTCCAGAATTATACCTTATGTGAGCTTTAGACACATTGTGGAAAAGCCATCCTTTATATTTAAAAAATAATTTTCTGAAGCAATAATTTTGTGATCTCATATACCACACTCCTTTAAAGAGAGCACCCCACTTTTTCTCATATCAAACTAGCAGTCTCGGTCAGTGGTTCCTCTAAGGCATGATAATTTGAAGCAGCAGCGTTCATTATCTCCAGGTTTCAGGAAAGCAAAGTCAGAGACAAAGGGATACCCCTTTAGGGTCTGGATCCCTTTAGCCTGTTACATTTCAACCATCAAACCTGCACAAGATGTGCCCAGATTAGTCAACAAGCAGATGATTAGAGATAAAACCTCTCATCTTGGGATAAATTTAATCCAGGCAGCATGCGCTCTTTGGTCATTTTATAAATATAGCATTTTAGAACAGCATTCTCAGAGATCCAGCAGTGCATCTCCAGCATTGTAGCTAAAATATTCAAATAGAAATAAAAATAACTCCCCAGAAAGTCGCTGGCATTCATGTTTTTGTTGGAGAATAATTACAGAAGTCAACTGAAAAGCTAACTTTAAGAGATGTCCAAACACTACCTCTCACCCCCGCAGAAATGCTAATGACTATTGGTATTATGGTCCTAAAGCCAAGGTTCCAAAACCTTCTCTTTCCCAGACTGATGGTGTCACAATCACTGGCCAGAACCAGGCGCTCGGGAAGGAAGCAGCAACTCCCCCTGGACAGAAAGGAGATCCAACCCTACATCTCTGGGGGCAGCAGAATTTAGCCCTGAAGGCTTAATGTTTCTAACCCTGTTATTTTCTAATCCTATTACTACAATGTTGAGGTGAATTGAATACATTTCCTTCTTTATCTCTGTGCGATCTTACCTGTTTCCTTTGATAATGACTTTTGACTGACCCTGCAAACAGTTTTGCTTCTTTAATTCTTAAAAAGAATATATACACCATCTAAACGACATCTGCGTATCCTAACGTGCAGAGCGGTGTTTCCTCGCGGCGCCTCACAATAAAGCTGGTATTACAGTTGACTACACACCCAGTCTGTGATTTCTTGCCTTTTATTAACCCAACTTATTATATCAAAAATCATGGTTTCCACTGATGACAGATTCAGCATACACATATTCACACTAATGTGTGTGTTTATGTGTGTGTGGAATAGCTACACAATGAGTTATTGAGTTGTATATAGAAAAAGTGCTAGCAACTGCAAATTACAAGGATATAATGCCATCAAGGGGTTTAATGGTGACATCATAAATCACAAGAGCAAGGTATAAATGGCCTAGGCTTCCCCACTCTCAGATGCTGCTAGTGCTATGATTTTAAAAGTTGTCTACTCTCCCCTGATCATGATTCCCTGATACATGGATAATTCATGTAATGATTTTCATCTTCTCCAATTCTCTCCACTTATTCTCATCAACTTCAAACCTTCTCTCTAACACCCAGAAAGAATCTGTCTTCCCCGCCTCTGCTCTTATATTAGAGCAGCTATATTTAAATGGAACCCTGGATTGTCCCAAGTTGAAATATAATAATTCTAAAAATCTTGCCATTCTGGGCTAGGTGTCACACTCAGGCAATATGACAGACAGGTGACAACACACCCAAGAATTAAGAGATTTCTCCCCTTGGATAACAGTGCACTTCATGCACTATTCTCTTTTCCTTGGAGACTAGGAAATCTAATTACTCGACTACCCCTATTAGGACTGCAAACATATAAATGTGTTTTATAGTTTTGCTTTTTTATTCACATCTAAAGTCCAGTGAATCCGAGTACTTTATTACTTATGTCCTAAATGATTCCCTTTTCTCTGATGCTGTCTTACAGAGGAATATATTAACATAAAATAATAACTCGCCCAAACTTTTGTCCAAATTTAAATATGTCCTCGCAAAGCCAGCCCCATTCTAATTGCTTTTATGTGTCACTTTAGAGCTAAGAGACCCAACCTCCTGGCAGCTTTGCTTTGGGTCTTAATTAGCCACTTAACTGCAAATTGGTTGGCACCCTAGTCCTTTCATCAGTTATTATCCAAATAGCATCACCGACTCTAGATAAAGAAAAGAAAAGATCCCACATGTAGCAGGTCTTTCCATCATTATTGCCCTTTAATACAAAGAGGGGGTTCCCAACTCTAATTAAGGCTACGCTTTTAATAGGCAATTGGCATCTTATTTAATTCATTCTCAGTGCGGCGTCTTAAAGGAAAAACAATCACAGTAATGTGTGGATAGTGCTATAGAATTTACAAAATATTTCCATCTACTTTACTATTCTTACATAATACATGTTTTAGCCATGTATTAATCAATATGTTTTTATTGGTTGTAGTGATTTAAGATGTGGATGTTATTTCAGTATGTATCCACTTGCCTGCATATCCACTAAGCTGTCTAATAAAATTAATTAAGTCAATCCCCAGTATATAAAGGGAGTCGGCATCTTTATTTTTTGTTGCACTTCTGAGAATGATGCACACACTACATGGAGAGGTACTTCTTTGCCGAGCAAACCTAAGAGGTTAGTAGGCAGAAGAAACAGTTAGCTACAAGCGAAAAGAGAAGAATGGAGAAAGAGCAAGAAGACTTGGTTCTGTGAATATAAAAAGAAGCACGGGAGGGAGAAAGAGCCACAGATATAGGGTGGATCCAAAACCTTGCCAAATGAATGTGATAATTCAGAGTGTGACTTAATTAGTTTAGTGTTTTAGCAGAAGACCCTCAGTTGATGCTTTGCATGCAATATGATATAACATCCTTTGTTTCTACTAGAAAGAAAATTAATAATTATGGTGCCTTTTTTATAAGCAACACAGTGGTTTTTTTAAACCTATCTTTTCAAACTGGTTTTTATTAATTTCTACTACAGCATCTTTTTATAAATTCTAAATGCAGGTATTCTTTATAGTCTATTAAGTCACTAGAAATTATATATGGTCATTAAACTCAAACTTCCTATCTTTCTGAAAGGCAGTAGCTGAGACTCTGCACACCCCAAATTTCCTCTGCCCATCACAGCTCCTGGAACCGATAGCCAAACCCACAGGCTGACCCAGAGTGAGAGCCTTTCAGGCTATGTGTTTTTGAAAACTTGGAAATACTGAATTATGTTTATGAGATTCATTTCCCAACTGCTCCAAAGCTTATAAAATATTAGTATTTACAATACCCCGGAACAACAAACACAGCATGAAGGCAGCTGCCTCATCAGAGACTGAGCCACAATGATCTCAGACATTTGTCTATTTATCATGGGTTGGATTTCCTTGGCAAAGAGTTCAATAAGGATGATGAGCAAACCCATCCAACACTTTGCTCAGCCTTGCAATGAAAATTGTCCCTCACCTCACCCCAAACACTTAGACCTTCTATTTGGTACGCCCGTTGTCTCTAAGTGGAAGTGTGAAAAATAGCGATGTGGAGCTGAGATCAAATGAAGTCAGGCCTTTGATTGAATGCAAACTGAGAGATGTTTTGAAGGGAACAGAGATATTTTTCCTTTGGCCAATGTAAGCAGTATCTACAATTAAATCTCAAAAGGAGCAGATGTATGCTTACAAGAGAGATTTGAAAGAAAAATCATTAGGAATTATTATGCTTTAGCTATCTAAAAACAAACTTGTTCCTGTGAAATATATGAGTTATTAACTCTGGCAACACTTAAGCTTTTTTCCTCCCATATGTGATTATACAGTATCCTGTTTTTAAGTATATTATGCATTTGAATTTATCCAACAAGTTCTCTTCCCTAAATAAAAATTCAGTAATCCAGAAGCAGCTTGATGATAATGCAATCACTGTGAATTACTCAGCTAGCAAAGGATTTTATTTTTCTATATCAAACAAACAAATGAAGCACTTCACTTTGTGCCTTTCACCTAGTAAGTACTGAATAAAATGTCTGAATGAATGAAATAGATGAGAAGATAGAACTAGTCTAATAAGAGACTATTTCTAGCTAATGCTACATGGTTCCTTCTTTGATATCTAAAGAATCGTGTTTTAACCACTTCAAAAGGAACATTTTATTTTTGTTTTAACCACTAAAGTAATTCCACAGTGCAACTGCTTGCCCACAAAGAACCCTGGATAAAAGAGTGTCCACCTGAAATGAATGTACAGCCAAAAATGTAATAAAAAATAAAAAATCCTGGTGTGTCTGAGAGTTTATTAAGTCCTCTGTGTGATAGACATTACCCTGAAAAATAAAATGGAGTGTCTCTTTCCTCTCTCTAGATTGAGTTTATTCTGGCCAAAAAACACATACCAGAGGTTTTCTAATTTCCTTATTGGTGAGTTCATTGTGAGTGGCCACAACAGTTGGCCGAGGTCAGCAAGTCAGGACCGCAATGCTTTAAGACTCTTGGGGGTTGTAATTTTTATATCAAAATGCATGTTATTCAGGGTGGTTTCCCCCCCAAGCTGTTGTTAAGCAGACAGTATGCTGACCACCCAGTGAATGAGACCAGGGTGGGTAGAAGTAGAGAAACTATTTGATGTGATTCAAAAGGAAAAAAATGTAAGATTCTTGGGGAAGATTCTATTCTGGCAGAAGGCCATGAAATACTTGTCTTAAACAACTAATCTTATTTTGTACTCTAGATTATAAACCTACCTCCTATGAGCAGTTTTTAAAAGTTGAGACAGAATAGAAGATAGCACTGATGTGCTGTAGGAAGAAGATATGTATTAAAGTCAAGTTCATAGGGTAAACAAAATAGATGACTCTAATCTCTTAGTTATTTTTAACTATCCTGTTTTTATATCCTGTTTTGACTAATACCAAAAAGTCCATGAAGAATTTAATATTAATTGAATAAACCTTAAGTGAGCTATTCTACCCTAATAATTTTATGAAACTGGAGTTATAGAACTGATTTGTGTAAATAGACTATCAAATAGAATTACCATTTCTAAATATTAGAAGTAATAAAAGGGTGGAATAATACTATGATTTTATGGTTTTGTTTTACTCACAGCTGAATCAGTAGGTCTTTTCTTTGTGATTAATTTAAATCTTAATTAATCCTTGACTAATAAGTAAATATAATTTAGTTTATTAGAGTGCCACTGATAATAGAAATATTATGTTATGTTAGAATGTAAGAGTAAGGAGATTAGGAAAACAGGCTTATTTATAACTATATTCCTAGTATCTACTACAGTATTCGCAAACTAAACATTAGATAAACCATTTGCTGAATAAATGCACCTAAATCAGTAATTTGCTTGACCAAAGAGACAAACAATCTACAACAAAGCAAACTACAACAAATCATAGAAAAACAAGACTCTTAAGACAGAACCTAGAAATGTGAATGTTTTAGTAAATTTCCCAGTGAGTCTGATGATTGTTTAATTTTGGTAAACACCAACTGTATACAGGTTGACACCATGTATTAGAAATGACTAAATGATCATATAGACATGGAGTTCAATTTTTTAAAAAAGAATTTGAATGTCTTTAAAAGAGGTGCACTCAGTCTGGTTAATTAAAATTTCTGTATTCCTCTCTACCATTGCACGCAAATTCCATTTTACTCATTTTCTTTACCTTTCTGGCAACTTAAGACATATGAGTTACCAATCTCTAGATTATAGATTCTTGTGACTCAGTCTTCATCGACTCTCAATCTATATTAAGTGAATGATGCAGTGTACTGCTCTTATTTCTGCCTGCTGGTAAGATTTTCCTGAACACCGTCCTTTAGACAAGTTCCAAGTGGGAATGGAGTGGAATGGTAGTCCATTTTTGGCTACCACCAAGGTATAGAGATCTCTTCAAGAAAATTATTGATACCAAGAGAACATTTCATGCAAAGATGGGCTCGATAAAGGACAGAAATGGTATGGACCTAACAGAAGCAGAAGATATTAAGAAGAGGTGGCAAGAATACACAGAAAAACTGTACAAAAAAGATCTTCACAACCCAGATAATCACGATGGTGTGATCACTCACCTAGAGCCAGACATCCTGGAATATGAAGTCAAGTGGGCCTTAGAAAGCATCACTACAAACAAAGCTAGTGGAGGTGATGGAATTCCAGTGGAGCTATTTCAAATCCTGAAAGATGATGCTGTGAAAGTGCTGCACTCAATATGCCAGCAAATTTGGAAAACTCAGCAATGGCTACAGGGCTAGAAAAGGTCAGTTTTCATTCCAATCCCAAAGAAGGGCAATGCCAAAGAATGCTCAAACTACCTCACAATTGCACTCATCTCACACGCTAGTAAAGTAATGCTCAAAATTCTCCAAGCCAGGCTTCAGCAATATGTGAACCGTGAACTTCCAGATGTTCAAGCTGGTTTTCGAAAAGGCAGAGGAACCAGAGATCAAATTGCCAACATCTGCTGGATCATGGAAAAAGCAAGAGAGTTCCAGAAAAACATCTAGTTCTGCTTTATTGACTATGCCAAAGCCTTTGACTGTGTGGGTCACAATAAATTGTGGAAAATTCTGAAAGAGATGGGAATACCAGACCACCTGACCTGCCTCTTGAGAAACCTATATGCAGGTCAGGAAGCAACAGTTAGAACTGGACATGGAACAACAGACTGGTTTCAAATAGGAAAAGGAGTATGTCAAGGCTGTATATTGTCACCCGGCTTATTTAACTTATATACACAGTACATCATGAGAAACGCTGGACTGGAAGAAGCACAAGCTGGAATCAAGATTGCTGGGAGAAATATTAATAACCTCAGATATGCAGATGACACCACCCTTAAGGCAGAAAGTGAAGAGGAACTAAGGACCCTCTTGATGAAAGTGAAAGTGGAGAGTGAAAAAGTTGGCTTAAAACTCAACATTCAGAAAACGAAGATCATGGCATCTGGTCCCATCACTTCATGGGAAATAGATGGGGAAACAGTGGAAACAGTGTCAGACTTTATTTTTTGGGCTCCAAAATCACTGCAGATGGTGATTGCAGCCATGAAATTAAAAGATGCTTACTCCTTGAAAGGAAAGTTGTGACCAACCCAGATAGCATATTAAAAAGCAGAGACATTACTTTACCAACAAAGATCCGTCTAGTCAAGGCTACAGTTTTTCCAGTGGTCATGTATGGATGTGAGAGCCTTCACAGAAGGCTGAGTGCTGAAGAATTGATGCTTTTGAACTGTGGTGTTGGAGAAGACTCTTGGGAGTCCCTTGGACTGCAAGGAGATCCAACCAGTCCATTCTAAGGGAGATCAGTCCTGGGTGTTCATTGGAAGGACTGATGCTAAAGATGAAAGTCCAATACTTTGGCCACCTCATACGAAGAGTTGACTCATTGGAAAAGACCCTGATGCTGGGAGGGATTGCGGGCAGGAGGAGAAGGGGATGACAGAGAATGAGATGGCTGGATGGAATCACCAACTCGAAAGACATGAGTTTGAGTAAACTCCGGGAGTTGGTGATGGACAGGGAGACCTGGCGTGCTGCGATTCATGGGGTCACAAAAAGTCGGACACGACTGAGTGACTGAACTGAACTGAAGGTATCTGAAAAGGCTCAAGTTCCTTTCTCAGTTATGTGGTTGTAGGGACCTCCCCATCCCTCCAACAGGCCATAGTTACTTGAGTGAGAATTGATAGTATGATCCAGAATAAAGTGCTCGGGCATAAAGTTGGCCAGAGCCCACCCATAGCCAGTCATGCAATGGGTGCTGGGACAAGACAGAGGTGAGGCAGAGAGGACCTGTAGTGGTGCATACGAGGTGCCAGATATATCCTGTGTTTCTACAGTGACTGATTCATAGCAAATACAATAGGATACTTGTGGATTTATCACCTGAGGCATGAAACCACCAACACTGATGAAGAAAGCTGACTATTCTGAGAAGTTAAGGGAGGTGAATCTTAGAAACCTTTTAAATGGAAAGAGATGAAATTAAAATTGGTGTAGTAGATCAGAAGGGATTGCTTAAAGGATGGGTTTTAGGCAAAAGCAGACTTAAGAGCTATAGTGAGAGTGAGCAAGTATGCCTGAGAGAATAAAGAGGGATGGTAACTGCAGCCATGAGATTAAAAGATGCTTACTCCTTGGAAGGAAAGTTATGTCCAACCTAGATAGCATATTCAAAAGCAGAGACATTACTTTGCCAACAAAGGTCCATCTAGTCAAGGCTATGGTTTTTCCTGTGGTCATGTATGGATGTGAGAGTTGGACTGTGAAGAAGGCTGAGCGCCAAAGAATTGATGCTTTTGAACTGTGGTGTTGGAGAAGACTCTTGAGAGTCCCTTGGACTGCAAGGAGATCCAACCAGTCCATTCTGAAGGAGATCAGCCCTGGGATTTCTTTGGAAGGAATGATGCTAAAGCTGAAACTCCAGTACTTTGGCCACCTCATGTGAAGAGTTGACTCGTTGGAAAAGACTCTGATGCTGGGAGGGATTGGGGGCAGGAGGAGAAGGGGACGGCAGAGGATGAGATGGCTGGATGGCATCACTGACTCAATGGACATGAGTCTGAGTGAACTCCGGGAGTTGGTGAGGGACAGGGAGGTCTGGTGTGCTGCGATTCATGGGGTCGCAAAGAGTCAGACACGACTGAGCGACTGAACTGAACTGAACTTAACTGAATGGAGTAAAAGATAAGTCAGGAAACTGACAAGGTTTGAAGCATCATGTGAACACTTATAATAGCTGGGAGCCTAAATTTAGGCCACCCACTCCAGTATTCTGACCTGGAGAATTCCATGGGACTGTAGTCCATGCAGTCACAAAGAGTTGGACATGACTGAGCGACTTTCACTTTCACTTCTTTTTTTGGAAGATGTGTGCCGTTGGGTTGGTTAATTTTTTCTGTCAAATGGACTTGGCTAAGGGATACTCAGGTGACCAATAAAATACTATTTCTGGGTGTGCCTGTGAGAATGTTTCCAGAAGAGATGAGCACTGGAATCAGAGCCTGAGTAAGGAAGATTCCCCTTCCCAATGTGGGTGGGCATCATTCAATTGGTTAAGGACCCAAACAGAACAAAGCTGGAGGAAGGGCAGATTCTCTGTCTTTAATTCACCTGAATGTACATTGTCTCCTGTCCTTAGACATTGGAGCTCCTTGTTCTCAGGATCTCCTGATCCTGAAACTTAGAAGAGTAGACCCCTTTTAGACCAGGAATTACATCATCAGTTCTGCTGGTCCTCAGGGCTTCCAACTTGGACCAAATTACACCACCAGCTTTCCTAGTTGTCCAGCTTGCTGACAGCAGATTGTGGGTTCTTAGCATCCATAAACATGTGAGCCCATTTCTATAATAAAGACCTTCTTATATGTACCTATCTATCTATCTATCTATCTTTTGTATTGATTCTGTTTTTCTGGAGAACCCTAATATAGGAGTGCAGGGAGTACTGACATTTTTAAGACTGCTAATTTGAAGAGGACTAATTTGCAGCAGTTCTTATGGGGTGCAAGTGCAAGCTGTTGCAGTGTTAGCTGTGAACTTGAAATATAGTGATGGGTGTTTTAATCCTATCTTTGCCACCTACAGCATTTTTCCTTAGCTGCAAATGTGAGAGATGAAATAGGTCTTTGAGGCTCTTTCAGGCTTGAACATTATACAATTATGACTGCAAATTGGAGCCCTAAGATTCTGTGACTATCAGAGAGAGGCATCCCCAAATCCTAACAAAGAGATAGTCTCACAAGGTGTGGGGGTGTGGGCAGTGCTATGTAAACCATAAAGCAAGATGATTGAACATGCAGAGGATGTCATAGCTAAATGATCAGCTAGCAAAGATATGATGGAGAAGATCTTACAGGGTGTAGGGAAGAACCATAAGATGTGATATTTAATATGGTCTAGATAGGGATGTCAGTGAGGCTTTCCATTGGACAGGAATGAAAGAGAAAGTGAAGAACAGCAGGTGGATTTTGGTGATACATGTAGATGTATCTGGTAGCTAGATATGTATCAGTAGATAAAATTGTCTAAAATTTTAATCCAAGTATCTTAAGTTGGAGTCACATGAAATTCCTTTACAGATGAGTTGTATGATGTGAAGTTACAGGAAATTCTGGAAAGATAGTTGAGTAGTGAAATGTAAACAACAACAACAAAAGCCTCCAAGCCCTTGGGTGATTGAAGGAATTGTACTATGTTACTGAAGAGAGAAAGAACACGGAAGAGTAAGAGTTACTCTTGCTAATGTTGAAATGACTTGGCAAAACTCATTGTTTCATAAAGAGATTTTTATTATTGACATAAAATATGATACAGGGAAAAATTTAGGCAGGTTTTAATTAAACATTTCAACATGCAAATTAAAAATAGCACAACTAGACCCTTGCTTTTACTATTTCCCAAACTCCTATTATATTGACAGCAGGAGAAATTCTAACTATTCTATCGTGGAACTGACCTATTTATCACCAGAAACGGTCTTTACTTTGTGTTTAATAGAACGACTAGCTTTCCTGTCACATTATCTAGTCTAAGTCCTTTCCTTTGTTATATTTTTTTGAGCAATACGGTGTTTGTGTATGAATTCAGGTTAGATCGGATTAAATCAGAGGATGATTTAAAAATTGTTTTGTTCAAAAAATGTGTCGATGGTGGGTTAGCAGGTATCTTCAGTATGCAAATATTCTGAGTTTTATCAAGATAAGGTGGATTCCAGCACACACGTGCTTCTACCTATAGAATATTACTAATAAAAATACAGACATGTTGTCTTAGGTCCACTCTCTTTATCAAGACACTCAATTTTCTTTACTTCACTATAATGGCCCTGAAATACTTTCTCTAAGACTAAGGTTAAGGTGAAGGATACCGATGTGACACCACACTATAATGCTGTAGGTTTAATAATATGGATCAACTTCCATGCTACTATTATCCATATGGGAAATTGCAAAGAAAATAGAAATATGACTTTCATTAGATTTGTAAAATATACTGAAATAAAACAGGATAGTTTATCTATCACTTTATTTATCGTTCTGGAGAAAGAAATGTGCCAATCATCCCACTATATATATTTCCATATAAAACTGAATACTCCTAAGAAATTCACATCTACAGTTTGTTGGACAATGGAAAAATTTCTCAAAGTGATCTATTGTTTTTAACTGGCTCTTCTCTTCCTACAATTATGGCATATTATAAATAGTCTCAAAGAGTCTAGTTACAATGTTTATTTGTTTAATCGCATGTCAAATTGAAGGTTAGTTTGACCCATATTAAAAAATAGTAGAAAAATAGAAAAGAAGGTATTGGTGATGTGCAGCATTTAATTCGATTTTTGGAGAAAACAGTCAACTCTCTTTCTGTAGGATACAGCTGAAAATGGCAAAAGGTCACATAAATATACAGTGCCGTATCATGCTCAGGTTAATAAAAACATTTATATGCAGGGTAGTGAACACGAGGAAAGTTATGGAAAACATTTCTCACCCAAGGACAGTGTACCAGATGTGCTAAGACTTAGGGGAGCAATCAGAGGTGACCAAGTCTCTGTAGCAGGTCTTATTAAGTTGGACTGTGACCCAGCTCCTTCAACTTATTAAGCTGTCGAGGACTTCAGTGATTAAAACCAAAGAAAGGTCAGAAACCAACCTTCAGAATGTCCCTGAACTGAAATTTTCTTACAGGCACTAGTCCCTCATGGAGATACTTCTCTTAATACATGGATTTGTAAAAATTAAATATTTGAACTGGATTTACCCAGAGCTTGAGGGAAATTTAGTAGATGATTCTTCTTCAAGATGTAACATACCAGTTCCAAAGCTTTAACTAACATCTCAAGGAATATCCTTAGAGGGTAATTTTGCATGTCATCAGAACTGAGAACTGAGGAAGGATTTCATGGGGACCTTCACATGTTCAGTTAGATCCTAGAAGACAAGTAAGAATTGTGATTATAGACAGAGATGTTTTAAAATCTTACAATGAATATATAGAATTTAAAATTAAAGTTAGCATTTGTTGATAGTTTAACGCTGCCCAAAGTCATATGTGACATATTAGTAAAGAATCTGCCTGTCAGTTCAAGGGATGTAAGAGACGGGATTTGATCCCTGGGTTTGGAAGGTCCCTTGGAGTAAGAAATGGCAACCCGCTCCAATATTCTTGCCTGGAAAATTCAATGGACAGAGGAGCTTGGTGGGTTACAGTCCATGGGGTGGAAAAGAGTCCAGCATGACTGAGTGACTGAGCACACACACACACCCGTAAGTCATATTCTAGGCTTTAAATATTGTTTGGACTTAGATAACTTTTCTTTGTCCTGGGCCCTTCCTCTCTTTCTCCAAACGTATCTCTCCATTATATGCAGATAAACCAACCCTGAATCTAGTCATATGTAAATGTAGAGGAACAGGGGTGTCAGGTATCCAAGATGTTAAACTTCACCCTTCCTGTTGTGTTGGAGTTTAAGCAGAAGTCTCAATTCGATAAGCCCCCAAACACTTCATCAGGAAGCAAACTGCTGTACTCTCTCTGTAGCAGATGCTGAACCGGTTCTACAAGCTGTAGCCTATTGCTTGGCTCATCAATTTCCCTGATGATGACTCATGGTATTAACAATGGTGGTATAACTAGCTGAGCACATCAGAAATTCCAAATTCAATGTAGCTTATTGCACAAGCTCCAAATCTTACTTTAAAACTATGCTTCGATATGAACAACACAATTTTCACGAAGGTGAGGGATTTAATAGATAAAACTATGGATTTACTATTGTTTCTTAAAATATTTTTGAGCACTTTTGTTTTCTATTCAAACAAGAAATTTTTTTTGTTACTGGTATAATCTATACTTTTCTTTTTCAATGAGATTTTACATATTAAAAATTTGATTCATATTCTATTTCCTACACTTCTTAATTTCCTGCCTTTCTAATATGCTTAACATAAAGAATAGTCTAGAGTTTTGGAATACAAATACTTGAACGTTAACTCTTACAGCTTGTGCATGTGAGAAAACTACATAGACGGCAATGCCCATGTCTTTGTAGAGACATAAATCACAGGTCACTTTTCAGATTCCTACATGTTCTTTCTTGATCAACATGCTGCCTTCTCTGTAGTGTTTTCTCCTCTACTTTCTGACTTCATTGAAAATCCTGCAAGTTTGAAGAGTTGACTCTCTGGGAGGGGAATCTCGACCAGTGGGAAAAGAAAGGAGTCAGGTACATCAATTCCTTCTGTTTTCTTTCTCTTCCCCATGGACTCTTCAAGACTCATTTCCTTTTTGCAAAACTTACAATTCTGAGTGGGCTTCCCTGGTGACTCAGCAGTAAAGAATTTGCCTGCCAATGTAGGAGATGTAGGAAACACAGGTTCAATCCTTTGGTTGGGAAGATCCCCTGGAGGAGGGCATAGCAATCCACTCCAGTATTCTTCCCTGGGAAATCCCCTGAACAGAGGAGCCTGGCAGGCTTTAGTCTGTGGGGTTGCAAAGAATTGGACACAATTTCGTGAGCAAACAACAACAGTAATGGTTCTGAGTGCCAGGTGAGACAAGGACAGGGCAACCCATCATGTGTCTTTATGGCTCCTTGTTAAGCAGAAACTATGTAATACATCTTAGCACACAGTTTTCACCTTTCTTAGCTTTGTTTCACTTTTTTTTCTCACCTTCACCATCAGGGTTAACACCTCTGTTAACACCTTAACCTTGCCCCATTCTCTGCTTCCTAGAAGAATCTGTTAAGACACTGCATTTGGGGTGAATTGTTTCAGTATGTGTAGACTTGGGCAATCAGCATTCTGGGAAAAAGCTTTGGTAATAAATCTGCCCCTGCGACTGTTTCGATAAACTATATATACATATGGATCTGCAGTTTAGGAAATCATTGGAAATTATTTCTTCACAGACCTAAAATTGTAATAGGAAAGATGACTGTCAAAGCTAAGTGTAATGTTGTAGTGGTAATCCCAAAAACTCTGTCAATGAGTTAACCTCTGTCTGGTCCAAAGAAAAGTTCCTGGCTTCAATTCTTTGTATCTAAGATTATGTAGCACAGTCCAGATTGCATCAGCATTGTTTCTGACCCAGTGGATGATTTTACATATATTATCTGAGACTCAGTGAGCAACCCAAGCCTTGTGTGATTAAAAGTGGGTTTAATCTGGATATTACTAGATTGGACTATGTTATGTCTGAAAATCTTGGCATTCATTTCAGCAGCTGTCATAGATGGACTTGAGAGGACCATGGTGACTCAAGTGTGGCTATGTAGAGTGAAGTGAATGTGGTGAGAACTTGGCCTTTTATACTGAATTCAGAAATGAAAATGGACATTGACAGTGAGATTTGGAAGAAAGTCTATACTTTGGTTGATGAAAGTGCCTATGAGGTGTTAGAAGAGAAAGGATACATAAACTTTACCACTGATGTTATATGTCACTTATTCAATCGAATCCATATTTAAAACAACATCCATGTTCATTTACTATCAATAATAGTGAAAGATACATGACACTGAGAATAAATTCTTCTGAGCCTTTCTTGTTCTCTGAGCTCAAGGATTCAGTTCAGTTCAGTTCAGTAGCTCAGTCATGTCTGACTCTGCCACGCCATGGACTGCAGCAGGCCAGGCTTCCCTGTCCTTCACCAACTCCCAGAGCTTGCTCAAACTCATGCCCATCAAGTTGGTGATGCCATCCAACCATCTCATCCTCTGTTGTCCCCTTTTCCTCCTGCCTTCAATCTTTTCCAGCATCGGGGTCTTTTCAAATGAGTCAGTTCTTTGCATCAGGTGGCCAAAGCCTCAGCATCAGTCCTTCCAAAGGATATTCAGGACTGATTTCCTTTAGGATTGACTGGTTGGATGTCCTTGCAGATCCAGACTCTCTCAAGAGTCTTCTCCAACACCACAGTTCAAAAGCATCAATTCAGCACTCAGCTTTCTTTATGGTCCAACTCTCACATCCATACATGACTACTGGAAAAACTATAGCTCTAACTGTATGTACTTTTTCATCAAAATAATGTTTCTGCTTTTTTTTCTTTGCTCAAGGATTACCTTTTGTTATTATCAAGAGCCTGAGAGTAAATACATTTTGATATGCAGAAATATCTATAAACAACTATGATATCTGACTCTAAGCTGAGGAAATGTCACAGCTCTACTAATGTGACTGAACATTCAGTTTTTATCCATATTGATGGACATAGTTTACTGTTTCATGCTGAAGCAAGAATTTGGGCCACAGTAACCAAGGATATGAATAAAATACTTGTATTTTAACCTGTGAAAAAATTAAAGCAACCCAACGTGCCAAAAAAGAAATAAAACAGTATAAAAATTATATGGTTTAACCTAAAACTAAACAGAAATAAGTATGATGATGGATTTTTTCTAATGAAACAATTAGACTACACATATCAGACAGCATTCCCATTCATAATACATCCTTTGTAGTCTTAAGAGCTAAATTCTGGCTTTTTAAAAAAAAATAAATCAATTGGCAATTAAAAATATTATCGACTTTGAAAATTATAAAATTAATTTTCACTGTAGATCTTATAAGTATAAAGAAAAACAAATTAAAGAAAACAATTTGCAGCATCCAGGGAGGGTCATTGCTAACTTGAGTATGTTTGTGCCCCTATATATTTTATATATATTTATATAAATGCATACTTCCAAATTAAGATAATGCTATGTAGGCAGTATTTTTTTGTCATCAATTTTCTGTATATTTCTTCAAATCTTTTCAAATTCTTTGAAAACACAGTTTTTAGTGGTTTCATATCATTATCCTATATGGATGAAGCATACCTTACTTATTAGCCCACTGGTGTTCACTTTACTATTAATATTACGGAGAACTCTGTACTGAGGATCCATATACATGCTCTTTTTTTGTGACTCTTCTATTCCTTCCTAAGAAGTAGAATTATTGGGTCAAAGAGCATACACAATTAAAATTCTTTCAATCAGATCAGTCACTAAGTCGTGATGGACTCTTTGCGACCCCATGAATCGCAGCACGCCAGGCCTCCCTGTCCATCACCAACTCCCGGAGTTCACGGAGACTCACGTCCATCGAGTCAGTGATGCCATCCAGCCATCTCATCCTCTGTCGTCCCCTTCTCCTCCTGCCCCTATTCCCTCCCAGCATCATTCTTTCAATACTTATTACCAAATTTATAAAAACTGGAGGTCAAAATACTATCCTATGTATTTCTATTTATGTTTTTGACTATTCAATGAAGTTTAATTTTTTATGATCAGTTTGTATATATTATTTATATCTTACACTTTCACTATTTTCTATAGCAAGATTTTGTGCACTGGGTTATAAGATCTCTTTACATATTAAGGATTCTTAAAATGTGTGTTCCAGACACAAGGTAAAGATGAAAAACAAATGACTTACTTTCACAAACTTATTTTAGAACTCTAAGACAGAAAATACATAGACAAGGAAACAGACATTTGTTTGTTTCACCAAAGATATTTCTTTGCATCTGATATTTTAGATAGAAATAAGGGTAGTGGAATAGAATGACACCTTAGCTAAAGTGATCAGAGCATGGTAAGGTTCTCCAGTTTCCCAAATCTTTAAGCACATATTATTTTACAGTTTTCCTTACTTAGTCTTGTCCACTTCTTGTCT
Organism: Bos indicus x Bos taurus; assembly: GCF_003369695.1. Lineage (NCBI taxonomy): Eukaryota > Metazoa > Chordata > Mammalia > Artiodactyla > Bovidae > Bos > Bos indicus x Bos taurus. The sequence continues at coordinate 18,296,393 of NC_040082.1, forward strand.
AATTTCCTTCTTTGTATTTTATATTTTTGTTGTTATAATGCAAAAGTGAACTCATCCATAATGTTTCCTAACTGACTATAGCTGGTGACTAACTGTTTTAATTATGATGTCTGTGAGTTGAGCCATGGTGCCAATGTTAGCATCAAAGTGAGCTAATTACTACAGATGCTACTCAAAATTTCCTGGGATTGAGCCCCCAGAATTCTCTTCCTCTAACAACCTGAGCTCACATTCAGTGTATAAGTATCAGAGTTAGAATATTTGGTGATGACCAAAAAATTTAGCCTTTTAAAAAATATGTGTGTCTCTTGGTAGCTTGTCTTTAAGTTGTATTATAAAATTTACCATTTATCAAACACCTTAATTTGTGTGTATTTCATGTAATCAAGATTCAGAAACTTTAAAAAAGTATTTATACATTCTAAAAGCCCACTTAATATTTCTCAAGTTGTATTACAATTTTTGAATTTATTTTCTTACAGATTTTCATTTGAAGAAGAAGACAAAGCTGATTATTATGACTGGATAATGTTGAATGAGACTGGGATGCTCTCTCTGTTTCCTGACTCCACACTTGACCAGGGACATTGTGAATGAATGCATGAAGAGGATTGAGTGACTGTTCTGGTGGGAACAATTCTCAGCAATGATCTATCTTCCTATCTTGCTTAGTTTGACCTGTGTATTTCCATGGCACTAATTACCAAGTGGGAGTCTTGACAGATCACATTAGTCCAGGGAGAATACAAGAGTCAAGGAGAAGCTTTCTCATATGATTCTCCTAAAGGTCTGCCTAGGGTTTGTCTGCAGGTAAAAGTTTTGAACTTTCTTTCTCCTAGGTATTCAAAATCTCAGCTACAAATTTACATGAGTATTACTCACTGATATTGCTTCATGTAATTATTGTTTCCTACTAAATTTGGAGACTTTTTGAGTGCTTTGTGTTTTGGGATCAATCCCATAGGCTTGTTATATTTTTCTATGGGCTTCACTGAAAAAAATGTTTAAGTTATGAGGGCAAAAGAATATTATACCATTAATTTCTTCTTTCCTTATACACAGAGATACCAGTTCAGGGTGGGAATGAATGCTTACCTTCCAATAACCATCCCCAAATCATCACTACATCCTCCCCCACTCTTTGCCTCATCCTTATATAAGTCACTTCTTTCTATATGTTCCCACATCAGCTCACACTTGACTATCATTGTGCTGAGCACCATTACTTAAAATTATTTATTTATTGATATATGACTTTTCTTTACTGAATTATAACTCCACAAAGTAAGAAACTGGTCTTATTTTTCTTTGCATCTTCTTCAAACTTCTGGAAGGACAGGTATATGGTAATTGCCTATTGAATGAATCAATAATCCATTGAATGATCATTTCATTTTGTTCACACATTACTTTTGAAGTTGATCAACACCAGTGTCTGCCAAATGCTTTTGTAAACTATTTTAATTCTATATCGAGTTACTAAAACTTCAAAAATATTTGGTTACAAAATAAAATTGGTGTTTTCCCTCTGTGTCTCTTCAACTTACAGAGTAAATTCCTGTTTGGTTTGATGAGTAAGTGTATTTAGACATTTATCTGGCACACTTGAATAAGTTCTTCTGAGATGATAGATCAGTGTACTGTTTTTAAAGTAATAATATAGCATGTGGAATTTAGTCTGACAGTTTCTAGCAGTAGCAACAGCTAACACTTATATAGTGTTTTACATGCCAGGCTAGTAGCTAACTTAAAAGCACTTGCCAGGCATGATTTAAGAATTTACATGTATTAATTTGTTTATCCCTTTTGATAGTAGTATGGGGTTGATATTAAAATTGAAAAGTATTCCCATTTTACATATAATAAAACTGAAGTCAGGGAGAACTTAAATGAAGTGTCCAAGATTATGTAGGTAGTAAGTGGTAGAGTTAATATTAGAACCTAGACCCTCTGGTTCCACAGACTATGACCCTGACCACTATAAAAAGACTCTATTTTAGATCATATTTAGAACATGACTCTGAGGATGAAAAATATTAACTGGTGAAGACAAAATTACACAAATGTAAGCTACCCTGAATTCAATAACACCAACATTAGACAGAAAGAATTTTATTGACGGCAATAAATTCCTAGATTCTGAATCATATGCTTACTTCCTAAACAAAAATCTTGAAACAAAAAAGTGGCACACAGAATGCCCACTGCAGTATGTAATGGCCAAACTTAATTCAAAACCTACGAACTAACAATACTGTAGGATCTTCAGGGTTCTTTTTGCAAAAGTGTGGTTTTTTTTTTTTTTTTTTAATCCAAGATTAATTAATTAGTGCTAGTTAAGAAAGCTTGTCCACCTGGGTTTTCATGCTTCACACCCCTATATCTCTCTGAATCTTGGCTAAGCAAAAGGGGTACCTGAGGCTGCCAACCCATCCTTCGTGCTTCTCAGCTTGTCCCCTGCCATCTGTCCAACAACACGGCCACCTCTCACCCAAGACCCACCCCCTTCAGCTCTCAGACGACCTCATCAGCATGGGTATGCTTTTGAAGCCTCTTCCATTTCTGATTGCATCAGGCCAAAAAATGATTTTTCAAAGCATTTACATACACAAATTAGAACATAGCATAATATTCACACTACCTTGGAAATGATAAAGAATGAAACAAAGTAGGAATTATTTTAAAGTGATGTGGGAAGAGTCTTCTTACCTGTCACTGTGTTCACCAGAAATATACCCTCACTGTGGTATTGTCTGCAAAACCATATTGCTACTCTTGAAGGGATACTTTCAAGTATTGCCAGATAGCAAATAACTAAATATCACAGAATATTCCTACAAAGTTTCAGAGTCAGAAAGTTGCAGAGATGGGATTTGATATTTTTCCATTCTGACTCCAAATTTCAAACTTCTTTCATAAAACTGTCATGCAAATGTACGTTCCTCGGTTCTTTGTCTCGTCACAACAAAGATTTGGAGTGACGGACATTAAAGCCCCCTCGGCGTGTCACAGCTCTCGGGTCTTGGATAGACCGTGTTATAGCTCTTAGGTCTCGAAAGGACCATGTTCTAGCTCTTAGACAAATCAGTGTTATAGCTCAGTGTTACAGCTCTATTTTATTTAGAAGATAGCAGGAAACTCCGTCTCAGGTGTGAGGGCACATCTATCCAAAGACGCGAAGAGAAGAGCGCCCCAGCGCATGGGGGAGAGAGAGAGAGTTAGCTTTGGCTCCTCTTTTTATATGTTTATCTCTCCCTGTGCCTGTCCTATGTAAATTGGGCCAGCCAGGAGTGTTGTTTGTTTTTTGAGGTCCTCACTCATGTCCTCGGACCTTCCTTTGTTCTATTTTCATGGGCTTTTCCCTTCTTTGTCTTTTAGCCACTGCCATTTTAGACTCCTTTTCCCTATTCTACCTACCTAACATTGGTTGCAGAGATGGGATTTGATATTTTTCCATTCTGACTCCAAATCTCAAACTTCTTTCATAGAACCATGATACAAAAAATTAAAAAAGATGAATTTTAAAGAGGGACTAGAGAAGCAGCTTCCTTGGTGGCTCAGATATTAAAGAATCTGCCTGCAATGTGGGAGACCAGGGTTGGAACCCTCAGTTGGGAAGATCCCCTGGAGAAGGGAATGGTTACCCACTCTAGTATTCTTGCCTGGAGAATCCCATGGTCAGAGGAGTTACCTGGTGGGCTACAGGCCACGGGGTCACAAAGAGGCAGATGCAACTGGATGCATTTCACTCACTCACTCAGATAAGCAGCAAGGGTTGATGCCAAGAGAGGGCAGGTGTGGCTGGGAGATTCTGGAAGTCGAGGAGTAACTGAAAATCTAACTGAAAATCTGAGTCTCTGAATGTTGATAATTGGGTGAAGAATAAAAGGTTCCTGAAATTTCAAGGATGTTCTCTCCTTTGCAATATTCCTGAAAGCATGATGTCTATGGCAGGCTACACTGAGAGACTAGAAAGGGATTCAAAGTGAATGCTGGAGTTAGCAAACCCCAGCTTTATGGATTTATTTGCCATGTTTATTTTCACTAGATTCCAAATTTTATATTTATCTCCCAACTTTTAAGGGTATTGTTTAAAAGGTATTATATGCCACCAGATGAAACATGGTGAAGAGAGTGGCAATAAAAACAGAGAAGAAGTGACTGAGATATTAGTGATTTTGAATCCATATGACTTAGATGCTATTTGAATTTGAGGAAAAGAGGGGAAATTACAATCAGAGAGGCCCAGAATTTTGAAACTAGACGATCTGAAAGGGTGTTGTGTTCATTCTGAGGTGGAGTTGAACAGAAGGGAGTTTGGATCAGAAGTGAGACACAGTTTGTGATGTAGGTCAACATATATATTTGCTTAGAAATGATAGTTAAAGCCAGGCCACTACAGGGAGTTTTTCAGGGAAAAAAGAGATTAGGACAGGGGATGAAGGATAGAAACTTTGGAAGCTTCTGTGTAGGGAGCAGAATGAGAACTGACAGTCCAGAATGAAGTTCTAGAAAGAGCTGTGGGAGAGGGCCGCCTTGCGGAAGGCACTGGCAGAGAGCTATGATGAAGTTAAAGAGCGGTTAAAGATGAGGATGGAAGAAAATAAGCTTAGATATGGCAGATTATTGTCACACCTCTGAGAGAGCAAGTCACTGGATCAATTGTGCAAATGGGGAAATAAAAAGTGAAAAGAGGGAGATTCGTCTTCTGAGAACGATCTTGGAGAAAACCAGCAGGAAAAGGAAGCAAGCAGGCAGGGTAGGGGTGTGAGGCAAACACAAATGTTGGCATGTATGTGGTCCTACAGCCGGAGGGGGAAGGATCCAGGGAAGATAGGGAAGGAGACAGAGAGAAGATGTGTGTGAGAAGAGAAAAGGTATGTGGTTACTGGGACAAACTCTCAGAAGATGCAGAAGGAATGGAATGAGGTCATAACTGAACAAGCCCTGCAATTACTCCTGTGATGGGAGGGAGAGAGAGGAGAAGTTGGAAGGAGAAGCTGAGGGTTTTGGAGAGAAACAGGGAAGGCAATGAGGAAGTTCATGGCCACTAGTCTTGATCTCTCACTCAAGTTAAATGTGAGATGGCAGATTACCATGTGGGAGTTGGGGCTCTGCTGTTAATGGAATGAAACGACTTTATGCAAAGTCAGTCAATTTAGAGACAAATTAAAGCACTGATTAGTTCACAGTGAGTGGCTGATTTCTGCTGAGTTTATGATGACCAGTGGTTTTGTTGCAGAGTTCTCCCTAGGAGAACTTGAGAGTTCAAGAGCAGAAATATGGCCTTCGGGCTAGCATATCCCTTGCTTCCTAATGCTGCTCTGAACTTTTCAGCACCTTAAAAAACTCAGCACACCATTTATTTATTTCTTTATTTTTATTGCTTTTACCTACCAACTTCAGGGCCCGTATCTGCTTCTGTGATGTCAATACTTGGGTCATCATCTTTGTCTCTTACCTCTTGACATCATCCTCTCATTGTCTCTCTAGCCATGTTAATAACATCATTTCAAAGTCCCTTGACCTCCTCAGCTCTAGTTAACTATATCTTATTCCACCTAAGCAACCCATAAACACACCTACATTTCACACACTATAGTCATTTTTCATAGCTTCTTTTCCACTGTCATCTTGAGCTGTGGCTTCAGATTAAAGACTCTAAATTAGGGAATAAAAATGTACTTTAATGTGAAGGTACATGGCACATATTTTAAGCTGAAAAAATAATGATTATTCTGCAAAATGGATTCTCCTGCATCCAAAATTCTACTATGTTCTTTTTCTCTGAAGGAAAAATATGTAAGAAAGCTGATTAATGAATATAAACAAATGCATCCAGCTATTTTCGGTGCTCAATCAGAAGGACTTGGGCCTCAGAATGCAACCATATTTTAAAATGACCCCATGAGTTTTAGTATGAAATTATATAAACCATTAAATAATGGTCACCATTTAGTGAATATACATGTGGCATTGGTATTAGACACATATTCCGTCATCTCCTCACACAATTTTAGAAATCCCAAGTCTTCTAACTAATTATTGCCGTAATTATTATTTAAACCAGGGTCTTACTCTAAAACCTAGGATTTATCCCATAGTTTTCATATATGTAACATTCTTCATGTTACTTTGAAAGTGTATTTAAAAAGCAATGTAAATATTTCTAGAATTTTACTGATCTTTGAGAATTTAAAGTTGTTATATATCAAATGGTATAGAATGATTTTTTTTTTTTTTTTTACCAGAAATATAGGATCTGTAGTTCAGCTAAAATTCCAACTCTGCTACTTACCAGCTATGGGATCTTGAGAGTTAAAAATCAAAGCTTTGCTAAAGTCTCAGTTTCTTCATTTGTAAAATAGGAAAAAAATTAAGATCACACATATAACATCAAATTATTGTTAAAACAATTAGGCAATATAAGCATAGTGCTCAGCACATCTGTTAACAGAGTAATTACTCAATATGTTCTAGATAATACCAGTGGTCATGTATGGATGTGAGAGTTGGACTATAAAGAAACCTGAGCACCGAAGAATTGATGCTTTGAACTGTGGTGTTGGAGAAGACTCTTGAGAGTTCCTTGGACTACAAGGAGATCCAACCAGTCCATCCTAAAGGAGATCAGTCCTGGGTGTTCATCGGAAGGACTGATATTGAAGCTGAAACTCTAGTACTTTGGCCACCTGATGCGAAGAGCTGACTCATTTGAAAAGACCCTGGTGCTGGGAAAGATTGAGGGTAGGAGGAGAAGGGGCCAACAGAGGATGAGATAATTGGATGGCATCACCAACTCAACAGACCTGGGTTTGGGTAGAAACCGGGAGTTGGTGATAGACAGGGAGGCCTGGCGTGCTGCGGTTCATGGGGTCGCAAAAAGTCGGACACAACTGAGCAACTGAACTACTACAATAATATTATTACTAGTATAACTACTTTTGTATCCTGCTAGTATTTTTTGAAAAGATTTTTTACATATTTCTGAACACCAGTTAATTTTAAAGGCCTTGAGAATAGCCCACTGAGATGACATCCCTGACGAGAATATGTTTACTAAAATATGTGCTCAGTTATTCAGTCATGTCTGACTCTTTGCAGCCCTATGGACTGTAACCCACCAGGCTCCACTGTCTGTGCAATTTTCCAGGCAAGAATACTGGAGTAGTTTGCCATGCCCTTTTCCAGGGGATCTTCCTGACCCAGGGATCCAACCCATGCCTCTTGTGTCTCCTACATTGGCAGGTGGGTTCTTCACCACTAACACCACCTGGGAAGCTTGGTTTAATAAAATACAATGTATTTTATTGGTGCATCAGTTATCACAAGGGGAAGCCACTTCTCTGATAGCATAGATTCTATTTTCCTTAAGTTAGAGAAAATTCCCTACATCTTTTTCCTTCTGGCTAGTTGGCAAAAAGGAGAAAGAAAATACTCTGAAATTCGGATATCAAAGTCACACAGCTCCAAATCCCATCCTGGATATTTCCTCAATGAACCGGTTTGCAGGGCCATGGTTGAGAGGTTGGCTGCTTCCACTCTCACACATGTGGCCCACCATATCTGTTCCTATTCCCCCCCGACCTCATAATGTGTCCCCAAGGGGGGGCTCTGTTAGCATCCGAGCTGTCAGCCTTCATGGTGGCACTGGTGGATGTCAGCAGCACTGCTTCTGATGATGTGTTTGTTAGGGAGGCCATTTGCTAATACCTGATGAAGTATCACCAACATTAAGCTTCTTGAAAATGAGCTTGCTTTGCTAATGTGAAGGCTGTGGAACCTCTGGGATTCGGGCGCATTGTAATGACGAAGTTTGGTTCCAGACCGCCTATCTGTGACAAAGGGCTGGGAGACTGAGACATCCCTGAGCTGCATTCTACACAGGAAAAGAAGACGGGAAGGGATGTGCCTCTCCAGTGCGGATTTCCTTCTGATTCAGTGACAGTTCACCCCTAAGGGGCTCACTGCCTGGCGGTTTTTATTTTTTTGCAGTGAGTGTTTTGTTTGTCTCATGTTATCTCCAGATTAAAGCTAAACCCCTTAACTAAGGGGTAGAGTTGATCAGGAAGGTTAAAACCAGTGTAAAGTGAAGAAGTGGAGAAATTTGCCTGCAGTTTTCAGAAGTTTGTAATTCTGTAAAGCTTCAGATGAGTAATTCTGAAAGGAAGGAAGGAAGGAGGGAAGGAGGAAAAGAAGGGTCAAAGTCACTTGGGGTACTTGGGAATACCTGTTAATAACAAATTCTGGGCAGTATCCCTAGAGATTCTGATTCACTAGGCCTGACACAGCTCCTGGAAATCTGTGTTATAGTCAATTCTGATGCAGGCAGTCTTAAGAAAACACTTCATGAAACACTGACAGTGAGTTTCTAGAGAGCTGGAATTTAATTTTTAGAAACCATCTTGGCTCTCTTGTAGTCAGGCAGTAAGATCCACGTGAACTCTGAGTATCTATTCTCTTTCCATGTATAGATTCTCACTCATGTTGCCATCTGTTAATCCAATCACTCATTTAGTTTCCATGTATTGAATGCTGGAGGCTTTGCATTTACCTTCAGGGCCACTGTTCCCCTCTCAGACCTCCCTGTGTCTTGGAGGCCAGCCTCTAAGTGTTGCATCAACCAGTGTTCTTGCCTTCAGAGGCCAGTGGAGACTAAAGTCAAGGTATTTATTTTCCTGTGCTCCTGTAGAGAAAAATTTGTCAGTGGCCAAGTCAGCTTCAAGTCTGGCAGTGGCTTAACTCCTCTATAAGCATTTAGTAGGAGATGCTACAGTTATAGCTCCGGTAACTCCCCTGTTCCAACCCCCTTTTGGTTCCTTCAGGCTTAGAAGACTAACAGTTTCTTAAGCTTGTCTAATCTGGGGAGCTCCACTGTCTCTTGCTGATTTCATGTAACTTTCCTCATACCTTATAAGAGTTCTGTGGTTCAGTTATTCCTCTTGAGTGTGGCATGCTTTCTGCCAAGGTGCCCTGACAGCATATTAAGAAGCTCTATATGGGTTTTTGAGAGGGTCTTGGAAAATAAAATAAGGTAACAAATAAATATTCTGAATTGGGATAGGTTTTATGATAGAAGCATGTACAGAATGATAAAAGAGCGTAGTGGAGGGAAAAAATATATCTGTCCTGTCAGTTGAGAAATACTAATAAAGAAGGTGACATCGCTGTAGGGTCCTGAATATTATTTAGGAACACTTAGGTGGAAAATCAGGGGAGAAACAGTCTGAAGAGAGTTCCCCTGAACCCTGACTGCCATCGCATGACCACCAGTCACTATCATGTCACAAGCATTAATGCTACAGTTTTCCTTTATTCTTTCTACCCTTTTCTAATCCAGTCCCCACACAGTAGAGAAGTGATCTTTATAAACTATAAGAGAATGTCAATACACACATGTTGAAAAATAAAGAAATATTTCTAAAATGTTTCTAAGTTCTTTTTTTCTAGCTAAAACTTAGAATGTATTGGAGGTAGTGGTATGAATATATTCTAAATAGCTACTTAAACACTGCAAAATCATAGGAGGCTTTAGAATAGAAGGTAGACATAACCCAATCTTTATTTCAGAAACCCTGGAAGCAATATGAAAGATAAACCAGGGGAAGAAGAGACTAGAGTAAGAAAAACCTTATTAGGAACATCTTCTCACATGATAGGATTCTCTCTGATCTGGTAGAAGTGATTCTATTATCCATCGGAAATGTTCTCTGAAATATTATCTTCTGGTAAAGAAGATGAAAATCACCAGTGACAATTCACACCTAAAATTTTACAATTGCCTAGGCATATTTTCCTGAGGTAATGTAAAATTCTAAATTGATTTAATGCTGTACAATAGAGAAAAATGTGTCATAAAAGAATATTCAAACTTCAAAAATTTTTTAGCAATCTGATAATTATATGTTAAATCCAATTTTTTGACTTTTTTTTTCTCAAATGTATTTCATTAAATCAGGCTACTTATTTTTCCAATATTCTGGCGCAGATATTAAGTACATATTTTGATCATGTAAATTTAGGTGATTGTATTCTGATGGGAAATCCTGAAAATAAAATATTGAGCAAGAAGTATGCCTGAGCACATTTTATTATTTACTTGAAAATAATTGGCTATCATCAAAAAGTTTACAAATCATAAATACTAGCAAAGGTATGGAGAGAAGGGAACCTTCCAACACAGTTGGTGGCAATATAAATTGGTACAACCGCTATGGAGAACAGTGTGGAGGTCCCTTAAAAAACTAAAAATAGAGCTACCATATGATCCAGCACTTCCACCCTTTGGGTATATATCCAGAAAAAAATGAAAACTCTAATTTGAAAAAAAGTACATGCACCCCAGTGTTCATAGCAGCGCTATTTACATAGTCAAAATGTGGAAGCAACCTCAGAGCCTATCAACAGCTGACTGTTTCAAGAAGATGTAGTAAATGTATACACTGGAACATTATTCAGCCATACAGAAGGATGAAATATTGCCATCTGCAGCAGCATGGATGGGCTTAGAAATTATCATACTAAGTAAAGTAAGTCAGATAAAGAAAATCACTATATGATATCACTTATACGTGGAGTCTAAAAATAACACAAATGAATCTAATATAAAGCAGAAACAGACTCACGGATATAGAAAACAAACTAATGGTTACCAAACCGAAGAGAAGGGGGAGGGACAACATCCAAGTGTGGGATTGGCAAGCATAAACTATTACACACAAAACAGATAAGCCACAAGGATTTCTTATATAGCATAGGAAATTATATTCAATATCTTGTAATAACCTATAATGGAATATAATCTGAGAAAATATAAGTGAGTCACTTTGCTGTACACATGAAGCTAATAGAATATTTTAAATCAACTATACTTCAATAAAAAATAAATAGGGAGCAAGGTCCTATAAATTTATGTTCATGGAAAATATCACACTTTCTGTCAAAAATTTCCGTAAAAGAATATGATTTTCTATGATTAATGATTTCAGTACTTCCTCACTTCCTCTACTCTTAGAGGAAGAAGTGAAAGGCAAAATAAAATTTCATTGCCCTCATCACGTGCTGTCCAATCGTATTATAAAAGCCTTCTTCTCTCATGTGAAACTATTTCTTTCATTCTTATGTGTGTTCTTTAAAAGCAGCTTTATTTATGCATAACTGACATACAGTAAACCGAATACATTTAAGTTAAACAACTTGAAAGGTTTTCACACATGTATATACTCATGAAACTACCATCATAATCAAGATGATGAACATACCCATCGCCCCTATGTCTCCTGCCTCCTTGTAATCCCTTCCTCCAACCCTCCCTCATCCCCAGATTGACCCCAGCAAACCACTGATTTATTTTTTGTCACTAAAGATTAGTTTACATTTCCTAGAGTTTAATATAAACAGAATCACATGTATATTTTGGTCTAGCTTCTTTTATTAGTATAATTATTTTGAAATTCAACCATGTTATGCGATCTCAGTTGCTCAGTCATGTCCAACTCTTTGCAACCCCCTGGACAGTAGCCTGCCAGGCTCCTCTGTCCAGGGGATTTTCTAGGCAAGAACACTGAAGCAGGTTGCCATTTCCTTCTCCAGGGGATCTTCCAGACCCAGGGATTGAACCCACATCTCTTGTGACTCCTGCATTCACAGACAGATTGTTTACACTGAGCCACCTCTTGTTGCTGTTCAGTCACTAAGTCGGCTACCTGGGAAGCCCCTATATCTGAGTAGAGTATCAGAATACTTCATATTGATATACTAGAGTTTCTTTTAGGAACATTTGTGCACAAGTCTTTGTGTGGACATACACTTGCATTTCTCTCAGATTAATACTTAAGAGTGGAATGACTTGATCATACGATCAATATTTTTTCAAACTTTTTATTGCATTATCAAATTGTCTTCAAAGTGATTGTATCATTAAAATTCTCACCAACTGTGTATGAGAATTCCATTTCTTACACATTATTATCAAGATGATGTAATCAATCTCCTTCCTCTTCTTTGGGAGCTCCCAATAAATATATATTAGATGACTTGAAGCTGCCCATAGCTTACTGATATTCTATTCATTATTTTTAATATTTTTCATCTCTATATGGTTAATTCAGGTTTTTTAAAAATATCTTCATATACCTGACTTATTGAATATATGTGTTATAATAAGCTGTCTTAATGCCTTACCTGCTAATTTTGACATCTGAGTCAGCTCTAGGTTGATTTCAATTGATTGAATATTTTTCTCTTTATAGGTCTTCCTTCCTTCTTTGCATGACTAGTATTTTTTTTTAATTAGGTGCTAGACATTATTAATTTTACCTTGGAGGCTGCTGGATGTCTTCTTATTCCTCTAAGTATTCTTGTGCCTTGTTTTGTAATTCAGTTAAATCGCTAAGAAACAGTTTGATCCTTTGGGGTCTTTCTTTTAAAATGTATCAGCTCAGTCTAGAGAGCCTTGCCTGAACTGAGGCAAGATGCTTCTGATTATTCTTTTCCAGTCTGGTCCAGTGGGAGTTCTGAGCACTAATACCTCTCCTCTTCTTGAATGTCTCTTTCCCAGGCCTCATGGTTTCCTCAGAGTGTGAAGTGCTCAGTATCTAAGCACCCAATGATCGAAGCAGACCCTCTGCAGATCTCCGGTGTTTTGTTTCCACTCAGTTCTCTTTCCTGGAGCTCTGTCTTGTGAACTTCAGCTGCCTTCATCTCCCTGGCCTCCATGTCCTCAGCTCAGAGAGTCTTCCGAGTTGTCCTGGACTCCCCTTTCCTGCACCACAGGTCAGAAACCCTCTCGCGACTGGTACTGGAGCGAGGAGCTTGCCTCATGTGTTTCTTGTCACTCAGATCCTGTTCTTTTTTTGCCTGATGTCCAGGGTCTTGAAAACCATTGTTCATGTTTCTGGTTATCTCAAGTGGGAGGGTAAATCTGGCTTGTGACTTTATCTTGCCCAGAAGACAAAGCTATCTATTGTAATGAATGATTTCCCTTATTTAAGTATATAGCGAGACTTTTGGTTTTCTAGAAAAATTATTTTATATGTCTGGAAAAGGAATTCAATCATGAAGAGTGTCTATGACTCCAAACTTAATTTCACAAAGTATTAAAGATGACAAAACAGTTATTTTTATAAGAAATTGAAGATAACTACTTTAATGAAAATTTCAGATACACTTTCTGAAATAGTCTTAGTATTTTTTTCAGAAACTCTGCCAGGAATATGAGTAAACTATATTTAAGTAAAAACTATCTATACTTTGATCACCTATGTGATTATGTTGAATTTTAGTATAAAACATTTATTATTGGAATACACACCTGGCCTGAATACTGTTATATTTTGATGTATGTGATTTAACAGATTCACCATTTCCCACTCTGAAAGAACCATCTGTATCTCTTGATGTGTAAATAGAACCATGTCCATAAGAATAGTTCCTTAGCACCATCAACTAGTCCAGACAAGCATAATGCACTAGTCTATATGAGGCACCGTATGTCTCTGAGAACATTTGGGTAAATTTTATAAATGGCATCCTGTTAAGGTCCTCATCACTCCGGTGTGGTTAATATACTTCATGCGAATCATCTCACAATCCATCATTTTTAACTGCCAAGGCTCAGATACTAACTGCTGCTTACTACTTGTGTAATTCTGGGCACACTTGGGCCTCTCTTTGGCTCATATCCTCAGTTAGAAAATAGAATTAACAATAGTAGAGCTTTTTAGAACAGTACCTTGCAAATAAAATGTACTATGTAAAACTTTTGTGAAAAGAAATAATTAATGCAATTAATACCAGACAAAGCTTGCTGGAAGAGGAGCATCTGATAATAATAACACTTGGTGGAATTACTGGTGTTCAATAGCAGAGGGAGCTCATATTTTTCTTCTAAGGGAAAGTCTGGGGTGGCAACAAGCCTGTGTCGGGGTCCTCTAAACCAGTATTTGGCAGGTGTGTCTTAGAAAAGAGGCAGGTGTGCATATGCGCTAAATCACTTCAGTTGTGTCCAACTCTTTGCAAACCTATGGACTATAGCCCGCCAGGCTCCTCTGTCCATGGGATTCTCCAGGCAAGAAAACCAGAGTGGGTGACCATACCCTCTCCTCCAGGGGATCTTCCTGAACCAAGGATGGAGCCTGCATTTCTTACGACTCCTGCAATGGCAGGCAGGTTCTTTACCACTAGTACCACTGGGAAGCCCTGGGAAAAGAGGACTCATGACAGGAAGAGGGCTGGAGAGATCTCTCAAGTCTCCTGTAGTCCAGTAGCACTAAAAAGCATCCTATAATTGTTTTGCTCCTGAGAAGTGGCTAAAGGTTGGATTGATAACATGGACTCGATAAGTTCAGGATGGACGCTGTGGCCATGGAAGAGGCTCAGGAGTAAGCAGCAGATGCAGTGGAGCTCAAGGGCAGCATCTTAAGGCCGGGCTGGCCAAATCACATCCACCTGGTGCCCATGCAAGCAGGCACCAATGGGCCTGGGTCAACCACCTTCACTCATATCCTGAGAACACACAGGCCACCAGGCCGAGAGAAAAAGGAGCGATGGCCAGAGAAGAGCACTCCTGAAGTGTTATTTGAGTCATCCAGAATTAGACCACATTTTCCTGGATGTGGCTAGGTTGGTTCTACCCTCAAGCAGAAATAAGATTTTAAGGAAAAAAATTAAGTCCAGTGGTGACAAAATAAAGTTGAAATTTTGAACCCCTGGATTTCTTGATTGTTAAATTTGTACCAATAACTTTTAAGCTGTAATTACAAGTGCACATAAGAATATGTGATGCTGTAAACTTTAGAGGTCTGGAGTGCTATAAGGAAGCATGCAGCCTAAGCATGATTTTACTGCTTATAAATGTGATATCTTGAGCAATCCTATAACCTAAACATGTGCTTTTTTTCATGATAAACTGTGTGTTGTAACACCTGTCCAGCATTCCTCAGGTTTCCCATGAGCATCAAATAGGATTATTTATATAAAATTGCTCTGAGAATCTATTCAATATAAAGCATAATGTGATCACAGGAAACTATTACAAATTAGAACATGAGTAATGATGAGTTTTAGAGGCATCATGGAATGCAGATTTATACTAAAATGTGCACCCCCAAATGGGGTTATGGAAGTCAGTATACAGTGAAGGAAGTCAATACACAGAGTTGGGAGGGAATATATTACAGTCCTCAC
Source organism: Bos indicus x Bos taurus (assembly GCF_003369695.1). Lineage (NCBI taxonomy): Eukaryota > Metazoa > Chordata > Mammalia > Artiodactyla > Bovidae > Bos > Bos indicus x Bos taurus. The sequence continues at coordinate 18,311,579 of NC_040082.1, forward strand.
AGTCAGAATGACCTGATAAAGAATTCAAGAATCCTTAGTGCAGATATTTACTATCTTTATGGCATGAATAAAGTTAATTTACATTTTTGAATCCCAACTTTCACATCTGCAAGATGAGTTTGCAGTGAGGAATGGAAATTATGTGTGGTAAAGGCCTTGGGCATAGCAGGCCTTCAGCAACAAATGGTAGTTTAATTTGTTCTAAAGGATGTGAACCAGTTTACAGAGTGGGGAAGTGTGGGTAGATGAGAATGTAAGATATGTGATGAATGAGAGATAAGTCATATACAAGAGTTGTAATGCTCATTGACTGAGTATTACATACAGTGTTATATATTACATACAGCATTATATACAGTGTTCACGGTATATAATCTATGCAATTGCCTCCTGAGAACAGGAAAAGTCACAGGAATCATTGTGGGGAAGGAGGAGATTGAGTTAGCTCTCCCCCTTGTGCCCTGGGACGCTGCCCTTGCGGCTTAGCAGTAAAGAATCTGCCTCCCAAGCAGGAGATGTGGATTCGGGTCAGAAAGATCCCCTGGAGAAGGAAATATCAACCCACTCCAGAATTCTTGCCTGGGAAATTCCATGGACAGAGGAGCCTGAAGGGTTATAGTCCATAGAGTCATGAGAATTGGACACAACTTAAAGACTAAACCATCACCACCATGTACCCTGGGAAAGCATGTGGGAAGTTTGGAACAATCTTTAATTGACTATGAATACAAAGATGACGTAATATTCCATGATGACAAGGTGGGATTGCTTTATCGTGGTGTTTGTGGTATAAAGCTCAGAACCTGAACAGGACACACTCCTCTTTTAAACTTACAATCTAGTGAGGCAGGTCAGAATCATTTTTGAAATACATAAGTGATTCTGAACATTAGAAAAAAAATGTTTTCATTACTAGGAACTAAAAGACACAGACCAGACTGAAGGCAAGCTAAAAGTATAGTTTGGGATAGAGTAGAAATCACAGTGTCACTAATAATAATACTGTTCTTTTGAAAAAGCAGAGTAATTATTCAAAAGGAAGAATGCAGGATCTCCTTCTTTACTGAGGTTATCGTGAAGGGTGCCGTGCTAGCTAAGTGGAGATGAAGCCCCACAGGAGCTGAGACTTGGTGCAAAAGGCCAAAAGGATGACCTTGACTTTGGGAATCATCTAATTAAAGATGGTTTTGGCACCTTGTTAAAACATCTGTTTCTGGGATATTTGGACCATGCTGCTGCTGCTGCTAAGTCACTTCAGTTGTGTCCGACTCTGTGCGACCCCATAGACGGCAGCCCAACAGACTCCCCTGTCCCTGGGATTCTCCAGGCAAGAACACTGGAGTGGGTTGCCATTTCCTTCTCCAATGCATGAAAGTGAAAAGTGAAAGTGAAGTCTCTCAGTCCTGTCCGACTCTTAGCGACCCCATGGACTGCAGCCCACCAGGCTCCTCAGTCCATGGGATTTTCCAGGCAAGAGTACTGGAGTGAGGTGCCATTGCTTTCTCCGATTTGAACCATAGGAAAGGCAAAAGTGATCTAGAAGGCCATGATTACCCTCAGGGTTAGCATGAAAAATTTTGTTTCTCTTAGGTAGATTAAGTTTTAGGAAGAAAATTGATAGAAATAGAATCTGTCATCTTCACAGTTTTCCAAATCTTTCATATGAATTAAGTCATTTTATATTAAAAATAGTCAAAGCATATGTCAATAGCCTCTGTTTGCAGAAAATAAAAAGTTCATAGAGGGCAAGTGACTTGCTCAAGGTTGGTAGTGGTTTAGTTGCTAAGTTGTGTCCAACTCTTGCGATCCTGTGGACTATAGCCCACCAGGCTCCTCTGTCCAGGAGATTTTCCATGCAAGAATATTCGAGTGGGTTGTCATTTTCTTCTCCAGTGGATCTTCCCGACCCAGGGATCAAACCTGTGTCTCCTGCACTACAGGCATATTCTTTACCGACTGAGCTACCAGTGGGGCTATAACTCATGTCTTCTGATAAATAGTCAAAGTCTTGCTACAACATTCAGTGTGTTACACTCTGCATCTTTCCTCAGATACAAAACACCATTTTAAATGAGAGAATTGCCCCAAACCTATAGATAAAAAGTAAAAACAGTGGCCAAATCCAGATCCTAGATCTCATATTGGGATGCTGGAGTGCATTCCAGTTTCAGACCTATTGTTTCTATCTTAGTCTACAGGTCTGATATGATGGGGATTTACCCCACCTGGTTCTCAGTTTCCCTAAATTGGGATTTTCTGAAGTTTTAAAAAAGGTTTCTGTGAACAATTTCAGTTCTTACCATCTCTCCATCTTTTAAGGAGAAAATGAAGCTCTTTGCATTGGCCATTCAAATCAAGAGGTGCTTAATTAAGCAGAAAGGCTTCTGTTTTGGTGAAGCATGTTCTTGATGTAGGTCTGTGTGGGCCAACACAGCATATCAATAGGTCAAGAATATCTTCCATCCCTGAAATGTTAGGCTGATTCATTTGAGACATTAGAGAAATTTCCCCTTTCAAAATTTCATTTGTGGGATAACCTTAAAATGAGCAACTTTATGAGAATGGGAGATCATGGCATTTTTTAAAGTCATGTTGTCCTCAGGCAACCTACATAGGCAAGGGAAAAAAATCTGTTTTATCAATTAATTCTATTGGTGTGTGTATATGTGTGTGTGTGTGTGTGTGTGTATTATCAGAGTTTGGCAGAGTAAGGCAGAGTAAGCATTAGTTAAAGACCCCAAACCAGTTCACTTTTTGGTTATAGACTAATGTCTTTTTCCCTCTTCTTCCTTTTCTTTTAAATGTTTTGTTCCTAAAACTATCAGATTAGTTAAGCCTATATATACAGGCAGAGGGTGTCAGAAAGACGGAGGGTTTCTAGATCTATACAGGCTGAGTCAGCAGTTATTACTGGTTCTAGAAATTAAAAGGGAATACTGTCCTCAATACACTGCTAGAGACGGGGTCCTGTGACATTCCGGCCGAAGTGTCAATCCTGGGTTTGTGCAAGTTTGGCCGGGTCTGACTACATCTGCTTAGGTTGAGGATGATGCTTTTTCTCCAAGAGTGTGGGCAGGTCGTTCCCCCTTTTTATTTGTGTTCCATTCCATTTAGTATGCACGGTGGGCATGGTGCCCCTCTGACTTTTAACCCTAAGAGAGTGCACACAAGTTGACTGGGAGCCTCTAGGGAAAACTGAGCTTTAATGACAATTTGAGTGTAAAATCTGGTCTGTGGAAGAAAGGTCACCACATCTGCATAGCCCCTGGAGTCAGGCTTAGAGCCCCGTCTGCCTTCAAATAAAGAAGCATTTTCCTGTATCTTAAGGCTGCTTTGGTTTGAGGTACAGGGAGCTCATGACAGAATCAGGGGAACTGAGTGATGTTTGCGCATGTTTGACTGCACTCTGCATCCTAAGAGAAGACTTTGGAGAAACCTAATCAATACTACAAGCATGTCCTGGACAGCAGCAATGCTGTTTTCATTCTGTTACAATAATGAATTGAAGTCTCCCAACAGCAGGTATAATAAGCACTACTCAACCCTTGATATTCAATCACCTTTAACTGGTTATATCCATCTAAAATTCACTGTTAACTGTGGTTTTACAATACCCCATTGGCAACCTTTTATGGCTCTCTCTGCACAAAAATGCAAAAACATCAAAACTGCTTCTCGGTGCCATATACTCAGGGCTTCCCTGTATTTGCTAAAATGTTTTCCATTTTTTATTTAAAGTCCAGTGGAAGGCATTCAGACACTGTGCACAAAATGAAGTGGTTTTGCCTTCAGTTTGAAATTATTTTTGCCATTACTGTTAGCCTAGAGTTCATATCTTCATCATTTCTGGTTGTGAAGTGATTTCATGTTATTTAGATCCCCAAAGCCAGCTCATCTCTTACATGAAATCAGGCTGTCTTTTTTTCCACAAGTCTCTCTTACACTTTTTCGTATCTGATGACTTTTTACTTATTTAAAGGCTTTTTTTTTTTTTGCTGCAGAATGCAGAATAGCAGAGGCAGTTTATGCACAGGATAAATAAGCAAGTGTTTCTACCTTATTTTATTAAGAGAAATGAGATAAGAAAGTAAGGGCTAGTGAAAAATCCTGGCAAAATCCACATCCTGGAAAGAACCTAAGTTTAAAACTCAGAATCTCAATATGGATAACTCTATCTCAACATATTTGACTATTTTTCATTTTGTTTTCAGTTTAATTTTAAATATGAAAACATATTGTTTTAAGGTTAATTCAACATTTTAACAAAAGTATCTGGTCAATCCAAACTATGTCACAAGATCATATCAAATTATATTATTGAATTTTAAGATTTCATCAGTTCAGAGTGCTTCATGTAAACGGGATAAATTTGACCAAAATCAAATCTTGGACAGGCAAGCTAGAGGCCTATATAAATATTTTTGATTCAGTGACTGAAATTGGTTTATAATCACTTTGCTTTTATTTCTGACTTCATCTATGGACTCTGTAAGATGATTTCAGTGGATTCTTCAAAATATTCATTTTCTATGTAAAATATGAAACAACAATGACAGAAGCTGAAATTAATTACCATAAAAATTATTTTAGTTTTCTTATGTAGAATCAGCAAAAGTATAATCTATTTGGATCTAAATTTAGTTAAAATCACAATATTTGACAAAGATGATAATGAAAGCCATTATTGTGATAAAATTTACAAATTTCAGTATTTGTAAACATACTCATACATGAAAAATTTAATAATATACATAGATTAAAATTTATAAATACGATTTAAAATAATAGGCTTTCAGTTCCTTTATGTCTTGTATACAGAGTAGGCAAACTTCTACTTCCAAATAAATAAAAAGCTAAAAGTTTCCATCAAAGCAAGGGTGGTAAACTAAACTTAGCTTTTATAATAAAAATAGTGTCAAATTCAATTTCCCTTTCTACTATCAAGAAATTCTGAAATGTTTTGAAGTAGCACCAGGCTGCATAGTAATGCAATCTATAAAATATCACCAATATTTTCAAACATGTGGTAATGATTTTCCTCACACTTAAATGTGGCCCCAATTCTAACAATAAGCACAGTTGCTTTTGAAAAAATGCTAACTTTGACAGGTTTGCTAGCTATTTTTTCAATTAGGTTTAACGAAATATCACTAACTTCTTCTAATACTTCAAAAGATCATCACATTTTGGGGAGGAGAGGTGCAGTAATCATTCTAAATCCTTATTACCCAAACAAATAGTAGCTACACTAGACTAAAACATTAATCAGTTAGGTTACTTATATTTAAGATACTTATAATTTCAATAATTATTAATTCACAGATTGTAGAACTTAGGTAATCTACTTTATGAGATATAAAAATAACCTTACTTCATAATGTCTACCAAGTGAAGCATACACACTTTTTTATTTTACAGAAAATAAAATCAAAATTAGGAACATGCATAGTATTGATAAAATTTGAATTATTACTCTTAAATTCAAGGGAAATCTAAATTCTATCAAAATTTGGAAAGGCATTGCAATTTATCTCAAAGTGTTGTAAAAATAGACAAACACAATGACATTTGCGGCAGTGAAATAAAAGGATTTCGGAGAAAAAATAATTCAGGTCCAGTATTATGACCAAGTTCTTTGGTTTCTTTTCATAGATAATAAATACGTAAATAAAATAATGCATATTTTATATAATTAATTAATGACTAGCACCATAAGAAAGCCATAAAAATATCTTTGTTTTGAAATGACACATATTTGTCTTTTTGATAGACTTGAAATAAAATTCATTGGAGTTCAGCCACTGTAGAAAAATGTTTCATAGCTAGAACACAGAAATGATTTAATAAGTTCTATGAAAAGTCAATTTGCATGAGATCAGCACCCAGCCTATAACGGGTGGTAATGGATTGTTGGCTTGATTTTATACCACTTGACATCAGATTACAATACACTGAATAAATGTTAACCTATAATCCCTTTAGTAAAAGCGAGCATTGTTTGTCTTCCCTTGTAGAGACCACATTGATTTTCTTTTATTGGATGCTCAACCACTGCACCTTAGATTGATTACCTTGAATTAAATGTGCAGAGAACATTTTTATTATTCTAAAACAGCAATCTTAACATTAAGGAGATGCACTTCCTCCCATCCCTCTGAACTACAGAATGTATACTCAGCCATATCATTTAGATTTCTTTAGTTTTCCCATTTTGTTTCAGGGCTGCTGTGATGCTGACCCTTACTCTGCCCCATGACCCTTGACCCAGACACATCTGACCAGTCAAGGCTCTGGGGGTGGCAAATTAATAGAAACCCTGCTTGTTAATTGCATAAAAGAAAAGCCAAAGAATTCATCACCTCAGTCATGGCCATTGCTTTCCTTTGACCTCCTTTTCCCACAAGGCTTTTGCTGGTGGTCACATCTGTGGTTTTCCTATAGCCTACATATTTGCCATATAATTATTCAGCATCAAACCTTATTAATCAAATCGATGCTGTGTTTTAAATGGAAATGGCAGGATTAATACAAGCATTCATTTCATCCTGAAAATCTTGATGGCTTTAGCACGTGAAATCCAATTGGAATATAAAAGAAGGGATGTAGAGACCTGATTGAATTAGGGGAGGCATGGTGCACATTAAATTACATATGCCAGCAGGGTTCCATGCTTTTATAGTAAAATACTGCTTTGGAGTCCATACGTCATATACCTCTTGTGATTTTCTGTTATTCACTAGCACTCCCAATAAAAACAAGTACATAAAAGATTTCCATATTTTAAAGCTATTTTTTAAATGTCGAATGTGCCTTCAATAGGAAAAAAACAGTTTTCTTGACTATCTCGTTGAATGTAAGAGATAATCACAAGCTGATATAGCTGAAACTAAGTATATTTTCTATTAAATGATGTTAGATAATTCTTTATATGATGGGAAAGGATAGGTAAATCTACAATATTAACTTTCAATAAACCCCTTTTATTCTAAATGTCTTTATAGAGTAGGTGGTCAGTATATATTAATGGAATTAATAGAAGAATTTTATATAGGGTTTGAAAAACTGTATTACAGACAACACTATTTAAGACTGAGACTTGGAAACCAGAGTTCTAGCCAGACAGTTATTGACAAGTACCACAAGGATATTAGCAAAGCTCAATAGCTTATTCTTTGGAGTTAACCCTGACCTAATGCAAGATTAGCACTAACACATCAATAATTTTAGGAAATAGGTGGATTTATGTTTTTTTAACACTTAAATTTGAAAAAATTTGGCACATTCTAGAGATTTCTTTTCTCCCAAAGAGGTTTACTTAGCTGACTGTTTTTGTTGTTCTTCTTTGGGAACATGAGAGAAGATGTGAGTGTGATTGTATTGATGTGTAAATAGGCTTCCCACATGGTGCCGTGGTGAAGAATCTGGGTGCCAATGCAGGAGATGCAGGTTTGATCCTTGATTCGGGAAGGTACCCGGGAGAAAGGAATGGCGACCCACTCCTAGTATTCTTGCTTGGCAAATCCCATGGATAGAGGAGGCTTGCAGCCTATAGTCCATGGAGTTGCAAAAGAATCAGACACAACTTAGCGACTAAACAACAACAAGTTTTGGCACATTTTTACATGACCATTTGGAAGGAATTTAAATATGATGCAAGTACAATAATCCTACAAAGATAGATAGTTACAAAATAATAAAGCATTTGGTTAGGAGAATTCAGTGAGGGTAAGTGGCATTATCTTATTTGGTACTATTAGAAGTTAGGTGGACTTCCCTCATAGCTCAGTTGGTAAATCATCTGCCTACAATGAAGGAGACCTGGGTTCAATTCTTGGGTCGGGAAGACCCCCTGGAGAAGGGAATGGCAGCCCACTTAAGTATTCTTGTCTGGAGTACCCCATGGACAGAGGAGCCTGGAGGGCTACAGTCCATGGGATTGCAAGAGTCGGACACGACTTAGTGACTAAACCGCCACCACCACCGCCACCAGAAGTTAGATACAATAGGAGACATTTCTTCTAAACTTTCCTATCTTTATGTAATTTCAAGGCCAGAATTTGTCTCACCTAAAACATATTTAAACTCACTTTACAGTGAGTTTTTTAAAAAAGCTTACATAAACAAAGATCTTTTAACAAAGGTCTGTGATTATTCATATGGACCATTGTGTGAATTAGAGAAATTTACCACCTATAGATGAACAGCCTTCTGGATGTCCAGCCTGGTGAGCTTTTGCTTTTACCCCCAATAGAAAATGAAGTATCTTGCCAAACTGCATGGCGTGAGAACTAGATTTCATGCCCTGTGGCACTTGTGGCTGGGAGTCCTTCTACAGTGAAAAACCTGTACTACCTTATGTGGCAGACCTGCCTTCTATGAATACCCAAAACCAAATGCACAGCCTCACTTGCTTGTCCTCAGTTGCCAGTAGACCATAAATAGTTTTAAAGAACAAATTTGAATTCAAATAAAATTAAGGAGTAAACCTGTAGAAAGTTCTGATTAAGGAGAATTTTTCTGGAGAGTCCATCTAAATGCTAATTATCTGCCAGTTGAATTTTGTTTCTTTTAGAGAATAGGTGTTTTCTGTAATTGATTTACTTGGATAGCTATACAAGAAGAAAGACTTCGAAGGACCTTTGCCTATGACAGCTCACCTTCATTTGCACTATCATTCTGGAGCAATAGCTCAAAGCATGGAAGTCCTTTCTCCTTCCTAAACATATTGAAACATTTTTGAGTAGTGCATTCCTCTATAAATTCCATCATAACCTAAGAAAACAGTCACTCATGAGATGTGTATTACAATATACTTGTGAAATTGCATTTGACAATCATAAAAACAAACTTCTGTGGTATATTTTATGGCACAAATTAGATGATTTTACTCATGAAACTTTACTTCATGATTAGCTGTAAAAGACAATTAGGTGTAAAATAAATCAGTTTATCATCCAAACAGAGGACTTTAAGAACAAGTTGATATACAAATATTGTCAGGAGCCGTCTGTTAGTTAAACATAAATTGTACCTCAGATCCTTCACTGTAATTATCATTATTCACTATTTTTACATGATCTGGAGTTTCGTTCATCTTGGAATTGACTCAAGAGCATTTGTTTTTCACCAGGCTTCCAGCATGATCTTAAAATGAAAATCTTCAGGATGAAGGAAACTGTTACTCTAGCATTCTATTTGATCTTGGTGTAATTCTGCATGTGAACAAACATGGGCAAGTGTGTGCTCACACGTGTGTACACAAGCATGAGAAGTATGTTTCCCCATATTCCAGAGAGGAGGTACAGTGGTTCTGTATGAGGTAGTTTCCCCAATAGTTCTGCCAATCTTTTCTTGTTAAGGTCTAGAAAGCAGCATTTCTTAAAATCAAACCTTAGTAAATGAAAGTAATGAATCAGTTTGATGTTGCACTTCATTAATAAAGGAATAAACAACATTCTGATTTACCAAGAAAGCATTGCATTGCCCACGTATAAGTAATGCTACTTTTACTAATAGGAGAAAGATTTGCTAAGTATATGTTTGATGTGTTGGAAGTGTTTTCAAGATAGGTATGTGCAGAAACTGAAAATCACATCCTCAAAGCCTAAGATAACTTGTTCTGGATCAATCATGTAAGCAGTTCCTTTTGCCAGCCAGGAGATCCAAATATTTTATGCCTCATAGTGAATGTGCATTGTCTCTAAAGCAAACTGAAATTTACTCTTTCTATTCCTAGGATGAAAAGTGGTAGTGTCAGTCGCTCAGTCATGTCATAATTTTTGTGACCCCACCAGGCTCCTCAGTCCATGGAATTCTCCAGGCAAGAATACTGGAGTGGGTAGCTATTCCTTTCTCCAAGGGATCTTCCTGACACAGGATCAAACCCAGGTCTACTGCGTTGCAGGCAGATTCTTTACTGTTTGAGCCACTGGGGAAGCCCATGGATAAAAGCAATTATTTGGTATACCTAAATTGGCTTCCCTGGTGGCTCAAAGGGTAAAGCGTCTGCCTGCAATGCAGGAGACCTGGGTTTGATTCCTGGGGTCAGGAAGATCCCCTGGAGAAGGAAATGGCAACCCACTTCAGTACTCTTGCCTGGAAAATCCCATAGACAGAGAAGCCTGGTAGACTACAGTCCATGGGATTGCAGAGTCAGACACGACTGAGCGACTTGACTTTCACTTTCATACCTAAATTAGGAGAATTGGGACTTCCCTATAGCTCAAATGGTAAAGAATTTGCCTGCAATATAGGAGACCCAGGTTCGATCCCTGCGTTAGGATGATCCCCTGAAGAAGGAAATGGCAACCCACTCCAGTATTCTTCCCTGGAGAATCGCATGACAGAGGGGCCTGGCGGGCTACAGTCCAAGGGGTGGCAAAGAGTCAGACACGACTAAGCAACTAACACACAAATTAGGAGAATAGAGCAGACCAGGACAAATCTAGTTCTTACCATGGCAGCACATAGTTAGGGACTGATGAAAAATAATGCCTGTTAAATGCTTCACTGGTGGCTCAGATGGTAAAGAATCTGCCTGCAATGGAGGAGACCCAGGTTTGATCCCTGGGTCAGGAAGATCCCTGGAGAACGAATGGCAACCCACTCCAGTATTCTTGCCTGGAGAATTCCATGGACAGAGGAGCCTGGAGGGCTATAGTCCAAAGGGTCACAAACAGTCCAACATGACTGAGCAACTCACTCTTTCACTTTTAATTCTATCATGTCTAGATCAAAGGAAAATGCAGACTATTAAGCACTTAATGAGAAACAAACAAAACAAAAATGAAAAACTTGTCATTTTTTAGGAGACAGATGTGCAGAAAAGAGGCAGGAGAAGTTTGGGTGGCAAAAAATGTATAAATTATTTCACCTCCATGAGAACATTCTCTGCACAGTATAGTGAGAGACATGAAGCTACTTAATGATATTTTGAACATTTCTTAAAGTTGTAAAATAATCTAAAAGTTCTATATTAATAGTTCCTTAGGTTTGGCAAAAAGTTCACAGAACTGAAGTACGTATCACCATGAATTGAATTGTATCACTCTTATTATATTGAACTCACCTATGATTTGCTTTATTGTTATAATTATTTGCTATCATTTGTCATGGGGTAAAGAAATCCTTTTATAACAGGCACCAATTCTATTTAAAGAGAGTCAAATGTTGTTCAAGCTCATTTAAATTGTCAATGTATCTTGTTGACAAAAAAGGAAAAAAAGTATTTTAATTCTATATCATTAGGTTCTTTTCACAAAATTATTTTTTAAAAAACTTTGTTGCTACATGAAGAAATAACCTCTTAGCATTCATATGAAAATAGGTAATAAGCATTTAGGGAGATTGTTTAAAGAATTCAGGCTAAACGTCTATGCCCAGCATTTTTTTTCCTTCTCAAGTTCAGTTTAAAGAATTAAATGGTCAAAGTTGTCAAATGATTGGTTTTATTTGATGCCATTCTATTCAGTTTTTTGGCCTACTATTATATAGCAGTGATGTGATTTTGTTCCACTTTGAAATGTAGGTGAAAAACTGCATTTTCTGTTAAAATCTGTAAAAAGAGTTTATATGTTTTGGCTGAACTGTCTCAGCACTGTGAAAAGCGCTCTTTCATAATATGTAATGCACATTGCAAGAAGATGTCCTTTTCCATGACAAAGAAAAGACATCTCTTTTCTCAGTAGCCTTATGAAAACAAAGTTGCTCCCTTTCACTTGGTAATATATTGACCGAAGGAAGTAAATGATCTACAAATTATTCATATTTATATTTACATTTGCAATATAGCAAAATACCATTAAAAAATAACAGCTAAAGTGTAATCTCCTCTTTCCTTAGCAGTAGAGTACAGTGATAATGAAAAGCATGTTCTAAGAACAGTCACACAGATAACAAGCCATAAAACATAGAAGGATCCAGTGAAATCATTCTGAAACAAAAAACAACTGATAAAAGCTAGACATGTCTCAAAGAATAGGTTTTCAACAGACAGATGGTGATTTATGCTTAAGAAGAATCTTTTAAGAAGTGTAGGTGATAGAATCGCTCAAACTGTACCCCTGTCCAAGTCTCAAGTGACTGGACACGGTGAATGCTAACAGTGTAAATGGACTCTCACACTTTATGTTACAGGCACCGAGTGACCGCATGAATTGACAAGCACGGAAGGCGATCTTTATTTTAATAGGAGATTTGAAAATCAGGTTTTAAAAATTTGAAGAAATAAAATTAAAGGCAAATCCACTTCCTCCATAATCTCTTTCTAAAGTCAGCATTTAATGAGGAGTCAGACCTTCTTTAATGAAGGCCCATCACACCAATACTGCACTCTGTGCTTTTACTGACTGAATCATGCCATAAACTCCAGATTCAGTGCAGGATGATAGCCAACCTTGCGCCAGCCCCTCAGATAGTCCGGGACATCTCAACAAACACTTGAAATGCTACCAAACCCAAGCCGCCACTTCACATGATTTATGATGTCATTAATGTCAAGCTATCAGTGGACAAGAGTAAAAGAGACAACAGCAAAGCTGACTAAAAACAAATAGTTTTGATTAAACTCAAGGACGTTCAGTACAGCTTTCAGCAAAAAGGCATTCATCATTTCCGAAGCTGACCTTGTGTTTTTTTCCCCCTTCATTTAAAAGAAATCCTAAATGCAAACGTAACACATGTCAGTGTCTTGCAGACTCCGAACCCACAGTTGCTGTGTCCACTCTTAAAGGTGAAATGAATGAAGTAAAAGATACAACACCTTTTTTTGATGGGGCTGATAGAGTAGTTAATTGACCCTTTTCTTTAAACTCTCCCTTCCCCTCTCCTTTTATTTCCCAGAAGAATTCTGTTACTCTCCTTCTAAATCATTTCCAAAGAGTAGGCTCTTCTGTCTCTCCCCTCCCCTGTTTTTTATGCCATTTTTATATTCCAAAGAAAGAGGGACTAGAGATGAGATATAACAAGAAAGATAAAAACGCATGTGAAGTAAACAAGGGAAACAAATTATTTTCATGTAAACATTTCTAATTCGGCTACAAAGCTCTTTTTCTAGAAACACAGTCAGATTATTCCTCAGAGTATTAGTGTGTTCACGTCTCTTGTAATAAGCAGGCATAATGCTTCTTTATCTGACGTGGACTCTGTTGAGAGCACACCAATTCTCTTTAGAGGGAGAATTAAAATAAAAAAAAAAGTAAAGGAGAAACAAATGATTTATCAAAGATTTTGTTGTTCGTCAACATCCAATTGGACCGTCACCTCAGGAAATCTCATTTCGTGCCCTTGTAAAAGCTGCAATAACTCATTCAAACAACAGGAGGAAACTAATAGTTCAGGCTTTAAAAATGTATTTTAAAAAGCTGTCAGTAACCCTGTTTCTTTTATTTTTTTAAGGTATTAAGTTTTTCTACTCAAGTACAGATTTAAAGTAATAATGTTCTCCTCACACACTTCTGCTGTATCTTTTTGAGCGTCTGGATCTCACGTTCTTTTATTCAATAATTTTTATATTTTGTTAACATGGCACACTTCAAAACCGTGAGGTTTATCAGCAGGCTTTCATAGACATTAACATAAATTAAATTATATCTCAATAGCAGAATGAAATCATTTAATTATGGTATTTCAATTTTAACTACACATACCTACTTGTAAAAAAATCAGTATCCCATAAGACTTAAGATAAAAGCTCTTTTTAATAATGATTGAAATACTTTATGAAATGTTGCCCAGTTTTAGTTAGAATCATTTACTCATGTACACTTAAAACACTCCTCCCCAAATTAGGTATATTTACTCTGATTCTCAAAAACTTTCTGGCAGGTTTTTTTTTTTTAATGGGAAATAAGACAGACTGTTTTATAAGTATTAACTGTGCATGAGAACATTTGTAATATCACCCTTGGAGAATAATAAACAGATACTAGAGATTGAAATTCTGACATAGTTTACAGAACAATAATCCAAACATCTGTTATAATGACAAGGGATTTGAGCAGAATAGAGAGTACATGGGAAAGCTATGCGACTTTTAGTACAGTTGTAACGTTAAATCAAAGCGGTGCAGCTCATGGCAGCTTGCTGCTAATATAAACAATTTCCTACATATTCCTGGGCCACAAGCCAGATCTCAGGATTCAGTTACAAGTGCAAGGTCAAGAGGGAATCAACAGTATGACATTACTGCCTATGAATCAAAAGAATAAATGGATAATTAAATACGAAAACAAATTAGAAGGTATACTCTCATTTAACGCATCAAATGAATTTCTGGGACAACTTTACGTATGGAATTTGCTGCAGAATCAGTAGAAACACTAATGTATTTATTGATTAAACTCGAGTTGTTAACATTTCCCTAAGTCAGGCTTGCCATATCATTTTTTCTGCATATATATTTGAATCAATAAGAAAATCCAAAATCTAATCATAATCAAGAAGATAAATATCTAGTCATAATTTTATTCATAGAAGAAATGTTACTAAAAAATTTCCCACTAATGATAAAAGCAAATTTTCTTAACCCTGAACTATGAACATTGTTGTTTGGAGACTTGTATCCCAGACTTGTTAAATGATCTAAAATCTAGTTCTTCTTTTTATAATATCTTGGCCACATTATTTTGCCCCTGTAAAATCCAGTTTCCTATAAAATTCAGATTACATTAGAAAGACCCCAAGAAACTATCTGGTATAAGAAAAAAGACATATACAAAACAAACTGTGGTATATGAACTTGATATGCATATATATGTGTATATACACATATATACATATACACACATATATGATAATTTATTGAATGTTTTGAATTAATGTTTCTAATGAATTTCTTAGTACGTTTGCTTTCTGATATGAATAGAAATAATGTCATCAGACATTGGCTAGAAAAGCTTCTTTATTTTTGGTTAATGGCTATCTGAATTCTTTTATATGGAGAGAACCCACTCTAGTATTCTTGCCTGGAGAACCCCATGGACAGAGGAGCCTGGTGAGCTACAATCCACAGGGTTACAAAGAGTTGACTAAGTGGCTTAGAAATAAAGCAAGCAATATTTATAAAATCTACTTCAAGTATGAAAGGAAGGAAAATAATTGAAAATAAAAAATGGTAAAAGTTGAGGGGGAGAAAAAGTAATAATGTGGTTTTCTTTTTAATTCTATTAAAGAGAAAAGTACAATTGTTTTGGGGTCAAAACCCGTGAATTTCCTCTTCCCAACACACATTTTTGAAGACTCCACAATGTGCATAAAGATAATTTTTTTTGAAAGAGGGCAATCTTAGAAGTTGTGATAGGAAATTGAAGAGACAAAGACATATATCATAGAAAATATTCCACATGAGTTCATCAGATTGGTGTAGAGTTTCAAGTATGCCATCAGCTTAAACATCATCTTCCTCAATTGTTCTATTCCAAATAAGGTCCATATAAATTCCTCTCAGAAGTTTCAAAAAATGTAAGAAAACAAATTGCTACAGTTTAATGGTGGCTTAAAGTTGTTCTGAAATGTTGAAAAGCTAAATATAGGATTGTCTTCAAGTTCCAGTAAAGATAAACCTATGCTAGAGTTTCCCTTTGACTGACTGCAACCAACCTCCACAAATTGCTTGGGCATTTAAGGATACTGAAAATTGAATATCAGCAGGCAGGAAAGGGAAGAACACTAGAATTTGAAGGACCATGAAACAGAGTTTATTATTTTTTTCTCTAATATTTATTGGCCTGGATACATTGCACTATAAAACCCAGAAGTGAGCACTATGATTCAGAAAGACCAAGGAGAAGCTCTCTTATTCTGGTTTGAGAAGCAGTAAAGGAAACTCCTAAAGTTCAGAGAACGTGGGAGAAATCTCTTGCTTTTTCTCCTCTCCTTTTTCTCTCTTCTATTGCACTCCCCACCCAGGTTGTCCTGAAGCTGAAACTCCTCTTTGGGAGAGCTGCATCTCCAAGAGGGTGGTGCAAAACTGTTTATTTTTCCCCTCTCCCTCTGTCCTCCTGCTACATGGCTCTGGAGGAAGTAGTATAATCACAGAAGACAACAGTTTCTGACCAGAAGACCAAAAAGTGAAAACCAATGGGCTTGAAAGTCCCAGTGATTTTATGAAGAAGACGTATCTTGGGAAAGCAATAATTTTGTTTATTAATTCCAGGTTAGCCCCTGACCTCTGCAAGCATAAGTCTGATCCTAATTAGCATACTGTAGGCTTAAATAAGTATGATAAGAAATAGATTTCTCATTAAGTCTTAGACTGATCACTGACCACATACATATGCAGGATAGAAATGAAAGCACTGCCAAGGCTTTGAAAACTGAACCAGCGTTGGAAACACAGTCAATAGAAAGCTAAAAAAAAAACAAACAACATTCTCGTAGAATATAAATAAGACCCCTTGTCTCATAAATGTAATATCCAAAATGAACACAATAAAACAAAAATTACTTGGCATATGAAGAATCACAGATATTTCTTTTTATATGGGAAAATGAATAATTTTCATATTTTCATAATTACCAATGAAAAAATAACAGAGATGTTGAAATTATCTGGCAAGAACTTTCAAGCAGTAAGTAAAAATGCTCCAGTGGGAAATTGCAAGTAATCTTGAGTCAAATATTAAAATAGATAATATCAGCAAGATAAAAGAATATATAAAGAAGAAAACACATATAGACATACACATACCTAACATATGCACTTGAAAAAAATATGTTGTTATTCCATTGCTAAGTCATGTCTGACTCTTTGTGACCCTGTGGACTGCAGCACTCCAGGCTTCCCTGTCTTTCACTCTTTCCCAGCGTTTGTGCAAACTCACGTCCACTGAGTTGGTGATACGATCCAACCATTTCATCCTCGGTCTTTCCCTTAAAGAATAAAATATGGACAGAACTGAAAGGAGAAATAGTTTATCAGTAATTGGGAAGACTATGATACTCCACTATCAATAATACTCCCCTATCAATAATAGACAGATAAGTACTCAAAAGATCAACAGGGAAATGGAAGGTTAATGGAAATAATGTAAACCAACAATATGTATCTAATACTCTTCAGTCAGTTCAGTTCAGTCACTCAGTCGTGTCCGACTCTTCGCGACCCCATGAATTGCAGCACACCAGGCCTCCCTGTCCATTACCAGCTCCCGGAATGCACTCAGACTCACATCCATCGAGTCAGTGATGCCATCCAGCCATCTCATCCTCTGTCGTCCCCTTCTCCTCCAGCCCCCAAACCCTTCCAGCATCAGAGTCTTTTCCAATGAGTCAACTCTTCGCATGAGGTGGCCAAAGTACTGGAGTTTCAGCTTTAGCATCATTCCTTCCAAAGAAATCCCAGAGCTGATCTCCTTCAGAATGGACTGGTTGGATCTCCTTGCAGTCCAACGGACTCTCAAGAGTCTTCTCCAACACCACACTTCAAAACCATCAATTCTTCTGCGCTCAGCCTTCTTCACAGTCCAACTCTCACATCCATACGTGACCACAGGAAAAACCATAGCCTTGACTAGATGGACCTTTGTTGGCAAAGTAATGTCTCTGCTTTTCAATATGCTATCTAGGTTGGACATAACTTTCCTTCCAAGGAGTAAGCGTCTTTTAATTTCATGGCTGCAGTCACCATCTGCAGTGATTTTGGAGCCCCCAAAAATAAAGTCTGACACTGTTTCCACTGTTTCCCCATCTATTTCCCATGAAGTGATGGGACCGGATGCCATGATCTTCGTTTTCTGAATGTTGAGCTTTAAGCCAACTTTTTCACTCTCCTCTTTCACTTTCATCAAGAGGCTAATACTCTTAACATATATTTTAAGAACATTCCATTGAATGGCTGCAGAATACAGAGTCATGTCAAATGCATAAGGAATGTTTTCCAGACTAGACAACGGGCTAGAGTTTAAAACAAACTTTAATTAATTTAAAATAATTAAAGAGAATCTTTTAATTTGAATAAAATTCAGTTTAATTTTTCTTTTCTGGACCACAATTTGGTGTTCTATCTCAAAACTCATCACCAAATTTAGCCATGCAGATTTTCTCCAATTTTTCTTTTCCATGGTTTATAGTTTTCCATTTTACAATTCTATCTCTGATCCAATTTAATTTGTGTGTGACGTGTAAAGTTACATATAGACATCCTCATTTTCCAGGACTATTTGTTGAAAACCAACTTTGAGAGTAATTACTTTTTTGTGTCTTTGTCAAGATTTGTGTGGTGTATAAAGGTATATTTCTGAGCTCTCTTTATGTTCTATTTATTTTTATGTCTATAATGTCACACTGCTGTGGTTACTGTCGCTTTAAAGGTATGCAGTCAGTAGTGCGGATGCTCCAAATTTGTTCTTCCATATTGTGTTGACTGTTCTCAGGAGCTTTGACTTTAGAGGAGACAAACAGAGAGAATTAGCTGGTTGTTACTGAACCTGGGTCTCCCACATTGCAGGCAGTGTATATATATTTGCATATAGTATTTTGTTAGGATGTTGATTGAAACTGCATTGAATCTGTATATCATTTGGAAGCATTGATAATTTAACAAAATAGAGTTTTCCAATTAACAATCATGGAAAATTTCTCTACTTGCTCTTTAATAGACTTCACTAACATTTTGCTGCTTTCTGCATGCTGATCCTATACATATTTTCTTAGATTTATATTTATGAATTACATTTCTATTCTAGTGTAAATTAATTTGGGAAATTTCACATTCCCATTTCTCATTGCTGATATCTAGGAAGTCTATTGACTTTTTCCTTTAGCCTTGTATTTTACAACTTTTGTATATTCACTTATGAGTTTCAGACATTTACTTGCAAGTTCAAGGGCTTTTTCACATAGACAGTTGTTGCTGTTCAGTCATTAGTCATGTCCGTCTTCTTTATGACGCCATGGACTGCAGCATGCCAGACTTCTCTGTCCATCACAAACTCCCAGAGCTTGCTCAAACTCATATCCATTGATCCCATCCAACCATTTTGTCCTCTGTCATCCCCTTCTCCTTCCGCCTTCAATCTTTCCCAGCATCAGGGTCTTTTCTAATGATTCAGCTCTTCACATCAGGTGGCCAAAGGATTGGCACTTCAGCTTCAGCACCAGTCCTTCCAGGGAATATTCAGGATTGTTTTCCTTTAGGATTCACTGATTTGATCTCCTTAAAATTGTACCGTCTATAAAAAATAATTTTCCCCTTGTGTATGTTTGTATTGCTATTTCTTATCTTGTTTCAGTAAGACTTTAAGTGCTACAATAAACACAAGTAGTAAGAAAGAATGTCCTTTCCTTGTTCCTGATGTTGGTGGGTGGGGGTAGTGGGAAGCACCTAGTGTCCCATTAGTTATAATATTATAGTTTTTTTAATAAGTATTCTTTATTAAGTTAGCGACACTCTACTCTATTTAATTTTATAAAAAATCTTTGTCACAAGTGAGTGTTGGATTTTGTCAAACAAAATGCTTTGTCTGTGTTAACTAAAATAATGATATAATTTTTCTTCGTTAGCCTGGTAGATGATTTTGATATTTGAATGTTAAGCTAGCCTTGTTCAACGGAAATAAATTTCTTTTGGTTATGGCATATAATTCTTTTTTAAACAAATGTTGGATTCTATTTTTTTCATATTTTGTTGAGGAGTTTTACATGTATGTTCATGAGAGAAACTTGTCTGTAGTATTGTCTTTTTTTTAATTTGATTTTGATCTTAGGGAAATAATGACTTCATAGAATTAGAAGAAAAGCTTCTTCTGCTTCCATTTTCTGAAAGAACTGTTGAGGAATTTCTTCCTTGAATGGTTGCTATAGTTAACTAGTAAAACCGTCTTGGTCTGGCAATTTCTTGTTTGAAGGTTATTATTTATTTATATTATTTTAAATTTTCCTAAACATGTTTTATGACTCAGCACATCAACTATTTTGGTGCATGTTCCTTGTGAGCTTGAGAATAATATATATTCTGCTTTTGTTGGGTGAAACACTGCATAAATGTCAATTCAGTCAGTCAGTTCAGTCACTCAGTCATGTCTGACTCTTTGCGACCCCATGAATTGCAGCATGCCAGGCCTCCCTGTCCATCACCAACTCCCGGAGTTCACTCAAACTCATGTCCATCGAGTTGGTGATGCCATCCAGTCATCTCATCCTCTGTCGTCCCCTTCTCCTCCTGCCCCCAATCCCTCCCAGCGTTAGAGTCTTTTCCAAGGAGTCAACTCTTCTCATGAGGTGGCCAAAGTACTGGAGTTTCAGCTTTAGCATCATTCCTTCTAAAGAATACCCAGGACTGATCTCCTTTAGAATGGACTGGTTGGATCTCCTTGCAGTCCAGGGGACTCTCAAGAGTCTTCTCCAACACCACAGTTCAAAAGCATAAATTCTTTGGTACTCAGCTTTCTTCACAGTCCAACTCTCACATCTATACATGACCACTGGAAAAACCATAGCCTTGATAGATCAAGTTTACTGATAATACTCTTCCAGTGATCATATCCCTAATGATGTTCTGCTGGCTTGATCTGTCAATTACTGACAGAAAGTTTTTGTCTTTAACTATATTATTGCATTTCTATACTCATTTTTTAAGGTGTATGTTTGTGTTTATTTTAATTAATTTATTTTTTAATTGAAGAATAATTTCATTGAAGAATTTTGCTGTTTTCTGTCAAACCTCAGCATGAATCAGCCATAGGTATACATATACCCCCTCCCTTTTGAACCTCCGCCCCATCTCCCTCCCCATCCCAGCCCTCTAGGTTGATACAGAGCCCCTGCTTGAGTTTCCTGAGTCATATAGCAAATTCCCATTGGCTATCTATTTTACACATGGTAATGTAAGTTTCCATGTTACTTTTTCATACATTCCATACATCTCACACTCTCGTCACTTCTTCTCATGTCCATAAGTCTATTCTCTATTTCTGTTTCTCCACTTCTGCACTGTAAATAAATTCTTCAGTACTGTTTTTCTAGATTCTTTACATGTGTTAGATAATGGTATTTATCTTTCTCTTTCTGACTTACTTCACTCTGTATAGTAGGTTCTAGGTTCACCCACCTCATTAGAACTGACTCAAATGTGCTCCTATTTATGGCTGAGTAATATTCCATTGTGTATATGTACCACAACTTTATCCATTCATCTGTCGACAGACATCTAGGTTGCTTCCACATTCTAGATATTATAAATAGTGCTACAATTAACAATGAGATACATGTGCCTTTTTCAATTTTGGTTTCCTCTGGGTGTATGCCTGGGAGTGGAATTGCTGGGTCATATGGTGTTTTTATTCCTAGTTTTTTAAGGAATCTCCATACCATCTTCCATAGAGGCTGTATCAGTTTACATTTGCACAAATAGTGCAAAAACATTCCCTTTTTTCTACCCCGTCTCCAGCATTTATTGTTTGTAGACTTTTTGATGAGGGCCATTCTGACTGGTGTGAGGTGATATCTCATTGTAGTTTTAATTGGCATTTCTCTAATAATGAATGATGTTGAACATCTTTTCTTGTGTTTGTTAGCCATCTGTATGTCTTCCTTGGAGAAATGTCTGTTTAAGTTATTTTCCCACTTTTTGATTGGGTTGTTTGTTTTTCTGGTATTGAGTTGTATAAGCTGCTTGGATATTTTGAAAATTAATCCTTTGTCAGTTGTTTCATTTGTTATTATTTTCTTTCATTATGAGGGTTGTCTTTTCACTTTGTTAATAGTTTCCTTTGCTGTGCAAAAGCTTTTAAGTTTAATCAGGTCCCACTTGTTTACTTTTGCTTTTATTTCCATTACTCTAGGAGGTGGGTCATAGAGGATCTTGCTTTGATTTATGTCATCAAGTGTTCTGCCTATGTTTTCCTCTAAGAGTTTTCTAGTTTCTGGTCTTACATTTAGGTCTTTGATCCATTTTGAGTTTATCTTTGTGTATGGTGTTAGGAAGTGTTCTAATTTCAACCTTTTACATGTATCTGCCCAGTTTTCCCAGAACTATTTCACCATTTATTGGAGAGGTTGTCTTTGCCCATTGTATATTCTTGCCTCCTTTGTCAAAAACAGGGTACCCATAGGTGCATGGGTCTATTTCTGGGCTTTCTGTCTTGTTCCATTGGTATATATTTCTGTTTTCTTGCCAGTACCATAGTGTCTTGATGACTGTAGCTTTGTAGTATAATCTGAAGTCAAGAAGGTTGAGTCCTCCAGCTCCATTCTTCTTTCTCAAGACTGCTTTGGTTATTCGGTGTCTTTTGTGTTTCCATATGAATTGTGATCTTTTTTGTTCTAGTTCTGTGAAAAATGCCATTGGTAATTTGATAGGGATTGCCTTGAATCTGTAGATTGCTTTTGGTAGTATAGTCATTTTCACAATATTGATTCTTCCTACGCAGGAACATGGAATATCTCTCCACCTGTTTATGTCATCTTTGATTTCTTTCATTAGTGTCTTATATTCATTTAAAAATTTTTATCAGTTTTGCCACATGTGTTTTGATAATCTATTAGTTACAGATAGATAGATATAGAGTCCATATGTCTTCTTTGAAGATGGCTTCTTTAATATTATGCAATGTTCATCTTTATCTATGGCAATATTTCTTTTTATTGAAGTTTTATTTTTTTGTCTGAAATTACTGTATAACTATTCCAGCATAGCTTTACTTGGTGTCACTCTGATATATTTTTGTCCATCCCTTTACTTTTACTTATTGGTGTCTTTATACGTGAAGTGGATTTATTTTACACTTTATTTTATTTATTTAATATCATCTCTAGTGTACATTTGTTTGTTCATTCATTTGACTTACATTTTTTAAAAATCGACATATTTACATCATTTACATTTTAAGTTGTAACTGATGGGTAATCATTGTATTTGTTCCTTTCTTTTTTCCCTCTCTGCCTTCTCTGATATTAATTAAAATTTATATAAATTATTCCATTTTATCTCTCTTCAGAGTGTACCAATTATACTTTACAATTAAAAAAAGCATTGCTCTGGAGTGTATAATATACATGTTGAATCTAAGTCAATATTCAAATAAAACAATCCATCTTTACATGTATACAGATAACTTAGAACCTTCTCAATATTGCTTACCATCCTCTGTGACATTGTTGTCATGCATTTCACTTATCCATAATTACCCAATATATTGTTACTATAATTACTTTGGGACTTCTTAGGTGGCTCAGATGTAAAGAATCCATCTGCCAATGCAGAAGCCAGTGGAAACATAGGTTTGATCCCTGGCTAAGAAGATCCTCTGGAAAAGGAAATGGCAACCCACACCAGTATTCCTGCTGGGAAAATCCCATGGGCAGAAGAGCTTAGAGGGCTACAGTCCAAAGAGTTGGACAAGACTGAGCAACTGAGCACATAATTACTTTAAGCATCAAATAAAAAATAAGATTTTGTTTTACCTTCATTTATTACTTCTGCAACATGCTTCTCTTTTTTTTTATGTAGATTCAAGTTTAATGTTATATAATTTCCCTTCAGCATGATGAACTTTTAACTTTCTTATAAGAGTGATCTGGTGAGACATTCCCTCAGTTTCATTTGTCTGGGAAGGTCTTTCGCTATTTTGAAGGATAATTTTGCTGGGTACAGAATTCCAGTTTGGTTAGTTGTGTTCTTTTTAATCAATATTTAAAATATTTGACTCCTCTTTCTTCTTTCTTGTATGGTTTCTGATGAGAATTCACTTAATTCTCATCCTTGTTCTTACACAGGCAAGGCAGTCTAACTCAATGTCTCAAACTTCCTTCAAAGTTTTCCTCATTTTATATTTTCTGTATAAAGATTGACTATAAATGCTTAGATCTATTTTTTTGTGCGTGGTGGGGAGAGTATTTATTCTCCTTGAAGTTCTCTAATACTCGTGGATCTGTTCTTTTTAAAACATCTGGATGAATTTTGGAAATTCCTTTTTTTTTTTTTTTTTTTTTCACGATGATTTTCATTTACTTTATTTATTTTTTTTTTTTAAATCTGAATTTAATTTTATTTATTTTTTTTCTTATTTATTTATTTATTTTTTTTTATTTATTTTTTTTTATTTTATTTTTTTTTAAACTTTACATAATTGTATTAGTTTTGCCAAATATCAAAATGAATCCGCCACAGGTATACATTTGAGTCATCTTTCTATCAGCCTTATAACATCAGATTCACTAGGTTCAAATATAATCAATTTGAAATTTATTTGGATAGATTTGCTTTCTGGGAATTCAGATTCATATTTAGTGATTGGAATTTGACTCAAATATGAAAGTAAAAATTGTCAGCAACTGGCATTCTGGTATTATTAGAAATATTGCTGCTAAATCCCTGGAAAAGCCTACCAGATAGCATATCCAACCCAAAATAACAAGGTAGGTTTTGTCTCTTGTATCAGATCACTTTGAATAAAGATATTTTTAAGCACTGTGTTTTCTTTTTCACATTGCTACACCACTTTCAATAAAATAATTTGGATAAAAATCTAAATTTATTTTTTAAGTTTAAAGGGTATTGATGAAATTTTTTTCCATTTTAATTGCAGAATGAAAAGTTATGAGAATTTTTTCTCTTTGTAAAAGCCATGACACAATCCAATCTAGCTTCTTCTTGCTGAAATTATTATTTTTGATGATTTTGTATTTTTTAATGAAATGAAATTAAGATTGCTGGTAACATTTTCAAAATTTGGCGGTTTTATTTTAATCCTAAAATAACCTCAAAAGAGTTAAAATTCTAGGGGAATAACCTTATAATGTCTGAACACAGTGTAGATCTTATTTTCTGAAAGACAGAGATGAAGCACAGGGAAGCTCAGCAAGATGTAAAGACATTAATATATTTGGACTGGCTCCAAGTCTGTTCTAGAAATTCCATTATTATTATCCTATAGAGTAGTTCAATATAATTGTGTGATATATTGGCTTTGCATGCATGCTAAGTCACTCAGTTGTGTCCAACTCTTTTGTGACTGTAGCCCGCCGGGCTCCTCTGTCCATGGATTCTCCAGGCAAGAATACTAGCGTGGGTTGCCCTACTGTCCTTCAAACCTTGCCTTCTTTTGTTCCTTGGGCAGGCATTAGAGGCTTGAGAGTAAAGCACGAAATAAAATTAGATCAATTTGTTTGTTCTAAAATGCATTAGTACAATTAAATATGTCATAGCCCAAATTAAGAAAGTGTTTTTTTTTGTGTTTGTTTTTTTTTAATTTTAAAAGTCACTAGACTAGAGGTAATCGCTCTAGTTTGTCTAGGGAAGAGTAAGACTTACTTTTTCCCTTCTCTTGATCTGCTTTGAGGCCATGGACGAGTTAACTTTATTCCATCCTCTTGGAACTGCATGTCAGACTAAAAAATGTCATATTGAAAGAAACTGAAGCATGAACTCTAAATGCTTTAGTTAGCTAAATGAATATTAACTGGCTAATACTATATATAATGATGAGTGCTTTGTGATGTGCTGTGTTAAGTCACTTTAGTTCATCCAACTCTTTATGACTCTGTGGACTATAGTCCACCAGGCTCCTCTGTCCATGGGATTCTCCAGGCAATAGTACTAGAGTGGGTTGCTGTGCCCTCCTCCAGGGGATCTTCTCCACACAGGGATTGAACCCAGGTCTCTTATACCTCCTGTATTGGCAGGCAAATTCTTTACCACCAGTGCTACCTGGGAAGCCCTGAACAATGCTTTAATAAAGTTTTAAGTAATAATATGAAGACTGCATCTCAGTTACCAGTGTTTTATCACATCTTAAAAATGTAAAGTTTAACTCTGTTAAGATGGTCAGGATGATCTAAAAGTTACCTCTGACCTATTTAGTACATCAGATGATAAATGAGCAGACAGAATTAAGTATGCAGTTTCGCCTTCATTTTATTTGGGGTAATGACCAAAATGGTAGAATTTAAGCATTCTAAGCTATTTCCTATGCTGTACAAAGAAGGATCAAAGAAAGCTACATATTAAAAGATTAAGCCCAACAGTGGCATCTTTGGTGAGACCATTCAGGCAACATCCATTTAACAGTACCTTATGGAATATGTTCAGAGAAGGTGATGGCACCCACTCCAGTACTCTTGCCTGGAAAATCCCATGGCTTGAGGAGCCTGGCAGGCTGCAGTCCATGGGGTTACTGAGGGTCAGACACAACTGAGCGACTTCACTTTCACTTTTCACTTTCCTGCATTGGAGAAGGAAATGGCAACTCACTCCAGTGTTCTTGCCTGGAGAATCCCAGGGTCGGGGGAGCCTGGTGGGCTGCCGTCTATGGGGTCGCACAGAGTTGGACACGACTGAAGCGACTTAGCAGTAGCAGCAGTATGGAATATGTTAAGGAACAGGTCTAGGAAAGATAAGGAAGGCAGCATTATCCAAGGATTGTACTTAGCACTTTGCATGGACTATAGTGTACTATCTTTTGAAAGGGCCAAGTTCCTCTGTCCATGGGATTCTGAACACGACTGGACATGATGGAAGCAACTGAGCACACAAAGATGTTCTGATCTAATTACCAGGACCTGTGAATTGTTGTTGCTGTTTAGTCGCTTAGTGGTTTTCAACTCTTTGCCACCCCATGGACTGTAGCCCACCAGGCTTCTCTGTCCATGGGATTTTCCAGGCAAGATTACTAGAGTGGGTTGCCATTTCCTTCTCCAGGGAATATGTTACTTTATGTGGTAAAAAGGAACTTTGTAGATGTGATAAAGTTAAGGTTCTTTAAATGGGAAGATTATCCCAGATTATCCCCATGAGTTCAATGTAATCACAAGTGTCTTCTAAGTGAAAGATGCGGGGCAAGAGAGTCAGAGTGATTGGATGTGAGAAGAACTAACCTACTTGCTGGCTTTGAAATGGAGGAAAAGAACTATGAGTCAAACAATGTGAGCAGCCTATAGAAGCTAGAAAAGGCAAGGAAACAGAATCTCCCCTACAGCTTCCATAACAATTCTGTCCACAGCTTGATTTTAATCCTATACATGCCATTTCAACCTCTGACCTTCACAGCTGTAAGAAAATATCCTGTATAGTTTTAAGTCACAAAGTGTCTGATAATGTGTTACAGTAGCAATAGGAAACTACCATAAAAACCAAAAGCAGAATTTTTACAAAAAATCCCTTTCTCCTTTCCTCTCTGTCCCTTCCATATTTCATAAATGATTTGCACTGCTTGCATAACATGTTTAGGTGAACTTTATTTATGACCAGCCAATTTCTTTGAGAGATGCTAAAAGCATCAAATTATTGCTTTTACTCCCTTCCACCTGCCCAATATTCCCACTATTTGTTGATATAAAGCAAAGGAATGGTATATATTACATCTTTCAATGCTGATTCTAGTTGAATAGAGCAAGTTTGAGAAAGATCCTGAAGCCGTGTTGAAGCTTAGGAAAAAGCACTGTGACCAATTATCACTGTGAATATTTACTGTGAGCCCAAGGGGAGGGAAGGAATGCTGCGGTTAGAAGTGGGAGCGACCTGGAAAAGTCTTTAGAGATATTAAGGAGAACTGATTCATTGGGAACATTCAGAGACCACAAGGAAGCTTCAAGATATTGATAAAAGCTGAGGGAAGAGATACCCAAAAGAAACAATTTTATTGCAAACCTTTTTCTTGAGGATTCACTTCCTATCTGTGTATGTCACAGTGAAGAGGAATAACAGGCTTTGATAGACTCCTTGTGTTCTGCTAGACTGTAATCCATCCACAGTAAAAATTCCTTTGGTGAAGGTAATTTATAGATTATGAAAAACTAAATTGTTTTACTCATCGTTAGAGTTGATAAAAGCACTCAGCAACTTTCAGTAACCTGACAAGCACCCCATACTGAAAAGGCAAATGGCCCAGTGGAACTGGGGGTTAAGGGGCATGATGATGAACTTTGGATTGTGTTCGATGAGCCCTAATGAAATACTAGCTATTTCCCTCCCTTGTTTATGAAGAAATTACTTGAGAAAAACACTTGTTAGAATAAGTTGTCAGATGGTCTCTCTTATCAGTACAGCAATACCCCAAAAGTACATGAATGGAAAGGTCAAAAGTCTGATGTTTCCTTTATGTTCTTAATATATATAGACCAAGAGCAATACTTCTATCTATTATATAAGAGCTGTAGAGTCCACAGCTTTAGGGAATTTGATGATCTAGAATGCATTTTTAGCAACAGACATTTCTTCTCAAACATCAAACTCAAGTTTTCATTTTTATTTACATATAACTTAGATATTTCCTTGAATAATTTTTATTAACTAAGATAAAAAAAACTTTCTGAGCATAAAAGAGAAAAAAATCTCTTTTCAATTGACATGTTTATCATTTTAATTAAGCATAGTTATAATCATACACACTTGACAAATGGCATGTTTACAATTAAAGCTTCTTTGAGTTGGTCATGACATTAACTTACTATTGCCAACTCAGCATTTAAATCATGTGCTAATTTAATGTTAGATATATGCTAGAGTTGAAATACTCATAGTATCAAAATGTTGGTAGCTATAAAATAAAGTACCTCTTTATGTAATTGTCTACAATCCATCTATATTGGGTTTACGGCACACAAATCTGTCACCCATCAAATGAATTGTTTTTAAGTTAAAAAAATACTTTGTGAATGTTGAAAAAATATTGAGATTCAAAATATATAATCATTATTTAAGACTCAACCTAAACGTCTGTGGTTAAGTGTAAGTGGGACATACACAGGGAAGTGGAAAGAGAGCAATGTTTTAGAACTGATATATAGTGAAAAGCTTTGCATGAAAAATTAAGATTCTTCTGAACCCACCTTAAATAAAGCATCCGGAGCATGATAGAGATGGATCACTTGTTCTCATAAATCTGGCATTTAAACTGAACTAGTTATGAATATTCGTGACAGAAAGATTTAGCTGTACGCCTCATCCCCCCACCAGTGACTAAATAATTAGTCTTTCCGTTAATCTTCATTACCATTGTCATCTTCCACCTTGTCCTTTGAAAACAAGATTGAAATAGAAGGATATCTAGAAATTCATATTGAGAAATATGAGGGCTGTAAGCCATTCAAATGACAAAGGTGCTTGGAAGAGACAGCAAAAGTTATTTCATCTAATCTATAGATACACCGATGTTAAATTGATTAAAATTTCAAAGGAGATTTCGCTGCATGTTAATGCTGATGAATAGTCCATAGACAGCAAAGGGTAAGATGAAATGCAGGCTAGGAGGAAGCACTAAATTGTCTTTCACATTCCTGTGCTCTCTCTTGTTCCTGGCCCCTGCCCTCCACCTAGTCACCACTTCAATCCTACAGCACAAATGCGCTTCTGGAAAGGAGTTTATGTGCTAAGAACCAAGATCATAGATACGCCTTTAGAATGCTCTCATGAATTCTATAAGAGGACAAGAGAGGCCGATTGAAACTTACCCTTAGGAACTGAGATCTCCATCACTGGGAAGATAACTTCCTTTAGGTACTACTGACTGGTATATTACCAGAAGTATAAGTCCATTAATAGAAAAATAAAACAGATAACATTACTATTTACATAGCACCTACTAGGCATTAGCAATATGATCATATGTTACCTGATTCTTCCCATAATCCTTCTCTATAAGTTTGGTCTCCTTATTTAGACAAGGATGTTGAGGTCCAAGAGGTAAAGTAACTTGTTCGGCAAAATTGCAAGTTTGTGTTAAAATGCAGCTTGAAGCCAAAGTCATAAGATTTCAGGCAAAAGCTGTCAGATGGTCTTACTTGTTTACAGCACATTTCAAGTACTTTTCTTATCTTCAGGAGACTCAAGGAGGGAGAAGGGACAGAGAAACATTAAACTGCATGGAGAAAAACAAAAGTAAAATGAGCCAAGAAATAGAATTGACAAGAAGAATATAGTGTTTTGTTGAGATAAATTCATTTTTACCTGAAGTTAGGCTGATAATAAGCTGATAATAGTCATTTTATTTATTTTAAAAACCTCTTTGGATACTCATCTGTCCAGGAACCCCAAGTTTCTGTATGCATAAGTTGTGTTGGTTTTAGATTTTAACAGAGGTTATTGATAAAATATGATAGTTTCATCCTCTTTTTCATAGTCAAAGACAGATAACTTACTTAAGGAGGTCCTCTGAGTCCTTTACCTGACCTGATGTGGACAGGATCATGCCACATTAATTATTTGTTTGCAAAAGCACATAAACAGAAGCTTCATTGACATTCGGCATGAAGAAATGTTCCCAGTGAAATTTAGAGTCACCTTCCTCTCAATAATACATTAAAGGAAGTTTTGTTTTCAATATCCCTGCATAACCTGAGCCACTTAATATTCGATACAGTCTTTCAAGACCAAGTATCTAAATCAAGCAAGAACAACTTGTATTGTCACTAAGTGATGAATTTATTCGTGAAGGAAAGAGTTGATCTTTTGTTTTTCATTTAGACATAAATAAATGTATTTTTCATCCTAGACATGAATTAATTAGTGCTTTTCTGTCCCAGACATATACAACATGAAAAGAATGTAAATTCAAACCTATCAATACAATTAACATTGGAAGCAGAGTTGGGAAGAAGAAGGTAGTCTGACATTTACACTTATATACTTTAAATCTGTCATAAGCTAATTAAGAGGATTCCAGATTGGGTACTTTCTAGTTATGCTGTGCTATCTTTCATGTTATCTTCCTGCCACTGTAAACTGATACAACCAAAATAGTTGGCTAATTTCAACACAAAATTGTGACATTTGAGGTACCCAATCTGGAAGAAATTGTTGGCTTTGTTGATAAGTACCTCTTCTTTTTATGGTAGTGAAATTTCTTTTAATCAGATACAAATATTAATTCATATCAGTTCAGTTCAGTTCAGTCGCTCAGTCGTGTCCTACTCTTTGCAACCCCATGAACAGCAACATGTCACCAAATCCCAGAGTTTATCCAAACTCATGTCCATTGAGTCGGTGATGCCATCCAACCATCTCATCCTCTGTCGTCCCCTTCTTCTCCTGCCTTCAATCTTTCCCAGCATCAGGGTCTTTTCAAATGAGTCAGCTCTTCGCATCAGGTGGCCAAAGTATTGGAGTTTCAGCTTCAACATATAATTGTGACTTAATAACACAAAACTTTGGCATCTGTTTTAAAGATGCATTTGCTTTGAGCATGAAAGTGCTAGTCGCTCAGTTGTATCTGACTCTTTGCAACCCTATGGACTGTAGCATGCCAGGTTCCTCTGTCCATTACATTCTCCAGGCAAGAATACTGAAGTGGGTAGCTAATCTCTTTTCCAGGGGCTCTCCGACCCAGAGAATAAACCCAGGTCTCCCACATTGCCAACAGATTCTTTAACATCTGCACCACCAGGGAAAACCATTTGCTTTGAAACTAAACAACTCAAAATCATAACAGTCTGGGTTCTTTTCAAAAGTCAGTTTCAGAGAGCTATTCCATCATTCTTCATAATAATTTTGACTCAAACCCTGGACCACTTTAGATGACCAGAAGTGTACATTAGGTGGAATTCACATCAGGGAGAGTAAATAAGGGTTGCTATATCATTTTCTCACCTTGAGGAAGACACTGTTGGAGGCCCCATTGATTCCAGAACTAGCTATAAGCTCATTATGGAGAACATTTGATATCTTCCCTGGAGTCATAGTCACAAAAGTATGTTCTATTATTATATTGTTGAGTTTTCTTAGAGACTGTTTAAGAAAACTTGAAATAAAATTTGTTGTATTTGCCATACAGTGTTTTGAGGAACAGGAACTAGTGTCCTATATATAAGTCTGAGAAATTTAAATTCTTAATCCTGTTTAATAAGGGCATATAACTGTGTCTCTAATTTTGATTTCACTACTGGAAACTTCAGATCCAAATTTTAAGCAAGAATAATCATGTTAGATATGCAGTATCTTATCAGCAACATAGTGTTATAATTGTCTCATTGATTCTGACTTTTTGTTTCTCTTTTACTTCTTATTAAAAGTCTTTTCCCAGAATCTGCTTCAGATAATCTATGGGGAAAGATAGGGTTATAAATAAACAGAAATTTAAAATATATATGGAAGGACTCTATATTATTATATAGAAAATTGTCCACTATTTTTTCAATTCAGCTATACCCACTAAATATATAAAGTCCTATTTCAAGCAAACATTCACATATCTGAGTATTAGAATTCTAAAACTCACACAATACCATAAGTGTTAATTATGAGATAAGAATTTGGGGTTCTGAGAATCTTGACCCCCAGAATTAAATACACAGGTACAAATTGGTTGCGTCGTCTTTAGCATGAGCTGCCTATCATTTCCATGCAGTTCAACTCTTAGATCTTCTGTTTTCATGCTTTGGTTCCTTAAAACTTACCTGTAACTCTTGCTGTGAAAAATAAGCCAATTTTAATGCAATTTCTGTTTAAAACTGCAAATGACTTATACCTGATAACAGAATCTAGGTGCTATAGATCAAGATATGATATAAAAGCCCAAATGAATACTTTTCATTTTGGAGGAGAAAGAAAAATTTTGAGGATGTTAGGTGTTAAAAGTATGCAAGGACATAGAATTGAGAGCATTAAATTTTTTAATTCAAATATTAATTTAGTAACTGATTTTTATATAAAAATTAATTCACTGATATTTTATTATTGTGTTTTAGATCCATTCTTATTAAAACCAATCAGATCGGATCAGTCTCTCAGTCATGTCCGACTCTTTGCAACCCCATGAATAGCAGCACGCCAGGCCTCCCTGTCCCTCACCAACTCCCGGAGTTCACTCAGACTCACGTCCATCAAGTCTGTGATGCCATCCAGCCATCTCATCCTCTGTCGTCCCCTTCTCTTCTTGCCCCCAATCCCTCCCAGCGTTAGAGTCTTTTCCAGTGAGTCAACTCTTTGCATGAGGTGGCCAAAGTACTGGAATTTCAGCTTTAGCATCATTCCTTCCAAAGAAATCCCAGGGCTGATCTCC
Source organism: Bos indicus x Bos taurus (assembly GCF_003369695.1). NCBI lineage: Eukaryota > Metazoa > Chordata > Mammalia > Artiodactyla > Bovidae > Bos > Bos indicus x Bos taurus. Next base: position 18,344,509 of record NC_040082.1, read on the forward strand.
TTCAGAATGGACAGGTTGGATCTCCTTGCAGTCCAAGGGACTCTCAAGAGTCTTCTCCAACACCACAGTTCAAAAGCATCAATTCTTCAGCGCTCGGCCTTTTTCACAGTCCAACTCTCACATCCATACATGACCACAGGAAAAACCATAGCCTTGACTAGATGGACCTTTGTTGGCAAAGTAATGTATCTGCTATTGAATATGCTATCTAGGTTGGTCATAACTTTCCTTCCAAGGAGTAAGCGTCTTCTAATTTCATGGCTGCAGTCACCATCTGCAGTGATTGTGGAGCCCAGAAAAATAAAGTCTGACACTGTTTCCACTGTTTCCCCATCTATATCCCATGAAGTGGTGGGACCGGATGCCATGATCTTCGTTTTCTGAATGTTGAGCTTTAAGCCAGCTTTTTCACTCTCCACTTTCACTTTCATCAAGAGGCTTTTGAGTTCCTCTTCACTTTCTGCCATAAGGGTGGTGTCATCTGCGTATCTGAGGTCATTGATATTTCTCCTGGCAATCTTGATTCCAGCTTGTGTTTCTTCCAGCCCAGCATTTCTCATGATGTACTCTGCATATAAGTTAAATAAGCAGGGTGACAATATACAGCCTTGACGTACTCCTTTTCCTATTTGGAACCAGTCTGTTGTTCCATGTCCATTTCTAACTGTTGCTTCCTTACCTGCATACAAATTTCTCAAGAGGCAGATCAGGTGGTCTGGTATTCCCATCTCTTTCAGAATTTTCCACAGTTTATTGTGATCCACACAGTCAAAGGCTTTGGCATAGTCGATACAGCAGAAAAAGATGCTTTTCTGGAACTCTCTTGCTTTTTCCATGATCCACCAATAATGCTCACCTATATTTTCAATCTCTGATTATATAGACTCACTAGAAATTTGCAATTGTAAAAGTCCAAGATTTTGTTTAAGTCCAAGAAGATTTCTATTTTTCAAAGGATTGGGTTTCTTTTTCCCATTTAAAAATGGAAAATAATGCCTTATGTTTTATTTTCTCATGCTCTTCTAAACTAATAATCATCTAGGACAGGAATGAGTGTGATCTATAAAAATTAAATTGTACCCCTGAAAACCAGTCAGTGGCAATTAGTATCTCACTGTTTCGTAAAGTTATATTTCTTTTTCTCCATTTTTTTTTTAACCCTTCAGCTGTGACATGTTCAAAGCCCCGGTTTCTGCAGCAGAGCCCCGCCCATGATGCTTAATGGTGGTGGCGCTGGGCCACCTGGCCCCTGTCCAAAGTTACATTTCTGTGAATTCTTGCCAGAGTGAAAATTTCACATTATTGCTTTTTGCAATTATATGACCAATTTCTAAGTACCCTCAATAAGGCATCTATAATCTTTCTGCTTGGCAGTAAGGGGTGGGAGGTGGGAGGGAGGTTAAGAGAGAGGGGACATATGTATACCTATGGCCGATTCATGTTGATATATGGCAGAAACCAACACAATATTGTAAAGCAGTTATCCCCCAAGTAAAAATAAAATTTTTTAAAATGTCAACTATATTGTCAAATAAAAAAACAGAATTGTTATTAAACCTTTCCTGTGTCTCAAATTGAAATTATTTGCTTTAAAAAGAATAATTAAAGAGACTCAGAACAGAAAATTGGTTACCAGGTAAGAGGGAAGGCAATGAAGGTATGATTATAAAGGGACAGCATGAGAAGTTCCTTTGTGATGAATAAACAGTTCTGCATCTTGACAGCAGGGGTGCTTATGAAAT